>NC_090935.1:434000238-434304613 GCF_040938575.1 Ambystoma mexicanum
CCAATCCTCAGGGGTCTTCATGTAACAATTTTCATGTATCGAATTGAAGGGACAACCCAAGTATACCACCTGACTAACCCTCAACCACTAACAGCGCTCTCTATACGTATGCTATACTAACCCTACCACTCGAGGAACCAATCCAGAGTGGTGATAGGTTTTTTGCTAACTTTCCAAGGTGACGCAAGTAGCGCGTCATACTAAGGTCAAAAGGGCCTGCGAGCCCCACAATGAGAGAGAGTGTCAGGACGGATGCATACGATCCTTGACCCATCCCTGCCGTTTTGTTTAATAAACAGCAGAATCACCTTGCTTCTTGCGTGTGTCTCATACTCATTTTTTGGGATATACGGGAGGGGTTGGGGCCTCCCTGCCCGGAGGTCCGCGGACGGCCCAGCCGACCCCGGGAGAATTTCCCCCCCGACAAGTTGGAGGCACTGCTGAGATCTGTTTAAGATCTGATTTTATTTTCATTTTTCCGAGTGCTCCCCTTGCGAGGAGGCCCGGCGGTGCGGCCCCCTATGCCGCTGCCCCCTTTTGAGGACTACAGGACCATCGCGTAACTGCGAGAAGACCGGACAGCGCAATCTGGATATTGGCCTTTGGGAGCCAGTTGAGAAGTATCCCGCCCGTGGTTGGCGAGTGTCCAGACGTGGTCCAGACGAGGGGAGGCGGCGAGCCTTCTTGGAGGGGTGCACGCAGTCGAGCGGCCCCGCATCAAGAGAACTTGGTGAGTATGCCACGCCCAACAAGCAATGTGAAATTGTGAGGGAGGGGGGAGGAACTGAATACGGGAGGCGGGAGGTGTTGCACAGGCACGCGGCGAAGGTTTGATAAATTAGTGTTGACGGTGCAATGAACGGTAGCTGGAGAAGTGCGAGAAAAGGGGGCGAAGCACAAAAACATCACGTGCGACTGCTCGTAGACACTGATTGGCCTAGATCGCGACCACGTGTAAGGGTGTGTGTGTGTGTATGGTTTCCTACGATTTGGTAATTATTGATCAATGAGTAGATGAGGATCCCTATTGATCGAGCAGGAAACTCGATAGTTAGATGACGCTTCCCTGTAGGCGGTAGCTAGCCGGTTGCCCAATACGGAAGATAATTGACTGGTTAAACCCTCCTGACGAGGGGCGTATCACACGCGAGGCGACGCAGCATGCGCAGTCCGATTATATTGTTGATTACCTTGTTCCAGGCGTGACAGGAGGACAGCTGTGGGCTTAATGGGGGTAGATTGCAAGCATATTTTGAACTTTTAAAAAACATATGAAGAACTTACCAGTAGTTTGAAGAGATCGGTGACGTCACCAGTAGGGCTTTCATAGGACATCTCGAACACAAGGCATTTTTCTTTTGGAGAGTGGTGGGGAAGAGAATTATGGTAAGGGAGTGGAGACAGAGAAAAACGGTAACGAGTAGATTGGGGGAGGGTGAAAAGGGGGACGTGGATGCGCACGGAGAACGCCGACCACAGCAAGTGAAGAAAGAGGAGGAGGGGTATAAGAAAGTGGGACGGCTGTATAAGAACGCCACAAGATGCACGCAGCCGCAGGGGGCCGTAAAGGTGTTCGGTAAAGGAAGAAAAGATAGAAAAGAATATACAAATGTAAATGCTATATTTTACTAATTTTCCTTAGCGGACTATCGCAAGTCCCCAAACTTAGGGGGCAAGGTAAAGATCTAAGGCTGTATAGTGTAAACTGTAAATAAGATAACCGCTACCAAATAGGGGAAGGATAACAAGTGAAGCGCTACTATGTATTACGGGGCAGGATCGGGAGGGTGGGGGAACACCCTCACTACCCCACTACAGCACATATGTAAAACACTGTCACCCCATAGGGAGAAACTGATCAAGTATAGCATAGAATGGACGCAGGGGACGGAAAACAAAATGACGACACCATGGCCGCCTAATGGCAGTTTCGATCCATATACCCAACATTCACTATTAAACCATCTGCATAACACATACAAGGGGAAGAAGTTGATGCACCACGTAGAGGTGTTTAACTTATGGAGGATGTTCCAAGGGTCCCGACCAGGACCAAACGGAATGTTTATTATGGGGGAACCAACGGAAGAGAAGATTAAGAAGGAAGGAGAGAACGGGAACAAAGAGAGTGAAGGCGCACAGAACACGGGGAACGGAGAAGAGGGAAGAGAAAAGAGTAACAACATAAAAGAAAAGGAAATAAAAAAGGAACAGAGCGACGATATACCCCTAGCGAAGGTAGTGAAAAAGGAGGAAGGGGGGTTATATCCTTTGACAGAACTACGAGACATGGTTCAATTAAGGGCGGCTGAGGGGTACTCGAACCTGGCATACAGCCCGCCACCATATACAGCCACAGGTAGCCACATAGAAAGGGAGCAGAGTAGCACGACAGGATCAGCTCGCACGAAAATACCCGCAGGGGAAGGGGGGATTGACAAAGAGCAAATGGCAGGAATAGGACAGGATGACTGGGTAGCTGCACAGGTATTATTAAAATTACGAGGTTCATTAACAGAAGAAGAGGAGGAGGTAGTAAGGAAAATGGACGAGGACAACACCAGGAAGAGCGAAAGGAAAAGGGAAGAGGGGAAAAGAAAGGGGGAGGAGCTGTTACGACAAAAGGAAGAGATTTTGGAAGAACGATTAGCAGAATTAAGGGATGAGCAGAATACACTGATCAAGCAGCTCGAGAGAGAGGAAAGAGAGAGAGCACGGGAAAGGAAAGAAAGCAAGGATGAGTTGGACAGAATGAGGGAACGAACTGAGGAGAAAAAGAGAGAAGCAGAAAGGGTGAAGGCAGTAGCAGAAAGGGTATCGAGAGCAGCACTGTGTGACAAGAAAAGGGAAGAAGAAGAGAAAGAAAAGGAAATGGAAATATGGAGAAGGAGATTACTATCAGAAACGACAAGGAAATACGAAGAAGGAAGGATGATAGAGGGTATATTAGAGCAAGAAAGAGCGAGATGGGAAAAGAAGAAAGAAGAAGAAAGGATAATGGAAAAGATGAGTATTGAAGTAATGGAAGAATTGAAAAGGAAAAGAGAGGAAATTGGTAGAGAAATAGCGGAGAAAAATGAAGGGGAAAGAGAAGAAAGGAGAGGGGGGAGTGAAGTAAGGAGGTATGTATACAGAGACACAGAAGTAGCAACAACCTCAGCACAAAGGGGAGCAATTGGGAATGAAGACAAGGGAGGAACGGATCTAATATACTTAAAAACAGTAACGATTAAGGGGAAAAAGACAGATTTGAGGTTGCCATTAATGGAGGACTTTTGCAGTGAGGAAGGATAAGGGATAGAGAAGGAAGGGAGAGACAGTGAAAGGGAAAGCTTAGATAAATTATACATCAACTGGACAAACGGAGAATCACCATGGATCTGCAGGAGAAAGGAAGAACTGGAGGGAAGTGAGGAGGAAGAGCAAGGAATAGCGGAAAGGCAGACACGTGCAGCCACACCGTCACCATCCCGCCCCACATGCTCCACTACCTCACGTTCATTATGTGCAACATGCCCATCTAAACTTGCGCCCTTCCCACACGGACTGACACCCTATGCAGGCAGGCTTAGAGACCTCCCTGGACGCAGGCAGGGAGAACGAATACACACGCCCACATTAAATAAAGGAAATGATAAAAGAAAGGGAAGAGATGGAGGAGAAACAGTTACGAGCAGGGGAAATATGGACTCCATTGATGATGTAGAAGACAGGGAAGAAGAGGAGGGGTGTACGGATTCGATTGTGTGGGACCCAAAGGGCCAACCAGGACACAACCTAATGCCACTTCTGGAGAAGGGAGGGGTTAGACCACAATACGTCCCCTGGAAGCATGCAGACAAGGAAAATATAAAGTGCAGGCTCCCATCATTAAGTGGAGGTGCGGGAAAATGGATATATGCAATGGAAAAACACACTGCAGGACAGAAATTGGCAGTGGGGGATGTAAAGGGCCTTCTAATATCAATATTAGGGGATGCAGCAGATGACATCTGGAAGAGAGCAGGCTTCCCCGGGGCCACAATAACAAACACATCACACGATGGGGCGCCATTCGCTAACTGCAGACATGCATTATGGCAGGCACTGAGGGTACAGTACCCGGACACATCAGACATAGGAGCAATTACCTCACGCAAGATGCGTGAGAACGAAGATCCTGTTGATTATATCCAGGAAATTCAAGAGAAGTGGCGCATGGAAACTAGAGAACAATGGGACAAGACACCAGCAATATTCTATCATATACTAGTACAAGGGCTCCCAGAAGCAGTCCAGAAACAACTGAAGAAAGTAGTGGGGATGGAAGCAAAAGCATGGCCAGAAATACAACTGACAATAGTGCATCATTGTAGGACATGGCAAGAAAAAATGAAACAAAAGGAAGACGATAGGAAAACGGAAGAGGCTAAATTAGTACAGAAAAAACTTACTAAATACACAATGGAAGGTGCACTAATAACTACACCTGCAACAATGACTCAAAACCCCACACAAGTAGTAGCTGCACAAGATCCCTCCCAAATACAATCATCACAGACTGTAACACAACAGCTGCCGCCACTCCAACCATACACGACTAACATGGGAGGAAGATACTCAACGCCAGGAGCTGGGTATTATAATTACAACAGGGGAAGGGGAGGAATAATGAGGGGAGGGGATACGGATATAGCACACAACAGCAGGGGGGAGGATTTCAAAATTTCTACCCCACCATGCAACCAGTATACCAGGACAACCCAGGAAGCTTTCCATGGCAGAACAGGGAACCACCGGTGTGTTGAATTTGTGGATTAGTAGGGCACATGTCACGCACGTGTAGAGTGAGACCAGGCACACCATCATGGAGTGAACAGGGACAACAAGGGCCCACACAGGAACAGCAGGGCATCCAGCAACAGCAGATATTGCAACGGGGAAATGGGCAGCAACAACCAGTAACACAACAACAGCCACAGACATATTCACTGCCACAACAACGGGTAGCGATAACACAACAACCCCAAGTACAGCAAGCACAGCAACCTGCCCAAATCCAAGCCCATAACATAACCTCTACCAATACACAACTACAGCAAACACAACTGGGAAGGGTGACGGTCCTGGGACACAACCCTTACACAGGAAGTGGTCAATCATTATACCCTCAATAGGACAGCCCACAGACAGCCTTGGTGTGTCCCATCCTGTCGGTAACACTTACTAGTGCGGAGGAACCATGCATAGAGGTAACGATAGGTGACAAAAGGTTATCATTCCTTGTTGACACCGGAGCGACCCGGTCTTGCATAAGCGAAGGTAAATTTAAGATGTCAGGTGAAGCCATGAACACCCAAGGATTTTCTGGGGCTAGGGGATTGGTTCCCTTTACTGATAACATTCCCTTATCAATTGGGGATTATGACATGTCAATCCTGCTTTTATATTCTAGGGCCTCACCAGTAAACATACTGGGGAGAGACATAATGAGCAGGTTGAATATGACGATCTCCTTTACGGAGGACAGCATAATTTGCTCCACTCCAGGAATTAACATGCTCACTGCACGACAAATTATGCAAGCATACTGTGGACAGACAGTGATTAGGGCTGAGCCAGTAGATGGTGAACTGTTCCAGTACGGGAAAGACATGGCATCTGCATGGATGCCAGGAATAGAAGGAAAGATCTGGAGGAGGCCAGCAGCCTAATTGTTTAGACCAGAAACACCAGCCAATGAACCAGAAGGAAAGGTGATTTCAGTGAACATAGAGAGCATTATAGCAACTGCTGATTACATTGCAGTACCTGCCCATGATGGAGAAGGAAGAGCATGGAGGGCAGTGATAGCACTAGCAGAGGGATGTAGACTCACCCAGGTTTCAGATGAGGAGCTCTTCTCAGAAAAAAAGGAAGAAGGTTAAATGGTGTTTATGATGAGTGTAGAAATATGGCTTAGAGTGACGTACAAACAAGTGGCACAGAAAATTGCAATGGCACTTGAAGCACCCACATCCACCCGAGCTCCCTTCTTTAAGGAGGATATGGCAAAGGTACCGACATCATTATGGACTACTAGTCCCTATGACGTGGGGTGTATAAAAAGTATAGGGGGAGTAAGAATCAAATTGAAAAAAGGTGCAATACTCCCCAGAGTGAAACAGTACCCACTATCAAAAGAGGCAGATGAGGGCATATATGAAACAATAACGGCCCTTATAAATAATGGCATATTGGTACCATCAGAATCACTATATAACACAGCTGTATACCCAGTGCGCAAAGCTAAAGGGGGGTCTTGGCGCTTCATACAGGACCTCAGGCGCTTGAACAACATAGTGGAAGCAGAATACCCCATAGCAGCAAACCCGGCCACAATATTGTGCGGCATTCCAGCAGAGGCATCACGATTTACAGTGATAGACCTCAAAAATGCCTTTTTCTCAATACCCCTGCACCCAGACTCACAAGATCTTACAAGCTTCACGTACAGGAACACAAAGTGGAAACACACCAGATTGCCACAAGGCTACTGCGAGTCACCCTCAACCTTCAACAGAGTAATACAGATGGACTTGGGTAACATTGAAGTGGAAAGCACAGTGTTGCAGTATGTTGATGACATAATAATTTGCAGCACAAACGAAAGAAGATGTAGAGAGGACTCATTGAAGATGCTGACGGCATTGGCTGAAAAGGGTTACAAGGTAGACAAGGAAAAGTTACAGTACTGTCAGGAACAGGTACTTTACATTGGTCAGCTCATATCTCAATACAGAAGAAAGATTGCACCACAAAGAGCACAGGCTATTTCAAAAACGCCGCCGCCCCACACAGTGAGGGAACTGCAGCAGTTCCTGGGATTGTGCAACTACTGTAGAGCCTGGGTATTTGATTACAGCTCATACGTAAAACCCCTACTTAAGGCGTTAAAAGAAACTAACAAAGGGGAGAAAAAGTTGGGGTGGACAATGGAAATGAAAGAGGCTTTTGATGAACTGAAAGATGCAATATCAACTGCTCCGGTGCTGGCCACCCCAGATTATGAACGACAATTCTTTATATTTTCACATTGCGACTCAGCAGTAATGAAAGCAGTTTTGGCTCAAAAAACAAGCATGGGCTACAAACCAGTAGCGTTTTACAGTGGTCACTTGGATCCTGTGATGTTAGGACATTTCCCTTGCGAACAAGATCTCGCTGCAGCTGCCTTTGCAGTAGAGAAAGCAACAACAATCACAATGGGGTACCCAACCACACTATTTGTGGAACATGCACTATTTGCAATATTGAACAAGCCTAAGTCCACACTAACCACGCAGAGGGCGTCAGGTTATGAGATCATCTTATCTAGACCAGAACTATCAATTGTTAGATGCAGCACGGTTAACCCTGCAAGGTTTATAGCAGAAGTAATTGAGGAAGGAGATTATGCACACGATTGTACGCAGACTACCGAAATGTACTTGTGTACTAGAAAGGTTGAAGAGAACGCACTAGATGGAGGTGAGCTCTTGTTCATTGATGGGTCCTCAACAATAGACCAAAGTGATGGGATAAGGAGAACTGGGGCATCAGTGGTAAAAATTACAGAGGAACCGGATTATGTGGCGATGAAATGCGTACAATTACCACAGCATTACTCTGCTCAAGCAGCCGAATTGGTTGCACTGATCTTGGCGTTGAAGGAAAGTTTTGACAAACGAGTGACTATATATTGTGACAGCGCATATGTCACGTCTACTGTCCACTCCGGGTTGTCCAAATGGAGGAGAAGAGGGAGAAGAGAGAGACGGCACCCCGGTGCAACATGCTCTCTTGTTGGCTGAACTAATTGAAGTAATAAATGACCCCCAAGAATTAGCTTTGGCCAAATGTACCGCACACACCAATGGAGAAGATCATATCTCAAAAGGGAATGCAGCAGCAGACGCACATGCGAAGTATGCTGCATATTTTGGTGAGATATGGAACCCCCCAGAGTCAGAGAGAGGGAGAGGGAGGGGAATAGCTAAGGAGATGTTGATAAGAGAAGGGTACACCCATCTCCCAGCCACACAGATAATGGAGCTACAAGCGGCTGCACCAATGGCAGAAAAAGAAATATGGGTAAAAAGAGGATGTACAATGTCACCAATGGACGCACTATGGCGCCAGGGTAACACTGGAAAGATGGTAATGCCATTGGCACTATTGAACACTGCCCTGAGCCAACTCCACCACCCAGCCCACACAGGCAAGGAAGTTATCACAGCACGAATTAGGGAAGATTGGTTCTGTCCCGAGTTAGATTCGCATGTGTTGAATTTTATCATTAATTGTCTCACATGTCAACAGTTCACGGCCGGTCACACGCTGAAGGTGATAAAAGGTACTATACCCCGGCCTGAGGGACCCTTCCTGCACATCCATATTGACTATGTTGATATGATCAACGTATGTCAAGGAAATAGGTATATGATTGTAGTAGTATATCCATTCTCCAGGTGGATTGAGGCAGGACCCTGCTCACACCCAGATGCATTCAGAGCAGCTAAATTTCTAGCGAGGGAGGTTTTCCCCAGTTGGGGAATGTGCGAGGTACTGCGGTCAGATAATGGCCCGCATTTCGCTAATGAAATGTTCCAGCACATCACATCCTTACTGAACATCAAGCATAAATTTGCATGTGCATATCACCCACAGGCCAACGGTATATGCGAACGCCTGAATGGCTTACTGAAGGAGGCAATTGCAAAGATACAGCAGATAACAAAGAAGAGTTGGCTGTATTGCCTTCCGCTAGCCCTATTTGAGCTAAGGAATAGACCAGGCTCCGATCACCACCTCACCCCTCACGAGGTGGTGACCAGACGTCAAATGCGCCTTCCTCTAACGCCTACATCAAGAGCATTCACAGACTATGAAAATACAGCAATTGTTCTTGGTGATGAAATGTACCAATATGTGTCTTCCTTGATTACTAGTGTGGCGTTTGTGTCTCAACAGCTCGAGTGCACGCGGGGCGGGTCTAAGAGTGATCAACAAGAAGACGCGGATAAAGAATTGGAAAAGGGAAAACTGTGCAAAATTGCTAAAGGTGACCACGTACTACTCCGCAATTTCAACAGAAAGTGGATCAGCCCACGCTTCACTGGCCCCCACCTGGTAGAGGAAGTATCCACGAGAGACGTAAAGTTACAGGACAAACGTGCCTGGAATCACCTACACGACGTAAAGATCTGCAAACTCCAGACCCGCCCTAGCGTCACTGACAGGGCCATTGAAAGAACAGCAACAACGTCACCCACGGAGGAAGAGACTTCTACCACAGCCAACAACCTAAGTGTCTCCCTACCCTACCACCCCCCAGGTTCCCCAGAGACAACTACTGAAATAAAGAAGGGTAATTCCCATATCGCCCATCCCATGGACACACGATCAAAGAGTAAAGAGACTTCCGCCAATTGAGCTCTAAACCCGACGTCCTACCCACTGCAGTAATAACCCGACTGAAGGACATTATCTTGCACATATACACATGTAAACACTTGAATGTTCTCTTTTTTTTTCTCTCGCACATGCAGGTACAGTGTATTATTGTACTGCTAAGAAAACAGATAACTAACAAGGTTCACTGCCCAGGAGTAGATGCTACCCTCAGACTATAACTACCCTGAAGAGCTATCACACCAATTTGTCTATCACATAAAAAGGCCAAAGTACCTGAAAAGAAGGAGGGTGCGTGTCTATTACACAGCATTTCTCTTGGCCATAGAACAATCAATGCCCCATCTGCACCAATACTTGCCTGTCCTAAGAGATAGATCACTTAGATTGGTGTGGGAACAGCTCTTCGCCTGGGCACTGAACGACTACTTGATAGGGAGAGCTTGAAAACAACAACTAACACTAATAACAAGCATATTGAGAATTTTCAGGCGGGCAACTTTAACGTCGCAAGAATTAGCTGCCGGACTGCAGCAAGGTAAGAGCAAAATGCTGGTGCGACTAGCCTCTGTAATAAAGATGATAGGGATTTTGATGATCACCGGGTTCTTGGCTGCCTCTGTATGGCAGAACAGTTATGCTATCAGTATTTTGGCTGTACACAAACCTAATATACCCCCACCCACGGCTGAAACAGGTGCTACGTCAGGTGGTACTAGCAAAATTCCACACAAGGGAAATAGAGTTAAACGCAGCACATACTCAGATAATAAAGGTATTGACAACTACATACAACATTCAGCACACGTCTCGAACAACATGTGGTACCAACACATGACTCAAATAGGTAAGCAGACAACAGAAGACAGCTGCTACGTCTGCTCATTGATCCCATACGCCATGAGCGCTTCTCGAACATTCGTTGTCATGGAAATAGATGGAAAGACAGCACGATGTATAGTATACCTGGCACTGTTCCAAACGAAAGGGAGATTTCAAGGAACGGTGGTGAACCTGGTGTGGAAAACGTGAGACACATATCCATACGAAAACAACTTCCTCAAGACTTATTTGAGTTACCACAAGAGCAGTTAGCATGCTGAAGCATTCAGATACATGACAAGTGGCCCTGAAAAGGGAGAAACAAAGAAAGTAACACTACAATACCTACCATGTGACTGGTACGCCACTGAAGTTCCTGGTAAACAAGGATGTTGGGAAAGACCACTGGTAACAATAACAGGAGTGGTTGGTAGCAACATGGTAACAAGAGAAAATATTACAACTATTAATGAACACAATGACAGATGTTGGACGATTTGGGTCAAGTACGTACCCATGCTAACGTGGATAGAGAAGGATGAAGACCCAATAAGCATACTGCCGCTGTCTGCACCTAAGATATGCTACCAACATAGAGGAGACGTGGACGTGGGATACAACACCAACTGTGCAAGCGTGATGGAGTTACCTGAGGGGGGAGCAGGAACAGCAGTATTAATGGACCATTACTGGGCCTGCAGAGACAAGGCATACCACACACTGTCCCCTCTGTGGAATGGTATATGCACAATGGTACACGTTAATGTACCATCACTAGTGGTGCCCCAGAAACATGTGAATGTGGCGAACTTCCCTAAAATGGATGAAGGAAACAAGAGGAAGAAGAGATCTGTAAAACTTCAGAAGGGGCCAGAGAACGAAGACAACAACAACAACAATGTCCTGAATAGAAAGAAGAGACAAGGAGAACCTCTGACAGGAAATTATGTATGTGGAAGGTCAGAAACAGCACTCACTTCAATCCCACCAGAACACAGACTATTCAGCAGAGCAGCAATGTTCTTCTCATCAATAATACATCCGGGACTACAAGCTTACGCAAACGCAAAATGGCTCCAGATAACTCGATGGGGGCTGATGATGACAATTAATTCTACAGTAAATGGATTCAATGCAATAAAAGAGGAACTGCGAGCAGTGAGGATGGTAGCACTACAGAACAGATACGTACTGGACCTCCTCACAGCAATGGAAGGAGGAGTTTGCGCAAAGATAGGACGATCATGCTGCACATTCATTCCTGCTAACGATGCTGACAATGGTACTCTGACAGTAGCAGTATCACAATTGGCCCAGAGGTACTCCAAAATGGTGGATGAAAGTAAAGGTGTGAAAAAGGATGACAGCTGGTTTTCGCTATTATGGTCATGGATGCCATCTTGGCTGTCGGACAGACTGAAGATTATAGTTGGATGTATTATTTTGGCTGGAGCTGCACTGATCATAATAAGATTTTGGAAGGCCCGGAAGGCACGCACCACAGACGAAATGATCGAAATGGTTGTAATGCACCCCTTGATGCTGGCAGATGATGGCCAACACACAGGCGCAATAATAAAAGAAAGAGAGAAATTGCGCAACCAGATCTTCACCAATCACCTGGACCCACCATCTGTGAAGCTCGAAAACCCAAGAAACCCAAGGAGCTACATAGGGAAATGGGTATACTGCATACCTGGAGGAACCTGTGTATATATGTATTGGTCATTCGAAGACCATGTCAACCACTATGGACATTTGGGAGGAGTAACTAAAATATGGAGAGTGAGAGGAGATAAGGAAAAGGATATGTTTGTGGTCGACAAGTCGACCAGAGGGGGGACTGAAGTGGGAGAATGAAACAAAAGGCTCCCACCAATCCCCTCACACCACTGGCCCAGAGGATCACGGCCTAGGCACCCACCACGAGAGGAGTTTGCCCATCTACCAGACGACCAAATACCCTCGTACAGGAACATACGGATGTGCCCACCCGCCTGCCCTGCCCATGCCGACACCTGCGGCATGGATGGACTCGACTGAACCATCCAACACTAAATCAACACATCGTTAGAGATGCCATGACGACCCAGCCTACGGTCACATCCGTGCAAACATGCACACTGGACACTCCCACACCAATCCACACGAAGAACATATTCAGTGCTATGACGTAGGTGACGGACACACCCACCGACGCGCATCTTTATTATTTTTCACATAGGCTTTTCAAAATGCAGAAACGCAAGACGCACAATGAACTCATCCAAAACGCTTGCTCACGCTTCTCCTAAACCCATGTATTACAATGAGAAATATAACGAAGACCTGATACTGGGGATAAAGCAATATGATACCATAACCTAAAGCGCTGTGTATCAAATGGTTCCACCCTTGCACCAGGCCCAAGTAGGCCGCAAGCAAGAACTTCCATGAACATTGAATGAGCAAGAGTACAGTTGCTGACCCTGCAGAATGAGCCCGGCGAGAGCAGACAGTCAAGGGCACAATGTTGCAAACTTGCATGCCGCGAGCCGACGCCAAGGTCACACCTACAAATTAAGCCAGGCCCAGGAGAAGGGAGGCGCCTGGATCCCCCGTTTCAAGACACAGGCAGATACAATTAAGCGACTCAATGGACATCTGCGGCGGTGGGAGTAGTCGGTCTTCCAGCATATGAATAAATCTTCACATTGTCTGCACATACCCATAGTGAAACATTGTTGCAAATGACAGGTGCACCGCGAGCTGGGAACAGCGATGGTCCCAGACTGGGGGGCTCGCAAATGGACCAATCAGAAAATGGGGCTCTTATCACTGACGCCATTAACATTAGCCAATCCTCAGGGGTCTTCATGTAACAATTTTCATGTATCGAATTGAAGGGACAACCCAAGTATACCACCTGACTAACCCTCAACCACTAATATCGCTCTCTATACGTATGCTATACTAACCCTACCACTCGAGGAACCAATCCAGAGTGGCGATAGGTTTTTTGCTAACTTTCCAAGGTGACGCAAGTAGCGCGTCATACTAAGGTAAAAAGGGCCTGCGAGCCCCACAATGAGAGAGAGTGTCAGGACGGACGCGTACGATCCTTGACCCATCCCTGCCGTTTTGTTTAATAAACAGCAGAATCACCTTGCTTCTTGCGTGTGTCTCATACTCATTTTTTGGGATATACGGGAGGGGTTGGGGCCTCCCTGCCCGGAGGTCCGCGGACGGCCCAGCCGACCCCGGGAGAATTTCCCCCCGACACCACGAAGAGATCCCACATCCAAATCCGTGTCTCTGCGGCATCTAACAACTCGGATGAACTCTTTAAAATATGCAAGGAGCAGGCCAATCCTGCTGCAGTCTCTACCTCTCTTTTCCCCTTGCAGGCGCTCTGCACGGCCCAGGCTTCTCATTTCATCTCTACAATTCAGCACATCATGTCCTCTCTCTCTTGCTCTCCCCCTATCCCCTCTATTCCCTGCTCTTCCTCTGGCCCCTCTTCGGCCACCTCTCCTCCCTTCTTCTCTGCCATTCCCCTGTTCTCCCTAGACAAGATTTCTAGGCAAGTCCAATCTATGAAAGTCTCGTTAAAACAGGTTCATCCCTGTTCCAACAAAACCATCAAGGACCACATTGACACCTTGGCCCTTGCTCTGGCTGACTTCTGCAACCACTCCTTCACCATCTTCCCTGCCCCCCTGAAGCACTCCCTTGTGCACCCTCTTCTTAAGAAGGTTCCATGTAATAATGGCCCCTCAAAAATATCGCCATGCAAAATTTTGCCGAAAAATGGCTGTTTTTTGTGGGGACATTATTGCATGGAACATGCGGGGGACACCCCCGCAATCCCCAAACCCTTATTTTTTTATTTTCTTTTCTTTTTTTTTTGCTGTCCCTGTCCCCTTATATATGGTCACCCATAGGATATCGCTACAACCTTTTCCCAGCGATATTATAAACGGCGACCATATATATGGGGATAATATTACCTGATACCCTTAAGAAACCCGCTGTTGACCATTCCTGCCGGCTATCGCCCAATCTCCATCACTCCTTTCCTGGGGAAATTCCTGGAAAAGCTGGCCATCTCCCAGTTTAATCTTCACACTGAATCTGTTGGTTGTCTCCATGATCATCAGTCTGGCTTCAGAGCTGCTAGAAGCATGGCAACTGCTCTCCTGAACATCGATGAAGACCTGCTCTCCAACCTCGACTCAAACACCCCCTGTGTCCTCATCTTAGTTGATCTCTTTTCTGCCTTTGACACAGTCAACCATGCCAATCTGCTCATCCACCTCTGTGATAACCTGGGTATCACTGATCAGTCCCTTGCTTGGCTGACTTCTTTCCTCTCCAATCAACCCTCCCAGGTCCAACTTGGGTACTTCCTCTCCTCTATCTTTATCTCTACCTGTGGTGTTCCTCAGGGGTCTAACCTTTCTCTCTCGCTATTCAACCAATACCTAACATTTCTTGCCCACTGCATTGCCGCTCTCTGCCCCAACTTTCAGTGCTATGTGGATGACACTCAACTCATTTTCAGACTCCCTTCTACCTCTTCTTCTCCTTCTCTCATCTCTGACTATCTGTCTGCTATTCAGGAATGGTGTGCCGCCAATGATATCTGCCTTATTGCAAGTAAGACTGATATTCTCCTCTTTGACACACCTGCTCTCTCCTTTCCTGTCACTCTTTGGCTGGCCTCTCTTAGCCCTCTTCCGGCTCCCACCTGTGTTGCTAAAAACCTTGGGGTCATTTTCGACTCCACACTCTCCTTCTCTTCTCACATCTCTGATGTCTCTAGGAAGTCACACTACCAGCTGCACCTCCTCAGATGTATTTTTCCTTTCCTCTCCTTCCCCCAGAAGCCCACTGTCTCCAGAGCTCTGGTTCTCTCTATGCTGGACTACTGCAACAGCCTCTTTCTAACTCTGCCTGCCTCTAATCTCCACCCTCTGCAACTCATCCAGAACAGGACTGTGGGTCTTGGCCTTGGTCTCAAGCCCAGGGATCGTATCTCTCCAGTACTGACATCTCTGCACTGTCTCCCAGTGGCAGCGAGGGTTAAGTTCTAAACCCTCTGCATTGTCCACAAGGCCTTCTGGGGCCTGGGGCCTAAATACCTTCAACTCTCTCTTCCTAAATATCTTCCTTCTCGAGCCCTTCGCTCATCTGCCTCCAACTCCCTCAGGGTCAGGCGCTTCTCCAAGCAACAAGTTGGTGGTAGGTCACTTTCTACGGCTGGGGCCTCCCTCTGAAACAGCCTCCCTGCTTCCCTGAAACTTGAGGAGAGCCATCTCTGGTTCCGGAAGCACCTCAAACCCTTCCTCTTTGCTTCTGCTTTCTCTCCTCCGCTTCCCTGCTTAACTCTGTGCTGAAACTACACTGGTCACCTAGCCACCCTCTGATCTTGGGCCCAGGTTCCCTCCCCTGCCCATTACACACCTGCTCTACCTTCCTGGCTAACCCTGCACTTGGTGACTGTTTTCTGTATCCCTACTAGTTCCCTACCAGCACTTGACACCTGATCCCTGCTTTATTTATTCTATGTATGTTTTACTGTCACTCCCATGTACTGCACCTGCCCCTTCCCCTGTACTTGCGCTATCCGAATGTCACCAGGCCTAGTAAGATCATTGTCTCTGTCTTCCCTCTCTTCCCCCTCCCTTGCCTCGTCGCACCTCGAAACACTTGTGTATAGGCATGTTATAAATGCTGTATCATAACATGTCATATTGCCGGGGGGTATTATTCCTGTACAATGTCCATAATCTTGCTTCTGACCACTTAGAAACAAGGGAAGCACTCACCAATTTATCAGACACCAGCCACTGGGTGGGGGATAGTGCCTTTGGCCTTAGTCGGATTAATTTTAGTGAGCATGGAATAGCAAATTGGATTTTGGGCTTTAATATGAAATGGTGCCCTCCGCAAAACAGTGCGATCAAAGTTAGATCCGATTATGTGCACAATAATGTTTCTGGAACTAGATCACACCGTCCCATGCTTTCTGGCACAAATGCAGTACAGTTGGGAACAAGGACTTTGGGAAATCCCATCAGAACTATTAAACCCATTTTCCTAGCAAAGTTGAAATAAAACTATTGGGCTTTTGAGGTCCTGAGATTGTTGATCAAAGTGGGGGGGGGGGCTTTTGACCCCTGAAACTGGTTCCACTATATCTTGGAAACATGTATATTTGTTGTTGCTTTATTAATTTGTATGGGTACTTTTATTGCCTTAAGGCCGAAAATAAAGTTATTGATGATGATGACATTTAACTTTACAATTCTCCTACCAGTAATAACATTACATGAACACATTATTTTCTAAATGACAAGTTTTATGAAAAATAATCACATACAAAAGAAAGAACGTTTCCGTGTGCATTGTGACACTATATAATTTAAGAATTCAAAGTATGATTAATATGCAAAAAAATCTGTTACTTATACATAATTACATTTATAGAAAAGAAATGAAGATTAGAAAGTAACCATTTATTTATACACATAGATATGGTATAACTAATAGTTGTAGTTATTTATTTTGAAACAAAATCATGAATTTGTATTCCAATATAACAGATTACCTTTCAAAGTATTCTTCTTTGTAATAATGTCTGTATGAACGTACAAATGTATATCAGGTGTTACATTTAACGGCCATGGCCACTGTAAATGTTGCACCAATAGGCTTATTTGAGGCCAACTAGCCATGGCTTTTATCCATGGCCTTTTGTCATGGCCAGTGGCTACAAACATCCACTGTGGCCTCTGTACATGTATCACCAATCGGTTAATTTGGGGCCCACTAGTCATGCCCTTGGGCAGAGAGATTGATTATCCCCTGCTTAGGAGATATGATCATTGAAGGTGTAAAATTACTTTCTTTTTCTCTCCCTCCCCTTTCCCACTGGATTCCCCTGGTATTCCTCCAATAATGGAGAAAAAAACTGCACATACAATGACATTGAATTACCCATGCCTGCAGCATGTCCCTGGTAATCCCCCGATAATGCTCGAAAACCCCCAACTCTTTCTTGTCCTCACAGTCACTCAACAAGTGCCCCCTCCTCTTCCCAGGCTCCCTCCTCTCCCCTCAATTGCTTGTATTATTTCCTGGCCATTGCCCCCTATCACATTTTTGGTTTGTGTGATGCATTTTTGTTGTCTGAGATGCACTTAATTGACATGTGAGTGCTGAATTTCAGGGATTTTGTTGCATTAAATATAATCACTTTATCTCTCTCTTAATCAATGTTTTTCAAGGGTTTTGCTATACTTTAGTTTCCTCACCAAGAGGAATTAGCTATGGCCTTCGATGGTGCCCACTGCACATGTTCTACGAATAGTTTTCTTTTGGGTCCACTAGCTATAGCCGAACATGTTGACTAGTTTCTTGAGGTCTCACTAGCTATGGCCTTTGGAAGTGGCATCTGTGTGTGTTTTCATCAATATCTTTCTTTTGGGCCCAATAGTCATGGACACTGGACATGTCAAACCATTAATTTGTTACCAAACACCCATTGTTCCCTACCCACTAGACGTAGACACTGCATGTGTTAAACCTTTTTTTTCTAGCTCCTTATTCCTGCAATAATTTCACAGTAATAATTTCCAATAACAGAAATCCCTGTGGTATAGTAGCAGTTTGCCGATTCCCACAATAACAGGAACAATTGCTCAGAATGACATTCTAACAGGCTCTCAACATGTGCCCCCGTTCTTTTTTCCAGGTCCCCTCACTCCACTCAATTGCTCTTTCCATCCCTAACCCTCTCCCATTATCCCCTATCACTCATTGCTTCATGTGATTCACATCTTTTTCAGAGTGCATCTTGTGGCATTGCTGCTGTAATCTTGTGAGGTTCCCGCGGTCTGCACTTTTTCTCTGTGGGAAAATTAATGCGAGTAGGCTGAAAACAGTGATTTTATGTTTTCTTACCAACATTTTCATTATCTAACAAATGGTTCAATTTGGAGGGAGCCTTGAAACACTTTAAGTTTTCAAATTTTCATCCAAATTCACTCGAATTTTGGGAAAAGTGACTGGTTTTTCATTACTGAAATGCCTCTCAGCCTCTCTGCTGCAAAGCACCATGGGAGATATTGCTATATTTTTGGGAGAAGGGGGACCCTCCTGCTCCCAAAATGAGCAACACAGGTTCGATACCCGGGTCCGCGCTTAGAAACCTCTGGGTATTAAGCGCGTTATAAATAACCTATCATATCATATATCATATCTCCATCAAATATTTTAAGAACTACTGGATGGAATAATCCCAGGCGCCTCCCAGAAATTGAGTCAACGTTTTGTGCACAAGTATTTGGCACCTGGTCCTATTACATCCCCATTTGACAATTTTTCTATGGAAATAATGTTTTCATTTTTTAACAGATCTTTCCCAAAATGTCCAGTCTGGGGAGGAGCAGGGAGTGTGGGGGGGGGACATGATGACAAAAGTTTTGTTTGCAAAATAGCAGCCAAATCCATCATGCAAGTAAAACGTTATTAGCAATGTATTAGCAAGGTTTGCTATGGAACTTGATACTCAACTTAACTATAGTATGATGACTGCTGCGCTATAGAGAGCGAGAGAGAGAGAGAGAGAGAGAGAGAGAGAGAGAGAGAGAGAGAATTTTGCTTGTCTGATGTTATCCAAGGGTAATCCAAGAAATTGTCAATCCAAAAAGGTTGATAATTTAGTTAGGTTAACAGAGTGAAGTATTACTTGCTAACAAAAGCTTGCAAATAAATTACTTTGATAGACACTTAAGGTATATCAACCTATTGTTGCTTTTTGGATCCAGTATGAGGAATTGCCTTCTAGTAAAGGTGTACAAGGCCTAGTTTGTTGTGATTTCTATTAACTAATACAATCATGATGAGCGTAATTCATTCTCAGAAAGCGTGACCTACCAATCATCTCCCCTTTCAGAAATTCTGTGTCACTAGCATAGTGCATACCTGAGCCCGGCTAGATCAGTACCCTGATCTGGGGAGCCTGCTGTTAGTGTATTTTAAATAAGTTTGGGTCGGTTCACATAGATATGGCATGCCAATTTAACATCTCCCCGTCATACAATCCCACCTTAAAATTCAGGGCAATGAACAGACTGTGAGGTATTCAAAAATCTACTTTATTTAAAATAAATAGATTCATTTTAGGCAACTGGGTCTCCATCTTTACCCTGGAGGCCACTACAATACGGTACATATGTAATCATGCAAAACTACATTGTATCTGCCTATGTGAATGTCACTATTACAAGTCCACAAAGGCATCCACTTTCAATCATCGAAATCGCAATATATATATGCTATATTTAAGTAGACACTATACTTAGTGACATTTCTGCTTAGCATTGATCTCTTTCCTGAAGTTCCCACAAAAATATTCTACAAAATGCAATATGGTTAAAGATTTGTCTTTTCTCAAGCATAAAAACAATTATGCCACCAAAGACGAATTACATTCTTAGCCTCATTACAAGTTTGGTGGTGTGGCCAGAAATGGTGGTTACCGCTGCATTCCCGACACATTGACACAAATTTGAACTAAAGATTTGGAGGTAAGGCAGAGGAAAAACCTCTGGCAGAATGCAGGTGTTAATTCTTCTGCATTACAGCCAAAAACTGGCCAAATCGGCAGAATGACTGCCATCAGTAATTTCACTGAAATTCCCACGGAGTACTATGGGCTCAAATAAATGGGACTAACACTGCCTACCCCCACTTGTAATCCAGTGGTGATTCCATTGGACCAAATAGTTGTAACAGTAAATCTGTTTGGCGATATCCCAGCGTACTTACCACTGATATACCACCAAACTTGCAATAAAGCTCAAAATATAGATATACACCAAAGCTTCTGTGCATGTGTGGGATAGTGAATATATTAACCTTATAGAGAGCACTTGACATATAGGCAAGTACCGGCAAACATAGAGCTAGTGTTAGCCATTTACACCATTTACATGCTAAAAGTGACTTGTACGCTTTGGTTCATGTAAGTTTACATCACAATTGCTGTCCTCTGGAATCTATGTTTTTGGTTATGAACCCACATGTACTCTATATCTCCTGCACGTAAGGGTGAGATTTCTATAGACATGTAAATGTGACTTTGATTAAACTAGGATGTGTTCTTTCATTTAGTGTGTGTGTGTGTGTGTGTGTGTGTGTGTGTGTGTGTGTGTGTGTGTGTGTGTGTGTGTGTGTGTGTGTGTGTGTGTGTGTGTGTGTGTGTGTGTGTGTGTGTGTGTGTGTGTGTGTGTGTGTGTGTGTGTGTGTGTGTGTGTGCATGTCCATGTAGGTGGGGTGTGTTTTCTGAATGGTATGTATGAAGAAAAAATGTCGGTTTGTATATAATTGATATGACATAATGACAAAAGTGGAAAGCGTATATGGGAGAAATACTTTGTAATCAAATAACACAGTAAGTACCGAAGGAGATCAAAACAGTTCATCCAATTGGAAGAGATTATGGTGAAGAGTTGTAATTCATGTACCGAGAAACATAGAACATTGAGATAATATAGGAGTTGAAAAATTAACAATACAGCAAAAGTGTAGGGAAGAGACTGTAACGTGAAAGTTAGTCGGTAGAATGTAATTTATAGGGATGTAGAAAGAAAATCAGTATTTTAATGATACATTTGAAAAAAATGAACCTGTAAGCTATAATGTGTTGGGTGCAATTGTGTCATTTGTATGTATTTTTGATTTGTTGAGTATTAGAGCTATGCTGCCTATCACCCTTGTTCAAGGAAGGCGATTTGGATATTTGAATTCTAAGAGGGGAGTCTGTGGATGTTTTCTTTTTTAGAGTTCTATAGAGGCAGACAATGTTTTTACCAATGTTTCATCATTATGAAGTACTTGTTAGTAGACTGAAAGGAAGTCTTAAAATTGTATTTGTACTTATTGTCCATTGTTTTCATATCAAGATATAGGAGATGGTGCTTAGTTAATAAGTGGTATTTCTCAGTCTCATAGAGTTATGGTTGAACATATTTAGTGGAGGACAGTTTTGTGGTTTAAGCTGGTGTTCAAGCTTTGTGAATCTTTATGTCTTGGCTATTGTAGTCTCCACCCATGCTCATGAAAATAAGGCAATCTTACTCCGAGGTATGGGGCCAAAAAGGAACGTAGCAGGTTTGCAACTTTTATATCAGAGCGTTTGTGGTGTATGCCGTAATCTTGAAACTAGGCCTGTGATCAACTATGTTGCATGAGTATTAACTACCAAAGAACAAGCACTTTCCACTTTGTGTATTTTGAGTTCCCGGTGGTACATCAGTGGGTGAAACTTGCTCATAGAACCATTGTGATGTATACAATGGTTGTTGATCTGCTGGAAAGGTTGCACAGATTGGACAGCTGACACCATCTTAATTGTGCCAGAGTGGTGCAAAATAATAGTCATTCAAATGGCTTCACACATAATGCCAGATTTTTCAAGGTGTTTAAAATTGGATTCAGAGGTTAGTATTCTGTATAATTGTAGGCATGTTTGATTGCCTACATATGTGCTTTCGAGGACAAAAGCTGTTTCCGTTGCATCACCTTAAAAGCACTGATTTGGGTTGCAGGCAAGGAGATTTTTGGGATTTGGGAGTTTTGTTTCACCTTATTAAAACACAATCAATTGTCTTTAGGCCTACAGCCAACTAGATAATCAGTAAGGCTCTGAAGGTTTAACAGTGGGGAGTCTCTAGAAACATGCTAAAGATGCCAATGACCTACCACTTATCAGCTAGTTTGTGTATAATAGTTTTATTTGAGCAACAGGCTGTTAGTGGTTGTAGCAAGCTCTCTCTATGCCCATCAATCACGCCGAGAGGATCTGTTCTCTCTTTATGCTATGCGCGATGCACGCATTGAGAGGTGGGTTACCACCAAAGTTAATTTTAAAAAACTGATATCATTAAAGAAGATAAGACGTGCCTCATGTCTCTGTGTCTTTATTGATTTGCTGTCTTCCCTTTGAATGTGAAATATAAACGAGGCAAGGACCGACAAGGACCACTTTGCCATGATTGACTTTGCTGGAGACTTTCTTCGTTGTGCACTTTGAAGTTAAAACCAAGGCATTATTTACCTAGATTACTGTTTGGCCATGCTCCCTTTTTGGCGTTTCTACAAAATTCAGAACATGTGTGCACCGAGGCAAGGACTGACAAGGATCACTTTGCCACGATTGACTTTGCTGAAGACTTTCTTCGTTGTGCACTTTGAAGTTAAAACCAAGGCATTATTTACCTTGATTACTGTTTGGCCACGCCCCCTTTTTGGGGTTTCTACAAAATTCAGAACGTGCATGCACCAAGGCAAGGACCGACAAAGACCACTTGGCCACGATTGACTTGCTGGAGTCTTTCTTTGTTGTGCACTTTGAAGTTAAAAGCAAGTTGAATACTCAAAGACTGTATTACAGGCATATAATGGACACCTTACTGATATAGTATATTTATATTGTATTCACTTTATTTTGTTCGAAGGCATTATTTACCTTGATTACTGTTTGGCCACGCCCCCTTTTCGGCATTAATACAAAATTCAGAACGTGAGCGCACCAGCGCTCGCGCAATGAGGCAAGGACCGACAAGGACCACTTTGCCACTTCGTCTTGGCGTCTTGGCGTCTTGGCGATAGTGGTCCTTGCTGCTTCTTGTAGTGTGTTTCCCATTAGCTGTTGAATCCATATATAGTCGGCGGTTGTCCCATTTCATTATCAAAGGTTGAACCTTCCATCTATTTGCAAACAAAGAGGTACAATTGCATGTTTTTATGTTTATATTAATTGAAAACCAACATGCCCGATATATTGAACACGCCACGCTCAATGGTGGGAGGGAAAGCAGCTTGTAACACTAGAAAAACTTTGAACAAGGTGATTGTGCTGACCCCTCTTTCTTCGAGTCGGCAAGTATTATCAAACACGGATATCCATGATTTCTGCTCCATACGGCCAGATTTTACGTCTAATCTTCAATCCATGAATGTTACCAACTACATACACTCACAGTCACAGGAATTGCCAGTAAAAAATGATGTGCAACCTACTACATCTGCACAACTGATGTCAGATGCAACATTACTTGGCACAGCACAGTCGTCCAACAGAGCAGTGCACATAGACCAATTGACTCCTACTACAATTTGCAAACAATTAAACATGAGTCATGAGATTTCTTGTATATCAATAAATAGGAGTATCGGAGAATTGAGCACCCATTCAAACCATTCGAACCACTCTGTGTCGCCTGACTATTATAAACAATGTTCAGTGGATTTCTCAATTCATTTGCGGTCATATGCAGAACGAACCCAGCCCTAACCAACAATAACACAAGTTGCACCATTGGGTACTGACTTCAACCAGAATCCCATGTTAGAAATGAAATTTTCTGCAATTAATATGACATTATCTAGTTTATTTAGACTGTTTGAGACATTTGAAAATAACATTTTTCAGCAGTCAGCACAAATACAGACAATTGCAGATTGGATAACCCGAGAAATGACAACAAAATCGAGCAAAGTAGATCAAGCTAACACTTTATGCCAGTTAAAGTGTTTGATAGTAGATTATTTGCACCCACCTCTGGCAAAAACAACATCAAAATATCATGTGCTTCCTGTGATTAAACAAATAATTAAACCAGTGGCAGAAGGCACTTCATTAATAAGAATTGAATATTCATGGATAGGTGTAGAACAGAATAACATAACACAACAAGCTAAAAACAAACAGAATCCCTTTGACGTAATTAATGATGAAAGATCACAGAATGGGAAACGTAATGTATCAAGAAAAACACTCCATTTGTTAGAACCACTGAAGAAAGAAACCAAAAATATGCGTGCCATTAGACCAGCTAGCATAAAAAGTTTTAAACCATTTATACGAGCGATTGGCAATCCTGCAGCCAAACCTAAAAGCACCACTCTCCTAAATAAATTACCTTCAGAAACTGAAACTATCGTGCAATCCTATGAACAACAAGCTACAGACCAGACTTTGACTTATGCACCATTATGCACCTGACCTTATTATGGCCATAACACATTCAGAACAGAGTAAAAAAACAAATACAGATGTAGCAATAGTAGGCTAAAACCAGCGACCTTCTATACTAACTAACAGACAGGGACTTAGCATTGAATCATCACAAGAACAAAAACGCAGAGAGATTAAAGAAGCAGTGGATGCGTACTTGGAAACACAATTTAAAAATAAAACATTACATATTGATAATCCTCCCCTCATCAAAAAACCTACATAACTAGCACCTGTCAACGAGGAATGCTCTCATCCTGATAATGTATTTAATAGTCACAATGAACGAAAGGATGAACCACAAAGACTAATTGATTCACTGTCTTTACATTCACAGACTATTATACTGGATCTCAGAAGACTAGCATCTACAAATTCTAAGGATGATCCAGATCGCAAATTGGTACCTAAGGAACACAAATGTCTGAGAACAGCACATTCACTCATAATGAAATGTAGCAATCTCCCAGATAGCCAATATGATCTATGTAGAGCAAATGTTATGAACATTTTCTCCGAAGTTCCTGCGCTACAAGATATAACATCCACAGACATAGAACAAGTTGAATTTCTGGATACCCTCTGGTGTAGTTCTGAATACCCTTTGGCAAGCAAAGATTGATCTTTCAGGATGGGTTTCATTATTGCCCGAGATCCAGAAACAAATGGAATTTTAATAAAGTTAACAAGTTATATCACTCCAAGCCAAACCTTAATATGAGAGGCAAACATAATCATCCTGGATCCACATGTCTGCAATGTGACCATGAATCAAATCATAATACTGCAGCACATGCGAGTATGTCGAGGTAAAGCACTGCAGCATAACCATCATTATCTAGTAAACTGACACAAATAAAGTTTGCTAGCTGGAACACTTGCAGACATGGCCACTTGCAAACAACCGTTGATAATCAAATTGGCACATTTGACATATTAGCACTACAGGAAACTTGGTTCACCACAACACCAATTTGGGATGACCATGACATTATTCTGTTGCCAGCCAAAGTAGCAGCCAAAGGCAGACTTTCCTCTGACCCACTAGTGGCAGTAAAAAAACGTTCTGGTATAACCATCCATCCATGGTTAGCCCCGAATAATCATTCACAATTGGTGAAAATCCAATGTCATGAACATAAAATAGCGCTTATGAATATATATAGAAATCCTGCAGGAATAACAGACAATGCTTTCTACAGAGGTTTAACAACGATACTAAACAGCATACTATTAGAACCTGAGATATTCACCAAAATCATAGCAGAGGATTTGGATATCAAATTCTTAAATTCCAATTGTAAAGTCAAAGAACCTGAAGTGCAAAGATGGCTGTCATTGAAAGGAACTTTAGAATGGCCAATGGCTCATTGCCAGGGGATGTACCGCCTCAAAGCACATGGTTAAGAGGTAAATCACAGAGCACTATTGATTACATCTATCTTCAAGATCATTTATTTACTATTGTAGACAACTTTGAGATTACTCCACAGATTCATAGTGATCACCAAATGCTCTCATTAACCTGGTAGCTTAATGCGCAAAATCAAGTGCAGGAATGATACAAGTCAGCTGTAATAACCAACAGCGCCAAGACACACCTTTGTCTGTCTAAAGACAATTTGTATCTATTGAATAAATGGTTCATACAAAACTATACAAATAACTCCTATCCCCCAATATACAGCAGTGCTGAACCAGTTCAGTATTGCTATCATGCCTACAAGATCTAGATCATTCCAGCATATACATTGTTTTGATCAGGTGCTCAAGCAAAGAAAGACAGCATATTGTCACGAAAATAAATATATTAGCAAACTGCCAATATGTAGTAGATTAATTGCATTAAGATCAGCTAAATGCAAATACCGAAATTGGAAACGGGTGAGAAAGGCATACATGTATCAACAAGACAGTAAAATTATTCAAACATCCCTATCAAATAAAAACTCAGCACAGACTTGGCAGTTTCTGAACAATGGCAAGTCTAGCATGCAGATCAGCTGCCAAATTAACGATGTTAGCAACCAACAATGGGTAAAACATTACACAAATGTATATGCTGACCCGGAATTTGATAATTTTAAATACTCCAATGCTATGTGACAACTGTGGAATTTACAATTCTCAGTGGAATGTATAGAAGAAACAATCAATAAATGTAATGGGTCCAGGGCAATAGGCCCTGATGTTTTGAGCAGTGCAATGTTTAAAGCAGACCCACATAGCTGGGCCATCGTATTGCATATAATCTTCACAGATGAAATAGTAAAATATACCATTCCCATGACCTGGTGAAAGTCATTGATTAGTCTGATATTTAAAAAGTGGGATCGATCCTCCCCAAACAATTACAGGCCCATAGCGCTCCTAGCTGCACCAGTTAAGGTCTTTGCACGGATAGTTTTACATGAATTCAACGCTTTGATGCAGGCGCATCGGAAGAGAGATCCCAATAAAACAGGCTTTGCACTTGTCAAGGGCACAACAGTTGATCTACTTTGTCTCAATATTATCAAATCTCAAGCGCAATTTAAGGGCCAAGCTATCTACTTTGCATTTGATGATTTACACTCAGCATTTGATTACATGTCCCGTGTACTACTAATAAATAAACTCAAAAAGGCTGGCTGCCCATCCACCCTCTGCGATATAATGAATGCATTCTATTCTAATACATCTGTTAGAATAAGACTGTCCATGGAGGGACACCTCTCACCTTTAATAAAGATATCCAGATGGTTTGAGCAGGGGTGCATACTTGCTTCAGCCCTCTTCAATTTATTTGTACATGACATCAATGATGCATTTGAGAATATTGTTTCATACTCTGCAATGTTCATGAGCACACAGATGAAGGCATTACTTTATGCCGATGATCTAGTGCTCATATCTAAGATGCCTATGGGGTTGCAAAAGCTTCTTGACTCCTTATCATATTGCATAGACACAAATCAGCTCAAGATTAATTTGAAAAAACAAAGATAATAGCATGTAATCCCATGAAATCGGCTTGTGGCAGAATAATTTGGACAGTCAAAAATAAAATCTCAATTAGTCAATCTTGAGAACAAAGTAGCATGTGCCATATCGCAGACCAGGATTATATTGGGCAGATATGGTACATTTTCCATATATCCAGCATTGACATATTACACACAAAAAGTCACTGCAGTCCTCTTATATGGATTGGATACCAGAGCAATTCTACCAGAAACGCTTTTTGACAAACTCAAGGGCAAATATTGGAAACAAGTATGAAATCTTCCGCAGTGCATCCCAGTAGCTTGGGTGCAGTATGAACTAGGTATAATATCATTAAATGCATTATATCGTTGGCGACTATGTGCAGCATTTAGGAGATGCCTCATGTCCACTGAATCAGCCCCCTTGCTCAAGACATTAAATAGATATATGTTTCACTCTGATCATGCCACTTTCAACTCTTGAATGAATGGCGTTTATCGAATATTGGTTACTGGTGATGTCACTCTTGAAATCTAACTCACTAATCCAGATTGAGTAAAACAGAACATTTATTTAACAGACTGGATAGAGACGAGGGAGCAATGCTTAATTTACAAACATTTTCCGATAAATCCTTTCAATATAAAAAAGTATGGAGGACGGAATCTTATTCATGCAAGTCATCCTCATCGTCCATTAGATCAGCAATCCTGCATATGAGATTAAATCTATGGCCAATTTGAAATCTATTGGCAGATCGCAAAATAATAACTGGAGAGCAAAATGCCTGTCGGTTCTGAAAAGACTCACCCTGTGAAGAAACGTTAAAGCACTTAATAAATTGCTGTCTAGCAGTAGGGACTGAAAGACAAAGGGCATTTGGAAAACATTTTAGGTATCTAAGTGAACTCAATTCAGACTTAAGGTGGCAGTTGATCCTAAATACACCATCGATGGGCATAAGGATCGCCACTGTAAAATTTGTAACATCCCTGGCATTGAATCATGTCCCTGAAATAAAAAAAAGACGATTAAATGTTTAATAGATAACATAAATGATCTCTGTAACCAAATGTGTATGCTTCGGTGCCTTGTGTATTCACAAATTTATCTGATCTATTTAATTGATAAGTAACAAACTTATGCGTATCTTGATAGAATATCAAGGTGGAAATCAATTGAACCACTACATTGAACAATTTGTTTTATTTTAAGAAGCATGTAACAGACTTTTAAAAATGTAAACAATGCAATACTTGCTTTGATAATTAAATATCCAATTGTTAGAAATGTGCTATTATGATGAATGTGCTAAATGGACTATACGTCATATATTTGCTACAACATGTGTTTTAACATTATTTTACATGTGTTTTATTATGTTACTTGATTTATGTATTTATTGTGTTGAATCTTTCATGATATGTTCGAATGTTTGGTGCAAAGCATATGTGTATTACATGTTCTGAGTTTTAATTTTAAATGCTAAATTGTATTAATTGTTTGTTTTTAAAAATTGAATTGAAAAGTTGATCAATTCAGCGAAATTAATAAAAAGAAGTATATATATATATTTATACAAATGGCGACGAGGTTATGGCATCCGCGCATGCCAGGGACATCTGTCTTCAACGACTAGCACAAATTCATGCAGCACAGAGCCACCTGAAGTGGGAGAATGGAACAAAAGGCTCCCACTAATCCCCTCACACCCCTGGCCTAGAGGATCGCGGCCCAGACACCCGCCACGAGAGGAGTTTGCCTATCTACCAGACGACCAAATACCTTGGTACAGGAACATACGGATGTGCCCACCAGCCTGCCCACCAGCCTGCCCAACAGCCTGCCCTGCCCATGCCGACACCTGCGGCATGGATGAACTCGACTGAACCATTCAACAGTAAATGAACACATCGTTAGAGATGCCATGACGACCTAGCCAACGGTCAGCACACCCGTGCAAACATGCACACTGGACACTCCCACACCAATCCACACGAAGAACATATTCAGTGCTATGACGTAGGTGACGGACACACCCACTGACGCGCATCTTTATTATTTTTCACATAGGTTTTTCAAAATGCAGAAACGCAAGACGCACAACAAACTCATCTAAAATGCTTGCTGACGCTTCTCCTACCCCATGCATTGCAATGAGAAATATAACGAAGACATGATACTGGGGATAAAGCAATATGATACCATAACCTAAAGCGCCGTGCATCAAACATCCCCACCTATGCACCAGGCCCAAGTAGGCCGCAAGCAAGAGCCTCCATGACCATTGAACGAGCAAGAGTACAATTGCTGACCCTGCAGAATGAGCCCGGCGAGAACAGACAGTCAAGGGCACAATGTTGCAAACTCGCATGCCACAAGCCGACGCCAAGGTCACACCTGCAAACTAAGCCAGGCACACAGTGGAAAATGCAATATTAAATGTGCAGAATTCTGCCTCAACCACGGTCTCTCCTCACGTGACCAAGCCGAACCTGACAGGGTGCCAGGCCCAGGAGGAAGGAGGCGCCTGGATCCCACGTTTTGAGACACAGGCAGCAACAATTAAGCGACTCAATGGACATCTGCGGCGGTGGGAGTAGCCAGCCCTCCAGCATATGAACAAATCCTCGCATTGTCTGCACATACCCATAGTTATACATTGTTGCAAATGACAGGTGCACCGCGAGCTGGGAACAGCGATGGCCCCAGACTGAGGGGCTCGCGAGTGGACCAATCAGAACATGGGGCACTTATCACTGACGCCATTAACATTAGCCAATCCTCAGGGGTCTTCATGTAACAATTTTCATGTATCTAATTGAAGGGACAACCCAAGTATACCACCTGACTGACCCTCAACCACTAACAGCGCTCTCTATACGTATGTTATACTAACCCTACCACTCGAGGAACCAATCCAGAGTGGCGATAGGTTTTTTGCTAACTTTCCCAGGTGACGCAAGTAGCGCATCATACTAAGGTAAAAAGGGCCTGCGACCCCCACGATTTGAGAGAGAGTGTCAGGACGGACGCGTACGATCCTTGACCCATCCCTGCCGTTTTGTTTAATAAACAGCAGAATCACCTTGCTTCTTGCGTGTGCCTCATACTCATTTTTGGGATACGCGGGAGGAGTTGGGGCCTCCCTGCCTGGAGGTCCGCGGACGGCCCAGCCGGCCCCGGGAGAATTTCCCCCCGACAAGTTGGAGGCACCGCTGAGATCTGTTTAAGATCTGCTTTTATTTTATTTTTCCGAGTGCTCCCGTTGCGAGGAGGCCCGGCGGCACGGCCCCCTCTGCCGCTGCCCCCTTTTGAGGACTACAGGACCATCGCGTAACTGCGAGAAGACCGGACAGCGCAATCCGGATATTGGCCTTCGGGAGCCAGTTGAGAAGTATCCCGCCCGCCGTTGGCGAGTGTCCAGACGTGGTCCAGACGAGGGGAGGTGGCGAGCCGCTTGGAGGGGTGCACGCAGTCGAGCGGCCCCGCATCAAGAGAACTTGGTGAGTATGCCACGCCCAACAAGCAATGTGAAATTGTGAGGGAGGGGGGAGGAATAGCACACGGGAGGCGGGAGGTGTTACACAGGTGCGCGGCGAAGGTTTGATAAATTAGTGTTGACGGTGAAGTGAATGGTAGCTGGACAAGTGCGAGAGCAGTCCGCTACGTTACGGGAGAGGAGGGGGCGGAGCATGAAAACATCACGTGCGGCCGCTCGTAGACACTGATTGGCCTACGTCGCGACCACGTGTAAGGGTGTGTGTGTGCGGTTTCCTACGATTTGGTGATTATTGATCAATGAGTAGATGAGGATCCCTATTGATCGAGAAGGAAACTCGATAGATAGATGACGTTTCCCTGTAGGCGGTAGCTAGCTGGTTGCCTAATACGGAAGATAATTGGCTGGTTAAGCCCTCCTGTCGAGGGGAGTATCACACGCGAGGCGACGCAGTGTGCGCAGTCCGATTGTATTGTTAATTACCTTGTTCCAGGCGTGACAGGAAGACAGCTGTGGGGTTAACGGGGGTAGATTGCAAGCGTATTTTGAACTTTTTAAAACATGTAAAGAACTTACCAGTAGTTTTGGAGGAGATCGGTGACGTCACCAGTAGGGCTTTCATAGGATATCTCGAACACAAGGCATTTTTTCGGAGAGTGGTGGGGAAGAGAATAATGGTAAGGGAGTGGAGACAGAGATAAACAGTAACGAGTAGATCGGGGCAAGGTGAAAAGGGGGATGTGGCTGCGCATGGAGAACGCCGGCCACCACAAGTGAAGAAAGAAGAGGAGGGGTAAAAGAAAGTGGGACGGCTGTATAAGAACATCACACGGGGCACGCAGCCGCAGGGGGCTACGTGCGCCTCGGCCGCAGGGGGCCGTAAAGGTGTTCGGTAAAGGAAGAAAAGAAAGAAAAGAATATACAAATGCAAATGCTATATTTTACTATTTTTCCTTAGCGGACAATCGCAAGTCCCCAAAATTACGGGGACAGGTAAAGATCTAAGCTTGTATAGCATACACTGTTAGCAAGATAACCGCTACCAAATAGGGGTAGGATAACAAGTGAAGTGCTACTATGTCATACGGGACAGGATCGGGAGGGTGGGGGAACACCCTCACTACCCCGCTACAGCATATATGTAAAACACTGTCACCCCATAGGGAGAAACTGATCAAATATAGCATAGAATGGACACAGGGGACGGACAACAAAATGACGACACCATGGCCGCCTAATGGCAGTTTCGATCCATATACCCAACATTCACTGTTAACCCATCTGCATAACACATACAAGGGGAAGAAGTTGACACACCACGTGGAGGTGTTTAACTTATGGAGGATGTTCCAAGGGTCCCGACCAGGACCAAACGGGATGTTCATTATGGGGGAAACAACGGAAGAGAAGAAGATTAAGGAGGAAGGAGAGAATGGGGAAAAAGAGAGTGAAGGCACACAGAACAAGGGGAACGGAGAAAAGAGTAACAACCTAAACGAAAAGGAAATAAAAAAGGAACAGAGCGACGATATGCCCCTAGCGAAGGTAGTGAAAAAGGAGGAAGGGGGGTTATATCCTTTAACAGAACTACGAGAAATAGTACAATTAAGGGCGGCTGAGGGGTACTCGAACCCGGCATACAGCCCGCCACCATATACAGCTACAGGTGGCCACACGGGAGGGGAGCAGACTAGTACGACGGGATGAGCTCATACGAAGATGCCCGCAGGGGCGGGGAGGACTAGCGAAGAGCAGGTCGCGGAAATAGGACATGATGAGTGGGTAGCTGCGCAGGGACTATTAAAATTACGAGGTTCATTAACAGGAGAAGAGAAGGAGGTAGTAAGGAAAATGGACGAGGATAATACCAGGAAGAGTGAAATGAAAGGGGAAGAGGGGAAAAGAAAGGGGGAAGAGCTGTTACGACAAAAGGAAGAGATTTTGGAGGAACGATTAGCAGAATTAAGGGATGAGCAGAATGCACTGATCAAGCAGCTCGAGAGAGAGGAAAGAGAGAGAGCACGGGAAAGGAAAGAAAGCAAGAATGAGTTGGATAAAATGAGGGAACGAACTGAGGAGCAAAAGAGAGAAGCAGAAAGGGAAAGGCAGTAGCAGAAAGGGTATCTAGAGCAGCACTGCGTGACAAGAAAAGGGAGGAAGAAGAGAAAGAAAAAGAAATGGAAATATGGAAGAGGAGATTACTATCAGAAACGACAAGGAAATACGAAGAAGGGAGGATGATAGAGGGTATATTAGAGCGGGAAAGAGCGAGATGGGAAAGGAAGAGAGAAGAAGAAAGGATAATGAGTAGTGAAGTAATGGAGGAATTGAAAAAGAAAAGAGAGGAAATTGATAGAGAAATAGAGGAGAAAAATGAAGGGGAAAGAGAAGATAGGAGAGGGGAGAGTGAAGTAAGGAGGTATGTACACAGAGACACAGAAGTAGCAACAACATCAGGGGAGCAATTGGTAAAGAAGAAAAGGGAGGAACGGATCTAATAGACTTAAAAACAGTAACGATTAGGGGGAAAAAGACAGATTGGGGGTTGCCACTCCTCGATGACTTTTGCAGTGAGGAAGGAGAAGGAATGGAGAAGGAAGGAAGAAATAGTGAAAGGGAAAGCTTAGATAAATTATACATCACCCGGACAAATAGAGAATCACCATGGATCTGCAGGAGAAAGGAAGAACTGGAGGGAAGTGAGGGGGAAGAGCAAGGGATGGCGGAAAGGCAGACACGTGCAGCTACACCCTCATCATCCCGTCCAACATGCTCCACCACCCCACGCTCATTACGTGCACCATGCCCACCTAAACTTGCACCCTTCCCCCACGAACTGACACCCGATGCAGGCAGGCTTAGAGACCTCCCTGGACGCAGGCAGGGAGAACGAAAACACACGCCCACATTAAATAAAGGAAATGATAAAAGAAGGGGAAGAGATGGAGGAGAAACAGTTACAAGCAGGGGAAATATGGATGCAATTGACGATATAGAAGACACGGAAGAAGAGGAGGGGTGCTCTGACTCGATTTTGTGGAACCCAGGGGGTCCAACAGGACACAACTTAATGCCACTTCTGGAGAGGGGAGGGGTTAGACCACAATACGTCCCTTGGAAGCATGCAGACAAGGAAAATATAAAGTGCAGGCTCCCATCATTAAGTGGAGGTGCGGGAAAATGGATATATGAAATGGAAAAACACACCGCAGGACAGAAACTGGCAGTGGGGGATGTAAGGGGCCTTCTAATATCAATATTGGGGGATGCAGCAGATGACATCTCGGAGAGAGCAGGCTTCCCCGGGGTCACAATAACAAACACATCACACGATGGGGCACCATTCGCAAACTGCAGACATGCATTATGGCAAGCGCTGAGGGTACAGTACCCAGACATCTCAGACATAGGAGCAATTACCTCACGCAAGATGCGTGAGAACGAAGATCCTGTTGATTATATCCAGGAAATTCAAGAGAAGTGGCGTATGGAAACTAGAGAACAATGGGACAAAACACCAGCAATATTCTATCATATACTAATACAAGGGCTCCCAGAAGCAGTTCAGAAACAACTGAAGAAGGTAGTGGGGATGGAAGCAAAAGCATGGCCAGAAATACAACTGACGATAGTACATCATTGTAGGACATGGCAAGAAAAGATGAAACAAAAGGAAGAGGATAGAAAAGCGGAAGAGGCTAAATTGGTACAGAAAAAACTTACTAAATACACGATGGAAGGTGCACTAATAACTACACCTGCAACAATGACTCAAAACCCCACACAAGTAGTGGCTGCACAAGATCCCTCCCAAATACAATCATCACAGATTGTAGCACAACAGCTGCCACCACCCCAACCATACACGACTAACATGGGAGGAGGATACTCAACGCCAGGAGCTGGACATTATAATTACAACAGGGGAAGGGGAGGAATGATGAGGGGGAGGGGATACGGCTATAACACACAACAGCAAGGGGGAGGATTCAGAAATTTCTACCCCACCGGGCAACCAGTATACCAGGACAATGCAGGGAGCTTTCCATGGCAGAACAGGGAACCACCGGTATGTTGGATTTGTGGATTATTAGGGCACATGTCACGCACATGTAGAATGAGACCAGGCACACCATCATGGGGAGAACAGGGACAACAAGGGCCTACAAGGGAACAGCAGGACATCCAACAACAGCAGGCACTGCAACCGGGAAATGTGCAGCAACAACTAGTAACACAACAACGGCCACAGACATATTCACTACCACAACAACAGGTAGAGATAACACAACAACGTCAAGTGCAGCAAGTACAGCAACCTGCCCAAATCCAAGACCATAACATAACCTCTACCAATACACAACTACAGCAAACACAACTGGGAAGGGTGACGGTCCTGGGACACAACCCTTACACAGGAAGTGGTCAATCATTATACCCACAATAGGACAGCCCACAGACGGCCTTGGTGTGTCCCATCCTGTCGGTAACACCTAATAGTGCGGAGGAACCACGCATAGAGGTAACGATAGGTGACAAAAAATTGTCATTCCTTGTTGACACCGGGGCGACCCGGTCTTGCATAAGGGAAGGTAAATTTAAGATGTCAGGTGAAGCCATGAACACACAAGGATTCTCTGGGGCTAGGGGGTTGGTTCCCTTTACTGATAACATTCCCTTATCAATAGGGGATTATGACATGTCCGTCCCGCTTTTATATTCTAGGGCCTCACCAGTAAACATACTGGGAAGAGACATAATGAGCAGGTTGAATATGACGATCTCCTTTGCGGAGGACGGCATAATTTGCTCCACTCCAGGAATAAACATGCTCACTGCACGACAAATTATGCAAGCATACTGTGGACAGACAGTGATTAGGGCTGAGCCAGTAGATGGTGAACTGTTCCAGTATGGAACAGACATGGCATTTGCATGGATGCCAGGAATAGAAGGAAAGATCTGGAGGAGGCCAACAGCCTATTTGTTTAGACCAGAAACACCAGCCAATGAACCAGAAGGAAAGGTGATTTCAGTGAGCATGGAGAGCATTATAGCAACTGCTGATTATATCGCAGTACATGCCCAAGACAGAGAAGGAAGAGCATGGAGGGCAGTGATAGCCCTAGCAGAGGGATGCAGGCTCACCCAGGTGTTAGACGAGGAGCTCTTTTCAGAAGAAAAGGAAGAAGGTGAAATGGTATTTATGATGAGTGTAGACATATGGCTAAGAGTGACATACAAACAAGTGGCACAGAAAATTGCAATGGCACTTGAAGCACCCACATCCACCCCAGTTCCCTTCTTTGAGGAGGATATGGCAAAAGTACCAACATCATTATGGACTACTAGTGCCTATGACGTGGGGTGCATAAAGAGTATAGGGGGAGTAAGAATAAAATTGAAAAAAGGTGCAATACTCCCTAGAGTGAAGCAATACCCACTATCAAAAGAGGCAGATGAGGGCATATATGAAACAATAACGGCCCTTATAAATAATGGCATATTGGTACCATCAGAATCACCATGTAACACAGCTGTATACCCAGTGCGCAAAGCTAAAGGAGGGTCTTGGCGTTTCATCCAGGACCTCAGGCCCTTGAACAACATAGTGGAAGCAGAATACCCCATAGCAGCAAACCCGGCCACAATATTGTGTGGCATTACAGCAGAGGCATCACGATTTACAGTGATTGACCTCAAAAATACCTTTTTCTCAATACCCCTGCATCCAGACTCACAAGACCTAACAAGCTTCACATACAGAAACACAAAATGGAAACACACCAGATGGCCACAAGGGTACTGCGAGTCACCCTCAATTTTCAACAGAGTAATACAGATGGACTTGGGAAACATTGAATTGGAAAGCACAGTGTTAAGACGCAGAGAGGTCTCATTAAAGATGCTGACAATATTGGCTGAAAAGGGTTACAAGGTAGACAAAGAAAAGTTACAGTACTGTCAGGAACAGGTACTATACATTGGTCAGCTCATATCCCAATACGGAAGAAAGATTGCACCACAAAGAGCACAGGCCATATCAAAAACACCATTGCCAAAAACAGTGAGGGAACTGCAGCAGTTCCTGGGACTGTGCAACTACTGTAGAGCATGGGTATTTGATTACAGCTCATACATAGGACCCCTACTTGAGGCATTGAGAGAAGCTAACAAAGGGGAGAAAAAATTGGGGTGGACAATGGAAATGAAAGAGGCCTTTGATGAACTGAAAGATGCAATATCAACTGCTCCGGTACTGGCCACCCTAGATTATGAACGACAATTCTTTATATTTTCACATTGCGACTCAGCAGTAATGAAAGCCGTGTTGGCTCAAAAAACAAGCATGGGTTACAAACCAGTAGCATTTTACAGTGGTCACTTGGATCCTGTGATGTTAGGACATTTCCCTTGGGAACAAGGTCTCGCCGCAGCTGCCTTCGTGGTAGAGAAAGCATCATCAATTACAATGGGGTGCCCAACCACACTATTTGTGGAACATGCACTATTTGCAATATTGAACAAGCCTAAGTCCACACTAACCACGCAGAGGGCGTCAGGTTATGAGATCATCTTATCTAGACCAGAATTATTAATTGTTAGATGCAGCACAGTTAATCCTGCAAGGTTTATAGCGGAAGTAATTGAGGAAGGAGACTATGCACATGACTGTACGCAGACTACCGAAATGTACTCATGTGCTAGAAAAGTTGAAGAGGACGCGCTAAATGGAGGAGAGTTCTTGTTTATTGATAGGTCATCAACAATGGACCAAAGTGATGGGATAAGGAGAACTGGGGAAGCAGTGGTAAAAATGACAGAGGAATTGGTGTGTGTGGCGGTGAAATGCGTACAATTACCACAACATTACTCTGCTCAAGCAGCAGAATTGGTTGCACTGATCTTGGCGTTGAAGGAAAGCTTTGACAAAAGATTGACTATATATTCTGACAGCGCATATGTCACGTCTACTGTCCACTCAGGATTGTCCAAATGGAGAAGAAGAGGGTTTAGGAGAGCTGACGGCACCCCAGTGCAACATGCTCTCTTGTTAGCAGAGTTAATTGAAGTAATAAATGGCCCCTAAGAATTAGCTTTGGTCAAATGTACCGCTCACTCTAATGGAGAAGATCATATCTCAAAAGGAAATGCAGCAGCAGACGCACATGCGAAGTATGCTGCATATTTTGGTGAGATATGGAACCCCCCAGAGTCAGAGAGAGGGAGAGGGAGGGGGATAGCTAAAGAGATGTTGATAAGAGAAGGGTACACCCATCTCCCAGCCACACAGATAATGTAGTTACAAGCGGCTGCACTAATGGCAGAAAAAGAAATATGGGTAAAAAGAGGATGTACAATGTCGCCAACTGACGCACTATGGCGCCAGGGTAACACTGGAAAGATGGTAATGCCATTGGCACTATTGAACATCGCCCTGAGCCAACTCCACCACCCAGCCCACACAGGCAAGGAAGTTATTGCAGCACGAATTAGGGAAGATTGGTTCTGTCCTGAGTTAAAATCCCATGTGACAAATTTTATCAGCAATTGCCTCACATGTCAACAGTTTACGGCCGGTCACACGCTGAAAGTGATAAAAGGTACTATACCCCGGCCAGAGGGACCCTTCCTGCACATCCATATTGACTATGTTGATATGATCAACGTATGTCAAGGAAATAGGTATATGATTGTAGTAGTATGCCCATTCTCCAGGTGGATTGAGGCAGGACCCTGCTCACATCCAGATGCATTTAGAGCAGCTAAATTTCTAGTGAGGGAGGTTTTCCCCAGGTGGGGAGTGTGTGAGGCACTGCGGTCGGATAACGGCCCGCATTTCGCTAATGAAAGTTCCAGCACATCACATCCTTACTGAACATCAAGCACAAATTTGCATGTGCATATCACCCACAGGCCAACGGTATCTGCGAACGCCTGAATGGCCTACTGAAGGAGGCAATCGCAAAGATACAGCAAACAACAAAGAAGAGTTGGTTGTATTGCCTTCCGCTAGCTCTATTTGAACTGAGGAATAGACCAGGCTCCGACCACCACCTCACTCCTCATGAGGTGGTGACCGGACGACAAATGCGCCTTCCTCTAACGCCAACATCAAGGGCATTCACAGACTATGAAAACACTGCAACTGTTCTTGGTGATGAAATGTACCAATATGTGTCTTCTTTGGTTACTAGTGTAGTGTTTATGTCTCAACAGCTCGAGCACACACGGGGCGGGTCTAAGAGTTACCAGCAAGAAGATGAGGACCAAGGACTGGAAAAGGAAAAACTGTGTAAAATTGCTAAAGGTGACCACGTGCTACTCTGCAATTTCAATAGAAAGTGGAACAGCCCACGCTTCACTGGTCCCCACCTTGTAGAGGAGGTATCTACGAGAGCAGTAAAGTTGCAGGATAAGCGTGCTTGGAATCACCTACACGACGTAAAGATTTGCAAACTCCAGACCCGCCCTAATGTCACCGACAGGGCCATTGGAAGAACAGCAACAGCGTCAACCACGGAGGAAGAGACTTATACCACAGCTGACGACCTAAGTGTCTCCATACCCTGCCACCCCTCAGATTCCCCAGAGACAACTACTGACATAGAAATTGGTAATTCCCATACCACCCACCCCATGGTCACACGATCAAAGAGTAAAGAGACTTCCGCCAGTTGAACCCCAAATCCCCTGCCCATCGACCTCCTACCCACTACAGTAACCACCCCATTGAAGGACATTGTCTTGCACATATACACATGTAAACACTTGAATGTTCTTCTTTTTCTTTCTCGCACATGCAGGTACCGCGTATTATTGTATTGCTAAGAAAACAGATAACTAACAAAGTTCATTGCCCAGGAGTAGATGCTACCCTCAGACGATAACTACCCTGGAGCTCTATCACACCAATTTGTCTATCACATAAAAAGGCCAAAGTACCTGAAAAGAAGGAGGGTACGTGTCTACTACACAGCATTTATCTTGGCCATAGACCAATCAATGCCCCATCTTCACCAACACTTGCCTGCCCTAAGAGACAGATCGCTTAGATTGGCGTGGGAACAGCTCTTCGCCTGGACACTGAACGACTACTTGATAGGGAGAGCTTGAAAACAACAACTAACACTCATAACAAGCCTATTGAGAATTTTCAGGCGGGCAACTTTAACGTCGCAAGAATAAGCTGCCGGACTGCAGCAAGGTAAGAGCAAAATGGCGATGAGACTAGCTTCTGTAATAAAAATGATAGGGATTTTGATGATCACCGGGTTCTTGGCTGCCTCTGTATGGCAGAAAAGTTATGCTATCAATATTTTGGCTGTACCCAAACCTAATATACCCCCACCCACGGCTGCAACAGGTGTTACGTCAGGTGGTACTAGCAAGATTCTACATAAGGGAAATAGAGTTAAAAGCAGCACATACTCAGATAATAAAGGTATTGATAACTACATAACAGATTCAGCACACGTCTCGAACAACATGTGGTACCAACACATGACCCAAATAGGTAAGCAGACAACAGAAGACAGCTGCTACGTCTGCTCATTGATCCCATACGCCATGAGCGCTTCTCGAACATTCGTTGCCACAGAAATAGATGAAAAGACAGCACGATGTATAGTATACCTGGCACTGTTCCAAACGAAAGGGAGATTTCAAGGGACGGTGGTGAACCTGGTGTGGAAAACGCGAGACACATATCCATACGAAAACAAATTCCTCAAGACTTATTTGAGTTACCACAAGAGCAGTTTGCATGCTGAAGCATTCAGATACATGACAATTGGCCCTGAAAAGGGAGAAACAAAGAAAGTAACACTACAATACCTACCATGTGACTGGTACGCCACTGAAGTTCCTGGTAAACAAGGATGTTGGGAAAGACCACTGGTAACAATAACAGGGAAGGTGTACATGGACAACAAATGGGACATAGGAGTGGTTGGCAGCAACATGGTAACAAGAGAAAATATTACAACTATTAATGAACACAATGACAGATGTTGGACGATTTGGGTCAAGTACGTACCCATGCTAAAGTGGATAGAGAAGGATGAAGACCCAATAAGCATACTGCCGCTGTCTGCACCTAAGATATGCTACCAACATAGAGGAGAAGTGGACGTGGGATACAACATCAACTGTGCAAGCGTGATGGAGTTACCTGAATGGGGAGCAGGAACAGCAGTATTAATGGACCATTACTGGGCCGGCGGAGACAAGGCATACCACACACTGCCCCCTCTGTGGAATGGTATATGCACAATGGTACACGTTAATGTACCATCACTAGTGGTGCCCCAGAAACATGTGAATGTGGCAAACTTCCCTAAAATGGATGAAGGAAACAAGAGGAAGAAGAGATCTGTAAAACTTCAGAAGGGGCCAGAGAACGGAGACAACAACAACAACAATGTCCTGAATAGAAAGAAGAGACAAGGAGAACCTCTGACAGGAAATTACCTATGGGGAAGGTCGGAAACAGCACTCACTTCAATCCCACCAGAACATAGACTATTCAGCAGAGCAGCAATGTTCTTCTCATCAATAATACATCCGGGACTACAAGCTTACGCAAACGCAAAATGGCTCCAGATAACTCGATGGGAGCTGATGATGACAATTAATTCTACAGTAAATGGATTCAATGCAATAAAAGAGGAACTGCGAGCAGTGAGGATGGTAGCACTACAGAACAGATATGTATTGGATCTCCTTACAGCAATGGAAGGAGGAGTTTGCACAAAGATAGGACAATCATGCTGCACATTCATTCCTGCTAACGATGCTGACAATGGTACACTGACAGAAGCAGTATCACAACTGGCCCAGATGCACTCCAAAATGATGGAAGAAAGTAATGGAGTGAAGAAGGATGACAGCTGTTTTTCAATGTTATGGTCATGGATGCCATCTTGGCTGTCGGACGGACTGAAGATTATAGTTGGATGCATAATACTGGCTGGAGCTGCACTGATCATAATAAGATTTTGGAAGGCCCGGAAGGCACGGACTACAGACAAAATGATCGAAATGGTTGGTATGCACCCCTTGATGCCGGCAGATGATGGCCAGCACACAGGCACAATAATAAAAGAGAGAGAAAAACTGCGCAAACAGATCATCACCAACCACCTGGACCCACCATCTGTGAAGCTCGAAAACCCAAGAAACCCAAGGAGCTACATAGGGAAATGGGTATACTGCACACCTGGAGGAACCTGTGTTTATATGTATTGGTCATTTGAAGACCATGTCAACCACTATGGACATTTGGGAGGAGTAACTAAAATATGGAGAGTAAGAGGAGATAAGGAAAAAGATATGTTTGTGGTCGACAAGTCGACCAGAGGGGGGACTGAAGTGGGAGAATGGAACAAAAGGCTCCCACCAATCCCCTCATACCCCTGGCCTAGAGGATCGCGGCCCAGACACCCGCCACGAGAGGAGTTTGCCTATCTACCAGACAACCAAATACCCTGGTACAGGAACATACGGATGCGCCCACCAGCCTGCCCACCAGCCTGCCCTGCCCATGCCGACACCTGCGGCATGGATGAACTCGACTGAACCATTCAACAGTAAATGAACACATCATTAGAGATGCCATGACGACCTAGCCAACGGTCAGCACACCCGTGCAAACATGCACACTGGACACTCCCACACCAATCCACACGAAGAACATATTCAGTGCTATGACGTAGGTGACGGACACACCCACTGACGCGCATCTTTATTATTTTTCACATAGGTTTTTCAAAATGCAGAAACGCAAGACGCACAACAAACTCATCTAAAATGCTTGCTGACGCTTCTCCTACCCCATGCATTGCAATGAGAAATATAACGAAGACATGATACTGGGGATAAAGCAATATGATACCATAACCTAAAGCGCCGTGCATCAAACATCCACACCTATGCACCAGGCCCAAGTAGGCCGCAAGCAAGAGCCTCCATGAACATTGAACGAGCAAGAGTACAATTGCTGACCCTGCAGAATGAGCCCGGCGAGAACAGACAGTCAAGGGCACAATGTTGCAAACTCGCATGCCACAAGCCGACGCCAAGGTCACACCTGCAAACTAAGCCAGGCACACAGTGGAAAATGCAATATTAAATGTGCAGAATTCTGCCTCAACCACGGTCTCTCCTCACGTGACCAAGCCGAACCTGACAGGGTGCCAGGCCCAGGAGGAAGGAGGCGCCTGGATCCCACAGTTTGAGACACAGGCAGCAACAATTAAGCGACTCAATGGACATCTGCGGCGGTGGGAGTAGCCTGCCCTCCAGCATATGAACAAATCCTCGCATTGTCTGCACATACCCATAGTTATACATTGTTGCAAATGACAGGTGCACCGCGAGCTGGGAACAGCGATGGCCCCAGACCGGGGGGCTCGCGAGTGGACCAATCAGAACATGGGGCACTTATCACTGACGCCATTAACATTAGCCAATCCTCAGGGGTGTTCATGTAACAATTTTCATGTATCTAATTGAAGGGACAACCCAAGTATACCACCTGACTGACCCTCATCCTCTAACAGCGCTCTCTATACGTATGCTATACTAACCCTACCACTCGAGGAACCAATCCAGAGTGGCGATAGGTTTTTTGCTAACTTTCCCAGGTGACGCAAGTAGTGCGTCATACTAAGGTAAAAAGGGCCTGCGAGCCCCACGATTTGAGAGAGAGTGTCAGGACGGACGCGTACGATCCTTGACCCATCCCTGCCGTTTTGTTTAATAAACAGCAGAATCACCTTGCTTCTTGCGTGTGCCTCATACTCATTTTTGGGATACGCGGGAGGAGTTGGGGCCTCCCTGCCCGGAGGTCCGCGGACGGCCCAGCCGGCCCCAGGAGAATTTCCCCCCGACAAACCGGTGCTCACATAAGGCTGTCAAAAATCTGCTTAGGTGTGAAGAGTGATTCCAGCCCACGTTGGATTTCCTGAGAGAAATACTTATGCTTCCAGGTGTGGGATATTTTGACCTACTCAGATGTGCTATGTTATACCACTTTGCCCCTTTGATAACAGAAACAGCACAAAATGGCTGCGCTGACTCCTGTGCGTGCCAAGGTCCCTAAAACTGCTCTTTGCAATAACCAGAAAATGGCTGCACCGCCCTACCAACACACATTCAGGTGGGGTGGAACAGAGTACTCACTGCAGCAGTATGCCATTTTACTTAGAGCAAAGGAAAGAAGCAGCATCACCTTGCTGTAAACCCAAAATGCCTCTGCAAAAATAACAGCTTTTCAACCTTAAAAACTGCTGTTTTGGTGCTAAATCCATTAATTTCTACTGAACCACTATGATTAAAGGGCCCTGCAATGCCGAAGATCAGTCTTGAGTCTCAGAGGAACCGGGCCGCGTTTGAATGACAGCTCACACCAAATGTATCTTTGAAAAAGCAACCCAGGGACTTTGTTTTTCATTTTCCATGTGAAACACATCTATTTCTTTGCAACAGTATCTAGAATCAGCTGTCCGAGAAAGACTCTAAATAAATGCTTGATACATTTATCCATGCTGAAAACAATTCCAGTGCTCAAGGGAAGGATTAGAGCTGACTGAAATGTGTATTTGCTGCAGATGAAAACCGAATTTAAAGAAATAAGTTTAATGTGCTTTTTTCTGAATGAAGGGCAAAATCGCCTATTTTTAAAAGTATATTATTATGTAAAGGCTTGATTATTTAAGAATGTAAAAGGATTTGCTACTGTTAAGAATCCAACTATAAACTGCTTTAATTCCATAGGTTTAAAGTAAAGATTTAAAAGGTGAAACTCAAAGCTAAACCCACTCTGAGTTAGTAAACTATATAAATTAAAAAAACTTGCTCTGCCAGTTCCTAGCCCTGTGAAAGGGTGACACCTCAACTGCTGAAACAGGAAAAGGCTAATTGCTAGCTGGAGGCCTTGAATTCCCAGTCAGCATTTCACATGCGTCTTTGCCCCAGGCTGAGACAATAGCAGGCTAAGACACTCACCCTTCTAGTGGGAGGGGCAGGAAGCTTCACTCACAAGGGAGATGCCCCTCATTCTACTTCAAAGGGATTGACATGTGCTTACACTTGGGAAAAAAAAACTGACAAGTGACATTTGGTTTAAAATGCCTATTTTACAACTCAACTTTCAAGACATTTAACTTGGCAGCAAGGATGAGAAAAAATGTGAAAAGTGCATAAATCTAAATCTAACCTTATGCTATTCATTTGAAGACTTGGTAGGGCTTACTACTGCATAAGGTACAGAAGTTATAAAGAATGACTGATTGCGCAAAAAGTATTAATGTGGCAAATATAACATTTTATACACATATACTAGGGGTAAAAGCGCATCTATGTACACAATTGGGAAATGTTAGGCCACATCTTTCATGGTTAAAATTGCCAAAATGTAGCAGAAAGTCAAAACCAAGCCCCTAAGACTTGGGATTTGGATTGAAATGTGACCCACAAAATATGTAACCTGTGCATCTGATTTTCTTAGAGGTCATAACTACATAAATATGTATTTGTGGGAAAGTTAGATTGTGTTTCTAGTGGCTAGGGGAGGTTGCTAGTCATTGTAAAAATGTTCCCATAAACATGACATCCTTTTCTGTCATACAACAGCGAAAAGCAAGGCGGAAACCGTGCTCCTGCCCAATCCTAGCATTAGGGGTGTGGACATTAAGCCTGCTCCTGCTATATACTTTAGTGATGTCATTTGGCATGATAAATAAGGGAACCTCACAGCACACAAGACACTGATCCCCGACTTCTTCATGATTTTCCGTCTGACGCCCTGTTCCTGATTTCTCCATCCTTGTTCCTGATTCCTGATTTTCCTTACAAAGCCAAGGCCTCAGCATTGCTGAACTCCTTTTCAGCTAGGCCCAAATTCTGAAGCAATCCCAAAAACCCAAGGGAAGTCTCTTGATCCAGTCTGGCTTGCTGCTATTAAATGCATGCCTGCTGCAAACTCGCCATCCAACTGATCTCCAGTAACTAGTGCAGTCCAGTGCAGTCCGGTGACTAGAACCACCCACCTGATCCTGTTCTGCCGAGTAACCCAGCTGTCTTTGGTTAGACCTGATCTGTGCAATGACCAGACACTTCACGGTCCAAAATCCTAAATTAAAGTGGACTGTAAGTATTAATAGGAAGCATAGAAAGTCATACCATACCTTGCCTTGTGTTGTCCAATCCCAATCTCTGAACCATCCTATCCTTACCTTAGGAACTTGTAATATTGTCACAACCATTCTTGAAACCTTGCCTTTGATATTCTTTGTGCCAGTGCTAACTTCTTTAAGTCATTTTGTCTTGTGAAATCGTAAACCCTTAATCCTCCCTCGAGTAACCGGACTGGGTCCGCCAGGGTGGGCACGGAGGTGATGGGGTTGGTTCCACGGATCAACTCTAGAGCTTGCTGTCTTTCAATATGGTATCCTTGCCTGAGTGCCCTAGTGTAGAGCATAACTATCCTTGTAAAAATTGATTTCTCTTCTTTTTCGCGCCTTTATTTTTCAAGAACGCCTCTCATTCAACATGGCATAACTCACTCAATTGAATAGCTAGAGACTTCATTTCAACTCTGAATTATACCTAAGTCCCATAGCTACATCCCAACTCCAAATCTGTATATTTCACCAGCTTTTCTTAAAAATCGTTTGGTTCATTTTAGGCGTTAATTTTAAGTTTTGCACAAGTGATTTCCCTCTAAATTATTTTCGACCTTCCATTCAGATTCAAAGTGTTTAATTTTGCTCAAATTATAGCTCATGTTTGTTAACATCTTGTCAATGTTGCTCCGATAGAGATTTGTACTGATTTAAGAACTTTTGCACACATTCATTGTTTTACACAGCCATTTCCGAAATGTCATTTTAAAGTGTAAGATTTCAAATCTGTTTTTTTCTCTCTTGTTTGGGGGGGGTGTTGTATTCAAATTCAGTTTCCTGTACTTTATTCCTGAATACCTGCTGCTTCCTCACATCTGTTTATAATTGCTTATTTGTCGGTTGAGGAATATTGCAAGGGGAAATTCTCACTTAAGTGCTATCTTTTCAAACAAGCCAAAAGTGTTCTTTTCTCTGATGTTTTATACGTATGTGTGCTACAGAGTGAATTTAAGTGCCTTACATACCTTTTTATTTGTTATTGTCACCACATTGGTGATTGTTGCTCCCTATTCCAAAGTGTATGTTTGATTTGAATGTTAAATGAATAAATAAATATTATCTTTACCAACCAGCCTTATTCCTGGTCCATTGTGACCTGGGGTCTTTTGAAAAGGGGTGTGACACGAGAGGTATATCACTCAGAATATTGAACCTATAGACATAATAAAATAGGCATTTCAGCTGTGCGCTGCATACTAGGCTGAAACCAGGGTGTATCACCTGATTGAAATACTTAACACAGGCTCCAGCGCACATGGTCTCAAGTAAGATCTGGCTGCATTTTTACCCTGCAGCTGTGGATTTTCACTCCTGATTAACTGATTCAATAAGCTGCCCGCAATGCAGTTCAGACAAATCTGCAAGAGGGCAGGTGCCTCTCTGTGAGCCCATCATTGTGTACCACCAGACCAGTGCCATGTCAGATGAGGAAGCTGTCAGTAGCTTGTCAGCACAGTCCCTCCACCCCTGCACCGCATAACACGATGACAGGGGTCATGAGCCTTTTGACATCACGGACACTAGCAGTTTGGTGCCCAGATAGAACATATGGCTCCAGGAACTGTTCATATACATTGATGCAACAGGGATGCGGGAGGAGCGCCGGTCTTAGAGGAATTTGAATGCATTCGCTAGGCCCTGTAATGACATCTGGCCTCATTACGACCCTGGTGGTATGGAGTGAACGGCGCCGTAAAAGGTGCCGGCGCCGTTCACTCCGTACCGCCGCATTACGAGTTCCCCTTGCGGGACACGGTAAGCATGCCTGGGAAAAATAGGCGTGCTTACCGGGTCCCGCGAGGGGAAGAGGGAGCAAACAACGGGCCATCTTGTAATGGCCCATTGTTTGCTCCCTCTCCCATTCCCATTCAGCCCTATGGGGGCTGAAATGGGAATGGGGAATGACCGTGTCCGGGTCCTTGGAGGGAGGAATTACCGGGCCTTCCGAACTCTGAATGGCCCGGTAAATCCTAATTCCGAGGACCCGGACCCGACGCGATTTCGGCAGCAGCCATGCCACCAATAGCGGCATGGGTACCACCGAACTCGTAATGAGGGCCATTGTCTTTGAAATGCCAGAGAACAAAACCACCACATTTCACGGCATCATTGATATGATATGATAGATTATAGTTATGACACGCTTAATAGCCAAAGGTTTCTAAGCATGGACCCAGGGATCGAACCTGTGTTGCTCTGTGTCATTTTGCTTCCAAGGCGAGCATGTTGACCCTAAACTATCCTCCCGAGTTCATTGACTCTCTGAACAACTATTTCGTGCCCCTAAAAAATGTGCATTATGAATGGCACATTTTCTATAGTTCCACACAAAATAAGGCAACACGCTGGACAATTTTGTCATGAGAGTCTGCAAAAAAGGCGAAATATTGTGACTTTGAACACTACTCACAGGCACTCAAATCACAAAAAATTGCCAGCTTTGAATCAGCTGAATTTCACAAGAAGTTAATCCAGAGAACTAGATTTCTTGAGGAAATATTGCAACTGGCCAGGGCTGAGATGGCTCTTTCCATGCAGACTGAATCCTTAGGAAACATCAAAATTACGCAAATGTCACCCGCAGCGCCTCTATCCCAGGTCTGGGTGTCTGAGAGGGAACAGAGCACAGATCAGAAAAAATGTTACAGGTGTGGTTACAATTTTCCCCATATTGGTCCATGCTCAGCTGTCGGTCACAATTGTGATAAATGTGGAGGAGAAAATCATTTTCAGTTGGTATGCAAGAATGTGAAATATTTCCAAAGGCCCAACAACCACAATGAACAAAGCAGAAGGAGAGACAGCTCTCACTCGAGGCAGGCAAGATCCCCCGCAAGCAGAAGTCAACGGTCAACCAGCACAAGGAGGGAATCCCCCCATCGATCCAGGCATCAGTGGGAGATGGAAGAGGACCCTCGAGGAAGGTGCTTGCCTGAGGATACAAAGAAAAGATCAACAAGGCACAAGGTGCAATACATAGAGACCTCACCAAGACACAACAATGCCTTATGACTCCTCGTCACCCAGTGGCGACCACAAGTGAGGCTATGTACATGCAATAGGCAACAAGACTGCAACAGAATACATCCCCACATTATTATTGCAATTGAACGGCAGCCCCAGGGAATTCCTGGTCAACAGAGGAGCAACCATAAATGTAGTAAATTAAGTAACCTACCAGGGCTTCAAATGTAAAAGAGAGTTGAAACTGGCTGACATTGACATATACCCAAACGGCGCAAACACACCCCAACAATGTAAAGACATGTTCAAAGCCACACGTTGATGCAAAGACAAGACAGCAAAGATAATGATACATGTAGTCAAAGGTAAGGAGCCAGGTGACAGCATACTCAGCTTCATGTCTGCCATACAGATGGGACTAGTACATATCATGTACCAAATTATGACGACCCCTGCCACTAGCCCAAAGGACATGATGATTAAAATGTTTCTGACCCTCTTTAAAGGACTACAAGCAGGCCTTGACAAAGTTCAAGCGCTCATTGAGGTGCCCACGCCCCAATCAACATCAGCAGTCTGGTCATTTCAGGCCATGGCCAGCTACTGTACACGGTACATGCAGGACTTTGCATCCGTCAGCACACATTTACGGCATCTAATAGGAAAGGGACAAAATTTCATTTGGTGAAACGAGTGTGAGGAGGCTTTCCAAGAAATCAAATGACGGATAGCACGGGCCTCGTGCATGGACTTCTTTGTTCCAGATCTTGAAAAAGAACAAACCATTGATGCAAGCCCAGTTGGTTTGGGAGTGATCCTTGCCCAATTCAAACCTGGCTCCCCATCATCGTCATCACGTTGTATCCTAGCCTACGCACGCCGCAACCTGTCTCCTACGGAGTGTACATATTCCCAGCCTGAAAAAGAAAGACAAGCGGTGGTCTGGGCATGTGAGCACTTCTATCCATTCCTCTATGGGAGCAAAATCACGATTGTCACAGACCATCAGGCACTCACAACCATCTATGGAAAATCAACAGCTAAAACACCTCCCCGTATTGCATGATGGGGATTTCGCCTGCAAGAATATGCATTTACAATAGTGCATCATCTTGAAAAAGACAGCAACCCAGCAGACTTCCTATTGAGATATCCCCTTTCCGCACGAGGGGAAACGCAGTCCTGCGAGACAGACCAGTACATCAATTACATTGTCAGTAACGCACTGCTCAAGTCCCTCATCGTCACTGTAATACTCAACAGCATGCACAAGGACTGAGTACTCGACCCGTCAAAAAGAGAGCATCCTCCGGGAGATGGCATGAATCGACACCAGAAAAGAAAACCATCCCCTATAAGGAAAGGAAACTACTCTAAACGTTTCATCTTCTCAAACATACATTGGCTTTCATTAGCACCATGGTCGATGGCGGAGTCCGCCATGGCGGAATGGGGAATTACCACCCCATTCCCATTTTTGCCCCATACAGCATAATGGGAATGGGGAAGGTGGTAAGTACGATACTGCAAATTGCGGTACCGTACTTAACTCGAGAGTCCCTTTGCAGGCCCCTACTTTAACTGGTCTAGACCAGCCGTTAAGGTCGGGTCCCGCAAAGGGACCTCGTAATCAGGCATTAAGGGTTTACCGGCGCCAACACCTTTACGGCGCAGTTAACCCCTTAACGCCAGGGTCCTAATGAGGGCCATTGTCTTTATCCCCGGATGGCCTGCTGCTAAAAGAGGATCGAATCGTAATCCCAGAGATATCAACATGGCATGCACCGGACATTGAGGAACCGTGTCCACCAAACGACAACGGCAGATACAAGTGTGGTTCCCCATATTAATGAAAAATGCGAGAACATCCTAGGAAATTGCATAACATGCAAAGCTGTCGCACCACGCCCATTTTCAGAACCCCTTACAATGACAGTAATGCCAACTCAAGTGTGGTCTGAAGTGGCAGTCGATATGTTTGGACCCCTGTCCAATGGCAAGTACATCCTAGTTGTTATGGATGAAATGTCCAGATTTCCAGAGATACACTTAAAGGAATACTGCGCTCAAAATGTTATTGTCCTGAGCGTTCGGGCATGTGGTTTTATGCAAACTGTGATCGATCGTAAAAACATTTCCTATGCACCTTACCTTAGTTTTACTCACTTTTACACATGTGAAATCAATGAGCGGGGCACGGCTATCTTGTGCTAAGCTTATCAGTTGCTGAAACACCCTAAATTCGCCTGCCCTGGCAGCACTAAATCAAATCCACGCTCCTGAAGCTGACATCAGTTTTCCTAGCGATATTCTCCACCTATTTTCATGACGTTAGTGGGCAGCGTAGCCAAACCCACCCAGTCATCACCTGTGTATAAACGTCAGTTGATGTAGAACTTGGCATATCAACACACACATCACAGCACAACGCATCCCAAATCGGAATAGAAAACACAATTTTTAAAGGAAACACCAATACTCTGTAATTTATAGTGTGTTTTTGTTTTACAATAAATGCTCCGAGAACATCCTCCAATTTCGATTATCAGCCAAATGTTTAATTTCGTTCTGTTTGAGCATCAAATCTTTATCATGAGTCACAGCGTGTTCCTTTTGGTAGAAGAATCGCATTCAACGCACCTTGAATCGCAAGGCTTTGGCATCAGCTTCTTGCTATACCATCGTAAAAGATGACAGGTTTCTCCTTGTTGCTAGTACCTCCAAAGGTCCCACATCACCGTAATGAAGAATAATCCATTTAGGTGTATCTGCCACTGCCTGTTGAAAAAACCATCACTCGGTATCTGGAAACAATGATATTCACAGAAAGGAAGGATGCAGCTGTGTAGAAAAGATAACAAAAATATATTTCAGTAGCCGTTCTTTATTCAAATTTATCAATTGCCCTTTAATTCTTCACCGGGTGAAAACTAATAATGAACACAAACCAGAAAGAATGGAAACACAGAGAAAACATTGTGGAAATGTGGAGTCTACGATGCGCTTGAGAGGTTAGTGCAGTGGAGTATGTATAGCTCGCAATGGGATGTGGAAGCTGGCAGAAGAATTCAAACTACACATAGACGGCATTATAACGGAATATTAGCAACAAACTTGGGGTTGGTGGAACCTGGGGGAACCCAGACGTGGACTCCGGTGACCAACGTGGCATTAGATATATGTATAAAAAAAAAAAATTGTTTGTTGGCATCCATCAATGACGCGCGATTGTGAATACTTTTTTACTCTTCTGTATTGATAGTGATTTCGTTATTTTATGACAACAGTTCCAGTTAGGTTCCTCCCCATTGTCACGTCTTTGTTCGCCCTGTTTTCACAGAGGAATGTGCTCTGTGAATAACATGAGACACTGGCAAGTCATAAATCCAAGTGCCCTGCTGTCTCGACTGAACTTCCCGTGCAGTAAGAAAAGTAGGGGGAGAGGTGGTATATCCCGCCCCCTGCACCATTCTCGTACTGGGAAAATGACATATAAGCTAAGGGGGGAGACATATCCACCCCTCCTGTACCTATTTGCATCACACATGTTTCATATAGTTGTATTAACGCTGTGCTAATGTGTAAACTTTGAACTCCATTCTGTGTCCTTCCAAACGCCATCTTTTTCTAGGCCCTCTACCCCTCTGGTGAAATGTTCACTCTCCCTCTCCCAGCACCGCGCACAGTAAGCCCCCACCACCTATGTCCTCTGTCAGCTCAGCGCATCATCTGTTCTCACGGAAATGCAGCTATTCATTTTTGCAAGTAGTAAGTATCGAGCCCTGACAAAATGTGCGCATCCAAGAATGTGAGATCAAGGCCTGCTCCAACCTTACTGCCCCATCCATCTCTCCTGACCGACTTATGCCCCCTCTAGCACCTCCCCACCAGGCTGCTGTCCCCTGAACCCATTCCCCCTATTCCATTTGAACACATCTGGTCACCAGATCCTACCCAGCACCACCTCCAATTCACCTACCATATACCGAATATAGAGTGGTCATGTATTTTGGTAACAGTAACACCTATCCCCACTGTGTTTGAAATTGTAAGACTCCAAAGGCCGCAAATCAAAGATCTTCCATTCTGATAAGGCATCCGAAGGAACGACCACTAACACATGCCCCCATAAAAATATAGGTCAGAATGCACCTATTTCACACCAACAGTCTCCTTTCATGCAGTGTTTTGCTTACAGTCATTAGTTTTTGCATGCCAAGTGTGTTATTTAGCTTAGTCAGATAGCTGTACTTCATCTCCGTGGAACTTTGCCCGACCTTCAGCCCACCGAGAGGAGCCCAGCTGACTCACGTGCGGCCCGCCGTATCTCCAAGACACCAACCAATCCTGTCAAGCCAGTCCATATATCTATATACTGTATCCATGTCTTCCTCCAATCCTGATGTAACACTATGCACCTATAGGGAAACATCAGTAGTGACGTTTGGAGAACGTATAATGTACTGTCCTTGTAATGTTCGGCAGAGCGCTCTCAGGCAGCAGAGTCGTTTGCTCCAGTTACTTGCTTATATAAAATTTGGTTCCCTTGAAATTACTCTCCTGGCCTCATTCCCTAGTGTGACACGTATTTATTCTGTCTATTTGGACCCCGGAGTTGCTTTTATGCTGATACCCATCTGACCCTCCTGCGCCATGATCAGTGAAGGACCCACAAGAGCAGGGAGAAAGCGTGAAGGGGTAAAACACAGAGTTACACTGTATGGCGTCCTACAAAAGGCACTTCTTTGAACAAAAAGTTGACAAAGAGGATACATTTGAAAAGACAAATTTGACACTATGGCCACCTATGTTGAGCTTTACAGACACCAAGCAACCACAGACATGCACGTTACCATTCGAGATATAAATGAATGATTCATAAACCGGATTAAATGGGTATAATTAAATACTTCTTAATACTCTTTAATAGCTTTGAAAATCAAGTTTAATAGCATTCCATTGTTCGTGTACAATGTACAAACATTGTGGAACATACACCCCACTTCTAATCATTTATACCGGGAAGTCAACTGTTCAACGAGGTCTGCTTTTGGTGGACAGGGCAAGTTTGTAATGTTTTGTGGCAATGTATGTGTCCTAGGAACAAACTCATGATCGATTCCATAAGTATGCATGTCCAACAAAGTCAAAGTGAGATCTTTCACAAAATCGAATTCCATTTCCTGTTATATTGACTTGACCACCCATTTTTTGCTTATTTTGCAAAGGCCATTGTGTAACGAAGCATCCCAAAGTTTCCTGCAGTTCTCAGTTTTTCTCTCCTATGTTCTCGTTATGCGCTAATACCGCTAGCAATGTCCGAGCTTGCATACCGTCTATGCCAAAATGCAACCTTTTGGGCCTGTACTTTAGGCACATATTGTGGAGCACCTCCAAATCTCCGGTCCCTTAAGGTCTCTTGAAAGAGATTTATCAAACACAATCTTCTCAAGAGCTTTGTGTGTAGGTGAAGATGGAACCAACCACTTTTTCTTGCATTCCTGCTCCTCCGATAAAAGTCCATGTGCACATTCATGAAAATCTTGGTTTTCTTTTCCATGAGTGAAAGTTGGAACAGTGGTGCATCAATGAGTGCCATCTTTCAAGTAGAATTTCCACAGACCCATCACAAATTTTGGAGCTCCACCATTGACTGTTTTGGCAATGGCCATACATCAAATTGATGGTGAATGTTTGGAAACTGCTCTTGCATGGCCATGGCTACTGAAACATGTCTGTCAGTGGCTATGAGGTCTATTTGCATTCCCCTCGATTGAAGATGTTTGAGGGATTTTATGAAACCGTGTTTCTCCATGGCCACTGAGGATTTACATTGGGACACCTGCACGATCTCCGAACTTACAATATTTTTAGTTTGCATGTCCTGAAAGTGGTATGTGCAGAACTTTGCCAAAAATCTGGGACTGTCACACTGTCTGTCGCCAGCTGTTGCCAGCTAGCCTGAATTGTTTGCAGAGACTGTCCTTTCAATTGACAATTGTTCAATTTTCCAGGCTTGACTAAAAGCAGGGAATAAGAATTCTCTTTGATATTTGGTAGTACTGTGTTTTAGCAAGGAACTGAAGTCCCACAAATTGACAGAAACTGGACAACTTACTAAAAGTCAAGCCACTGAAAAGTAAAGCTGATGAACACAGTAGATTTGCTGCTGGCACTTTGCCAGCATCGGTTGAGCATTACCATGAAAATGTATCATGGTGGTGGGCACAGGTGGCTTGGATTTTTAGCCTATTGCCTTGTAATACACGAGTCACATTCACGAATGGCTCCCTGCATAATTTCCCCCTCACTGGATGGACACATTTCAGCATCAGTATAATCTCTACCAGGCAGCTGTCGAATACAATGTATTTGTGCTCCTTCATTAGCCAATCGTCCTGCATGAATGTGGTTTGTGACTAAACTGTGGTAGACAAATCGGCCAAAATAGACAAACTAGATCTTTGGCAAGTTTCTCAGTCAATTGCGTAGAAGCTCCAGTCTCTGTTAGTTCAGCTTGTGTTATTTGCACACGAATTGGAGAAACCATCAACGTCGATGGTTTATTGGATGGACCTTTTTTGTGGGTGTAGATTGTGTCAAGTGGTCTGCGAGGAATTCCAATGGATCTTCATTATATTCAGTTACATCTTGTAGAGTTCTCACATTGTAGCAATGGTCCAAGAACACTTTGCTGGCTTCGCCGGTCACATTGCATTCAGTTTCAGGCCATTGGGCATAAGCATCACGAGTCTGCTTATTGAATGGACCACACTGCGCCTCAAATAGTAGTTGCTCCATGGTGAAATCTGTTTGGCAAGCGACATCTTTGGTTTCATTTGTTGTCTGTGTCTGTATACTTCTTTTCCTTCTGGGCATCTAGGAGATGGGTTGTAAAAACATGTTCAATGTAAATCACACATACAGTAGATAGCACTTTAAATAAAAAAAACCTGTTATGAAGAAAACACCAGCCCACAACACTTGATTTTCTGTGAAACCGTGGTCTTCTCTGTAACGACTGCACTATCAAGCTGGTCCACCATCTCTGATCCATATGCCTCCTATTCTAATTCCACACCTTGTATACATCCCTTGAATAGAATATTCATTAAAAAAAGCAAAAGTCAAACGTATTGGAACTTAAAATCTTTTATTGCACACATCGCTTACACACATACCCTCGCAAACGGTGTACATCATTTAGTCCAAATATACATTTCGAATTTCACCTGATTCATGGCAAGTGTACTCGATCAGAGATGACTGTACAAAACATACTGATTGTAACATTGCCCTCAAACATTTTGCAATGTATTCTTAATTAGGGAGAAAGTGTAAAGTTCAGACTGAAATCATAAAAGTTTGAAACACTGCACATTTATATGAATGTCACTGTCTAATAGTATCCTATGAAGGATTTACTTTCTTTCGTTCAAGGGAACTCTCAGTAGGCATACCTCATACTCTACACCAGCTACAAAGGAAGATGCAATTGTAGTACGAGCATCCCCCTGTAACAAAGTACTTGTTTTAGTATGGATGAAACAGCGAAATTTAACAGAGGCAATGGGATGCAGACAATGGTACACATGAAGAGAACCCCATAAATGACACCGACAGGATGCGTAAACAATTTCATATAATTTTAAATTCAAAGCATAATACATTTTCGTAATTGAAAAGTGAAATAGAATTACCAAATAGGCGCTTGAAGTTTTTGTTGACTCCGGAGCAGAAATGGATGCAGAATCTTGCTCCTTCATTTTCAGTGCATTGTCACAAAGTGGTAAAAGGAAAAATTAGATTTGCATTATATATGTGGGAAGATACAACTGTCGATAATATGAACTTCTACCAGTCTGTAGGCTCACCATTGGTATACTGGACGAGTCGGTGGTTTCATCACTTGTGAGGGGCTGTGCTTCCGTCAGTATGGTCTCCTAAAAAAATTGACCAATCAAGCAACCAATTACAAAAAGATTATGCTTCATTTGAAGTGCACTATGGCATTGTTTTCTATGGTCCTAATTACTTTCTAGAATGATCCATAAACCAGGGACAGATGTGTAGTAAAATGTGGTATAGTAAAAAAGTAATACAATCTCGTAAATGTGCAAACTTTAGTAAGACACATTTACACCAAAAGCACCAATCCGTTCATTTAGTTACCTGTTCAGTACCCCACCGCCTAGAGCTAATTCATCATCCGGGACTCACTGGAGGCAGCGTGTGCATGACAAGCATTGGAATTGCATATGGAAGCAATTGACGAGATGTTCTGAGTTGATGCTTTTTTGTGTACTGCGATTTGTCGTACATATCGTCTGCAAAGTGCAGGCTGCAGATGCAGAATCAATTGGCCCTCGAGTCTCCCAAGACAGCCAGGGCTCTACTTTCAAGCTCGTCCACCAGAAAAACACAATGTTGAACCCATTCTCTTATTAAATCAATATTCCTCGGGAAAGTATGCATGATTGTGCCCTTACTTTTGACATGGCTCCTAGAACAGCAACCGAAAACCATACAAGCAGGCATTCTTGAAAAATCTATAAGATCTATATAAAAAAAGTACACATAATTACAAAAAGATTCTACTGAAGGCATGAGATTGATCGAATTATATCCAAGTTTTGTATGCAATGTTTGTTTTGGTCAAAGAATCAAAACCTGTGTATCGTAGTCGAATATACACTGGGATAACTTTAATACAGAATTGATTGATGCAACTCAAATCATAATGTTTTACTCATCCGTTGAATGTACTTTCATGCATCAAAAGGAAACATGCTTATAGACATGGTCCAAGAAAGATGCAATTCTATCACAATTGACACTGGTGAAATTTGCTATATATCGAGATCAGAACACTTTAAACATTAGACAATGGTAAAGTCATTGAGATGAATGAACATTCATACACTACTGGGTACATTTGTTTGAAATAGATAGACAATTTGAGATGAGAAACAGATGATTATAGTGAAGTTACCTGCCCTTACCTTGACTAACAAACAATTAGATTTAGCAAGCAGGGCAGTTAGTAGCAGGAGAGCAGGTAGCACGATCAAGAGTTGACTTCCTGTGCTCACAGGTGTTCTCAGGATAAATATCAAGGCGTTTATAAAGAATAAGAAAAGTGGGTGTGTATGTGAATGAGTGACATGTTTCTTGCGCGGTCTGATTCAGGGGAGCCTGGAGACAGTGGGTCTGGCTAGGGCATGTGAACAATGGCCAATGAGTGAAGATACCTTTGAAGTGTACATGGTGTTTGGCACCTCAGCCGTTTCCACTCTGCCAGCCCCCTTGGGAGGGAACGGCCACATGTGCGAACTGCCATTGATAATGGAGGGTGGATGGATGGGCATGAGGCATGCAGAAAAGGGCCGGAATACTGCTGAATGGAGATACACTTTTTTTTTAAATTGATTTAGCTGATTGCTCAACTTTTCAATTTATACAAAATTTGTTTAAAAGTGCATATAATAGCCAAAAGAACATAAAAACTTTTAAGAGAATACATACATAGATACATAAGCAACACATAAGAAGGCATATAACAAAATAGAAAAAGAGAAGGAAAAGAAGAAAAAGTTAAATTAGAAATTGTAAACTGTAAAAAGGGAAAAGATTACAATAAAATCAACTGATCGTTTGTTCAAATTTTTCAACCTTAAATATGGCATAGTTTCAACATTGCATTGCTTATTTCAAAGTTATGACTTTGGCCATAGGTTTCGCTTCACTACAGGGAATTATCTCCAGAGGTTGTTATTACCAGTTACATAGAGCATACTTAGCACTTATTAATATTGCATTCTATGAGGTTAATTTGCTAATCGGCCCTTCTAGATCTAAAGCATTGAGAGAACTAGTAGTGGCTATATATAAACTCATATTTTGTGTGGTTAGTATCTTTGACCATCGATATTCTGGTAGTACATACGTCATATCAATCAGGTGTTTTGCAAAGTACACTTCTCTCAGTTTACACAATGCACTACATTTCTTTACAAGATGTTCGAGCGTTTCTTTGACACATAGGTTATTACACAATTGGCAAAATTATCCTCTTGACGAAGTTGCTTGCGCTGTGCTAGTATATCCCTCGTCGGCCAAAGGTTCAGGCATAGACGTAGAATTGCTGTGCGTATTTTTGGGTTCGGTGCTTTACACAGATATGTCTCTGTTGCTCCAATTTTTTTTATCCTGATAAGCTTGTGAGTTGAAATGTTTGTAGGTAAGACAGGTTGTGCACGTGGCTATCCAATCTTACATAAAGATTCTTTTTTTGGCAAGATCAGGATTGTTGATCAAAGTTTCTAATGAAACTTCTACTGTGGCCAAAATTACTATAACATTATTTATCAATTCTTGTATGAAACCATGGTTAGAATGGAACATGTAGTTTGCCACTATTGTCAGCAGAGTGTTATTCTTGTCGTACGTTAAACATTTTCGGAACAGAGCACATAATTGCCAATGATATCTAGCATGTAAGGATGTGAGACCCAGCTCATATCTTAACCAGGGGTCTGGGATACATAAAGGGACTCTTAGTATTTGTCGCCAGAACTTAGCTTCTAGTTTTTCAAAGAAGGAGTTTTCGATGAAAGTTCCCGTTTCAAGGCCATACAAGAGTGTAGGCGTGATTTTTTGTCGCCAATATTGGATGGCAGGAAAGATTGAAAACTTGCCAAATTGAACAAAATTAGCCTGGTTTGTGATATGGCTGGGGTCACCTTACTTACAACGATGATATTCTGCGTATGGGCAGTTGGAATATCATCAAAAGCCAGACCTAAATATGTATAATTGTGTACAATTTTCAAATTGACATCTTTAATTTTCCAGACCATTCTATTTCGCAGGTTGATTTTAGGAACATACTGAACAACTTGAGATTTGTTCAAATTTATTGTAAGTTCGTTATATTCAAAATATTCTGTTAGGGCTGTCAGGAGCTTTTGCAGCCCACTTGGTGTTTTTGATATAGGTACGAGGTCATCGGCGTACCAAAGGGCTTGTATAGCCACAATTTTCAATTTTGGGGAGTCAGATTCTACCTCTTTGAAGATCTTTTGATGTTTTGAATGAAAAAATTGAATAGGGCTGATGCAAGTATACAGCCTTGCTTTAGCCCTCGGGCAGTTCTAATGGAGGCGGACAATAGACCCATTATTGAGAGTCTGATTCGTACAGATGTATCAGACTGTAAAAGATAAATTAAATCAGTTAGACTAGAGGGACATTTTGCTTCAATAAGCTTATTAATTAGTTTGACTCTAGAGACAGAGTCGAATGCGGCTTGGAGGTCGATGAACGCAAAATACATGGATGTTTTAGTATAATGCGCTTGTTTTTTTAAGGCATTCAAAGTGATCAAATTATGACTATACCCATACCAGGCACAAATCCCATCTGATTCGGGTCTCGCTGTTGTGTTTCAAGAGTCCAACGATTAAAGTCCCTCATCACTAGTCGGTCACCTTTTTTGAAGATGGGGACTATGAGCGATGTACACCACGAGGCAGGTAAGGCTTTTGTGCGTAGGATTTGATGAAATATATTGTTTAGAATTGTAGCCCAAGATCTTGGATGTTCTTTCATCATGTAGTTTGTTAGTCCATCTGGACCTGCAGCTCGTGATGATGATGATTTGCTTATTAGTTCTTCAATGATGTCAATGGAGCATTCAAGGTTCCATGATGCCTTGGTTTGTATCGAATATTGATACTGGTCAAATTTTACATCTTGGTATAATTTTGTAAAATGATTTATCCATTCTATTTCCGAGACGCCATTTAATTATGTGTCCACTTCTCTGTGGCCTACTGTATCATTAAGTAATGACCATATTTGCGTTGTATTTTTTGTATGAATTAATGACATGAAGTTTTCACTGTCACCTTGGAACATGGAACTTTTGTACGCACGTATCCAGTTTTTATATTTACATTTGATGTTCCTTATGGCTCGTTGTTTTTGTATTTGTGATGTATTTCTTTGAACATATGCAGAGTTTCTAAATATGATTTGAATCCAGGAAGTGATTTTTGTGTTTGTAAAGCCCCTTCAAATAACTTTAGTTTATCTTGATTCCATCTAAAATGTATCCTGGTATTGTTAAATATTAAGTTTGGAGTCATCCAATGTCGATGTTGAGATGTAGCATCTGTCCAAGGGCAAGTTAGGAGTACAATATTGTGATCGCTCGACGATTGTTTCAGGATTTCAAATTTGGATGCTTTCATGAGTAGGCCTTCAGACAGAAATAAATGGTCGATAGTACTTTCAGACACGGCTCTCTGCCACATTGGTTGGGATGGTATATCTCCTGGAAGATAGCCGTTTGCGATATGTAGATTCCAATCTTGCATGAAATTTTGACCCCTGATGGTTTCTTGAAAATGATTCTTCATGCTTGCTGTCATATTGTGCAAATTGAAGTCGCCTGCGATTATCGTGGTCGTGATGTTTGGTGTTTTACTTATCCTCTCCAGGAGGCCAGACAGGTCTATTATCAGAAATTGCAGCTGAATTTCATTATAATTAAGGCAATGTCAACCTGGTTTCTTGAAATTTTAACTAATTGAATGAAGCTGTTTGGAGAAGCCCATGCCTGTAGTTCAAAGCCCGTGCTGAGTTTGACCGTAACTAATAGGCCCGATGTCGGCCGCCCCTTTATTGAGGCGACTGCTGGTATGTGTACTACAGCATGATCATCCCATAACGGGGCCCCCGTCATCCAGGTTTCTTGGAGGGCTACAATTTCAAAATCATTTATGCAATTTTGTTCTTCGCTTTGTAAATGCCTATGGCCTCTTGAATTCCAGCAGACTAATGAAACATCTTGTTTGATTGCAGTCGGTAATGGTTATGCCTTCGGAGGTAATTTGCAAAAGGGGCATTGACACTCCGGTTGTGGTTGTTTATCCTGTTGGACTTGTTTTTGAGATGCTTTTTGGTCGTGATTGCTATTATAGGTTCTTTCAGGATCTTGGGCTAATAAAAAGCCCATTTTAAACAGTGCCATCTTTGCTCGCCATAAGGTATTTAACACCAGGCCAGATTTTATACATAACCACACAATTGAGAGATTACTGCCGCACAAAAATTCCACCTGATCGATATCTGATGATGTGATGTCTTACAGTTCGTGCAATTCATTTAGAACACTCGATCTGCATAGATCGTATTTTGCATACAGTGCATTTCGACATTTAAATATAAATGTGTGATAATCTCGGAAGTTGTTCTTCTTTGTGTCTATTTTTGATTGTCTCTCATGTGTCTCATTCATTATTTGTTCTTGTTTTTTGAAGCTCACTGTTTTGTGATTTTGGGCTTCGTAGCTCGTGGTCGGAGGTTCTACTTCTCGTTGTATATTTTGCTGTACTGGTTGTGCCTCATAATTCAAAGTTTGAAATTGTGCTGTTCGTTGTATATTTTGGTGATTTTCCCGATTTGCTTCCTTCAAGATGTTAGCCATACTACAGTTGTTTAGGCGTTGAGATAAATATTCATCAACTGCTGCTTTAATTTGATTCGAGCGTTCAGTGACGTAAGTTTGGTTTGTCGCTTTTTTTGGTGAGGCTCTCGGCTGTGATGGAGCACTTAGGTTTTCATTTGTCGTGACATTCCTTAGTGGTGCAGTTGTGCCGGACTGGGTTTCCCCTGTTTCTTCTGAGAGCGCCACCAAGGCATTTAATGGTGAGTGATGAAGCGGTGAGTGACTTCCAGTTTGTACCGCTAAGTTCACCGTTTGAATCTGGCGGTGCGCCTTTGTGACTTGACTTGTTGAAGTTGGCGTTTTAATCGGTGCCACAGTAAGTACACTTGTCAATTGCGTTTCACTTGACGGTGCATAAGTGTGACTTGTTTTGTCCACCAATTGTTTATTAGCAATCCCTTGAGTAATTTCAGGTGTAGGTTTTTAAGTGAGATCAATCATTGGGAGTCGTGGTTTCACCTTCACTATACGCCTTGATTTAGAGGTTATTAGACGTGGTTTCGAGATAGGATGTCTCGGGTGATTCATTTGATGTGCTCGTTTACTGAAGACATCATACGTCCACCACCAGCGATGATTGCGGGCTGGATGGCAGTTTATCCACACTGATCCATGAAGAATTAGACTCAGTGTTAGCAGGAATAGGGCTTTCCACGGAACGTATTATTTGAGAAAAGGTGGGTACTGTTGATGTAAAGTCTGTTGGTACTGTCTGTGGATGTTTGTCTCTTGTGCTTGTATGTTGGTCCCTGTTGGAATCCTGCAAGCTCATCACATGAGAATGCGACTTTATCCAAGCACAGACTGGTGATTTATTTTTTGTTTGAGTGATTCAAACACCCTATGGAGACTTCTAATCGTTGTATTCACTGCTGTTAGAGTGATTTTGAGTAGACCATTATTAGTGGATATAGCTGAAGGTTCTGTAGTTGTAAGTCGACGTCTTGGAGTCGGATGGCTAAAGGAAGTCACAGGCGATGCGCTGGAATCCATCGAGCAAGGAGCTCGATAGTCAGGTGATATTGACACTTGCGATGAATTCAGGTTCGCAATACTTGCCCGTATTGATACGTTTGGTAAAACTTCATCGTTCTCCACTCCTTCAGCTACAAAAGATAGCTGTACCATCGATTTTTGATTCAGGCAAGGGGATTTTACTGTTTGTGATATAGTATTGTCTGAGACAGTTTGTTCCTTGCTTTGTGGCTGGTGTGTATTTTCTATGTTGAGGTTAAGAGGACTCCCCGGTCGGAAAGAGCCGGGGGCGAGATCTTGTTCCTTGTCTTGCAGGTATTGTATATTTTCTAGATTAGATTCGGGAAATCCCTCCATACCCATAGCAGCAGAGGCGGATGCCTGTTCTTTACAAGCAAGGTCCATCCGTTCTCATAGAGTCGGGGCAGAAACTTGATCGTTACCTTTCGGTAGAGCACAGAAAGTACGGATATCTTGATTGGAAAGAGGAGTTCTTGGCACAGGCGTAAGTGTTATGATTTTGCGAATGGCCATGCGTTTTGGTTTTCCAGCAGATTTGGAGGGATTACTCCTGGGGGTTAATGGGAGCTCAGGTATCTCAGGCATGTTAGACTTAAGTGTATAAGTACGCATGAGAGACAACCAGACTCCAGTGTTCTGCTACCCGTGCAGGATTGTGATTTTCACTTGACTAATTGCTCGCAGGTGGTCACGAGAGCACGAGTGTTACATAAAATTAGCCTAACGTGATAGAATCAAATAAAGGATAGCATTAGAATTTTTGCAAGTATTAAAGGTTATAGTTCTCTGCCGCAGCGCCGCAGCTTCACGAATGTACTTGCTAAGGTGTGCCCGCGCGGTGCGCGCCCCTTGCTGTATTTATACACGCCTTAAAGGTGGGCGTTCCCGTTGTACAAAGCAGTGCCTGATGGGCAATGCAGTTTATAGCAAGTCCTTATGAGAAAGAGTCTTTATCCAAAAAGGAAGAACAGAGTCCAGTGGCCAAGCGGTACTTGAAGGTACTTGCTACGGTTTGGATTGCAATGGCGCGGTCTGCTTCAGGGGAGCCTGAAGACAGTGGGTCTGGCTAGGCCATGTGAACAATGGCCACTGCGTGGAAGATACCTTTGAAGTGTACATGGTGTTTGCCACCTCAGCCATTCCCACCCTGCCAGCCCCCTTGGGAGGGCACGGCCACAGGTGCAAACTGCCATTGATACTGAAGGGTGGATGGATAGGCATGAGGCTTGCATAATAGGGTGGAACACTGCCGAATGGCGACACACTTATGTGGATTGCAGGGGTGCGGTCTGCTTCAGGAGAGCCTGGAGATAGTGGGTCTGGCTAGGCCATGTGAACAATGGCCACTGTGCGGACGATACCTTTGAAGTGTACATGGTATTTGACACCTCGGCTGTCCCAACCTTGCCAGCCCTCTTGGGAGGCCACGGCCAGGTGCAAACTGGCATTGATACTGGAGGGGGGGTGGATGGGCATGAGGAATGCAGTAAAGGGCCGGAACACTGCTGAATGGAGACATACTTATGTGCATTGCAGGGGCACGGTCTGCTTCAGGGAAGCCTGGAGACACTAGGCCTGGGGAGGCCATGTGTACAATGCCCATTGTGCGGAAGACACCTTTGAAGTGTACATGGTGTTTGGCACCTTGGCCATTCCCACCTTGCCAGCCCCCTTGGGAGCGCACGGCCACAGGTGAGAACTGCAATTGATACTAGAGGGGGCATGGATTATTGCAGAGGGGGTGAGCGTAAAAGGGCACCAACCATTGTTGCATGTCACACATAGACAAGTGAGCGTGTCCTTGATTCACTGAAAAATTCAAACAACTATTCATTAAAGATGATTTGTATTTTATTTTGTTGCTGATGTTGATGGCACAAATGTACTACAAATTGTATACTTCGGGTTGCAGCACAGTGTGGGAAAATCCCCTGAACTAACGGCTGTGACTGGGGAATTTGGCTCAAATGGCTCCAACAACACAGGTGGGTATTACTCGTTGAACGCGGTATCCAAGCTCCCCAGGAACCCACCATGTAAACAAACGGTAGGCCACCAGCCTGTACCACCTGTGGAAGAGAAACATACAAACTGTATATACATGAACCTGATAAGTGTGCAAACCTTAGTTGAAAATGCAATCTTGTACACTGTGGCATAGTTGCCAGTACAAATGTTACTTCATGGATCAATCAACTTGGGCTTTAAAGTGTTGACACATTACAAAAGTGAACACCTATGCAATCCATAATGTTTGGGGCACAGAGAAATATTTTTTCTTGGTTGTACCTGAAAGACACATAAGATGACCTCTATGATTTCCCCAAATAGCAAGAGATGTATTGATTTGCCAGACTGCATTCATTTAGCAGTGATAGATCAAAGTTACGACAATATAGGAGACAAACATGAAATGTTAGTGGCTTAAGTAACATTACATCTAGAGTACACTTACTCGTTGCTTGGATTGTGAGAGCGAACTGTTGCGTGAAGTTCGTGTATAAGCACCATCATAATCCTCAACACGGACCTTGTGAGGCAGGCTGCCCTAAAGCCATACAGCTCGGTAACGCATAGTAGTGGTGTGTCTTCTTCCGATATGTATACCAAGCATCCAGAGTTTTCTTGGCAGCAGCAGTTTTACTCCTCACTTGGCATGACCTTGCACCGATTGCAGGTACACCAGGTGGAAATGTCTTCCATGCGACTGGGCTCATGATCCGGTGATTCGTCCTCCCAACTGTCGTCGGATGCCCCATAGTTTCTGCATCTTTCTCTTTCAACTAAATCTGCATCAGAATACTCCGGCTCGTACTGGTAGGGCTGTATTATTGCCATTATGCAACACAATTAAAATTGATTGTAATGCTAGTACTAGTATCTGTTTACACGGGCTACGAGCAACAAAGATAGCTGAACAGAGCAGAAACGAGTCACAGGATATACAAAAAAAGATAGTGAAACTATTGAAAAAGCAACTCTGATGTTTTCTGATGAGAAGCGGTCTGTTAAGAGGCGTCCTGCCATTTCCATGGAGATACCTCATTAGCTGGCGCACAGAGAACTTTGACATGAGAGGTGCATTTGCATTGTGAAATGAGCCATACGCGTCTACTGATGTCAGCTTCCGGGGTGGGGGATATAATTTAGTGCTGTGAGGGCAGTTGAAGTTAGGGTGATACAGCAACAGATAAGATTAGCACAAGATGGCCACGTCCCGCTTGTTGAGTTTGCATGGTTAAAAGTGAGCAAATCTAAAGTAGGGTGCTTAGGAAATGTTTTTATGATCTATCACAGTTTGCATAAAACCACATGCCTGAAATAACATTTTTTAGCTCAATATTCTTTTAAATAGAAAAACTAGTGATACACATTTGGTGTCTGGGTAGTGGGCCTGGCCCTTGGCAAACGCAAATGTGGACTCTAAGTTTCTTACTGGGGAATGTGGCATGGCCGGTGCCTATGCCCCATGGATTTGGAGACTGGCCATGACTGCAAGCCATGGGCACTGGCCATTGGTCACATGATTATGGTATAATGGATACTGAACTAGGGTGCAGGATAGGTGCAGTGAATAATAGGGGTGGTTTGGTTGAGCTGGGGTCATGGTAGAGCCAGATGAGGTAGGCAATTGAACGATTATTTCCATCCCAGCATGAGCTGCTTATGACAACAGACATAAGTATGTGTTGCAAAAAATATGTTTCCTAAAGGAGCTTTAAAATTCCTTAATATATTTGAAGAGTGGCCCTACTAATGCTCTGTTTTAAAGCTTGGCAACATTAATTATGATGTGGTGCAAGTTTCCTGAGATGATGGGGATAATGCTTATTGGAAATTGCATGGGCACTACAAAAAATAAAATGCTTGGGGCTCATGTGTCATGTGTATGAAAATTGGCTGCTCGTCAAGTAGGTGATTCCACCAGTGTGATGCCACCAATAGCTAATGAACCATTGACTTTGACAATAGTGTCAAATCCAGATGTTCCAGTTTTCCATCTGTCAATGTCTAAGTGTTCTGAACAATAAAAATCCTCTCTTTCTAAAATGGGCTTTCCTGTTTGAAATATCTAATCCAAGAATAAATGTACCCTAAAAATAGCACAATCTCCTAAAACTACATGTCACTCTCATGTAATAGATATGTACTATGTAGAAAAAGTCTTATTAGAATGATATAATATAATCTATAGTTTTATTGTCATATATAAACATCACTCAAAAAGTTACATTCTCCGATAGGTTCAAAAATTCAACAGCATCTGATGTACTTGACATGATATTGGTAGCTACACAAGACATAGACAATGAACATTGAATCAGAAAGTTAATCTAAGTCCAATTTTGAAGTGACAAGCTGGGGCACTATGTAACACAGGAATTCCCTCCCCTGGCTGTGGGTTCATTGTTATAAAGATTGTGTTCCATTACAGTGGAGTAGTAATAGGGCCTCATTACGACCCAGGCGCTAATGGATTAAAAGCGCCGTAAAAGGCTGCGTCGACGTTAACCTATTAGTGCCTAATTACTAGATCCCTTTGCGGGACCCAACCTTAAAGGCTGGTTTTACAATGATTTGAATGGTTGCTGTGGAAAGGGTGGACATTTTTGTTTGCTCTTTTTTTGGCGAGAAATTGGTCGCTGTACCATGTGTCAACATGTTTATTCATCAAATTAGCAACAGCAGGTGCGATGCTAATACCATCTGGGTCCCCAATCCATGAACAGTAGTAAGAAGTCATAAGAATAAAATGTGCTTAGACAGCTGGAGATATTTAAAGTGAATGAATAGTGCTTTAAAATGGATGCTGAGGATGTCCAGTGTACATTGTGGAAGAAAACACTAAGACCTGGCCCTTGTAATGATCTGTCTTAAAGCTTGTAAACACTAATTATGATAAATAATGTGGTGCAAGTTTCCTGAGATTATGTGGATGATGCGTATTGGGAAATGCATGAGCACCACAAAATAAAAAATGCTTAGGGCTCATGTGTTACGTGTATGGAAATTGGCAGCACGTCGACTAGGTGATTTCACCAGTGCGATGCCACCAATAGTTAATCAACCGTTGACCTTGACAATAATGTCTATGCCAGATGTGCCAGTTTTTCCATCTGCCAATGTCTAAGTGTTCTGAATCATACAAATCCTCTCTTTCTAAAATGGGCTGTATGTTTGAAATATCTAATCCAAGAATAATTGTACCTTAAAAATAGCACAATCTCGGAACACTACACGTCACTCTCATGTAATAAATATGTACTATGTAGAAAAAGTCTTAATAGAATGATATAATATAATCTATAGATATATTGGCATATATGAACATCACTCAAGAAAATACCTACTCTGATAGGTTCAAAAATGTAACAGCATCTGACGTACTTAACATGCTATTGGTAGCTATCCACGACATAGAAAATTAACAATGAATCAGAAAGTTAATATAAATATTTGATTATCTGTTCTCATGTCCAGTTTTTTTATTTCTAATTCTAATTTTGTGGGATGTATTGACCCACTCTGCTATGCTATGCGGCATCACCCTGCCAGTTATGGTGAAAGAAACGGCAACAATGGCGACAAAACCCTGGTGCTCGCCAAAAACCTACAAAATTCTACAAAAACCACGTGCTTCAGCACACAAAAAGAGGAATGCACAACCTGCCACCCATGGTGCATGTGCGGTGGAATAGAGCACATCCCGCAGAAAATGTGCCAGTGGGCTCCATGACCAGCAAACAGGGTGCAGAGGGAGAAGCAGCGCTTTGCAAATGAAACTCCGAAATGTGCCTATAATTGACATTTGCTTTGTTGCTAAAAACTCCAAAATGCCTATAACATAACCATTCTCAACATTGAAAATATTGCCTGGCGCTAAAATGTAATCTAATGAAGCATTGCAAACATACAATGTCCTAATATGAAGAGCAAAACATTCATCAGACAAACTGGATTGTCTGTAAACTGACAGCCTCTGTCAAAATCTGGGTGCAGTATCCTGGGCTACCTGAATGACAGCTGTCAGATGAGTTGCTGATGAAACTTTAAAGTGAGCTAAAACTAAAAAGTCTGCTGGATAAGCAAACATATAAAGGATTTTTGCTAAAAGAAATACAGATCTTAGTTATGTTTTGACCCCCCAGATGTAAAGCCAAGAATGTCATGTATTTATGTTTGATGCAACAAGTTTGGGTTTTGCTGGATTTAAGAAGTTAATTAGCCTGGCTGAGCTGCAAGAACTAGAAAAGCAGGTTTCCTCCAGGGGGAGCAATATCCTCTGAGCAGAAACTCACTGGGAAGTCCTAATTACGGGTTAGCCCAGACTTTTGTCTATAGAAAGAAAAGGAACAATGACAGACCTTCAGCCCAGGAAACAAAGGTGTGAAGGTGGTCGTAAATGGCTCCTGGAAGGAACAAGGAAGGAGGGGGATGCTCCTGGACTGCAGGGAGACAAAAAGGGGCTGACAATCTGTTGCTAAACATGAACAAAGAACAATTCTTCAAGACTCATAACTTGTCAGCCAAAAGGGTGAAAAATATACCAAGGACAGAGTTGTGAATCTAATTTGTGGCTGCACGTGTGAAGAGGCGGTAGAACTGTGTGGCATGTTCTGGACAGGATTGGCAATATATGTGGTTTTATGCAAAATGTATTAATGTTAGAATTGTGAATATTTACATGCACATCCCTATGTCAACCACACACATTTGTGGAAATTTGCATAAAGTTTGGAAATTGTGTTCATAGCAAAAAAGACAAAATTCTGGAGAAAGTTGAAACAAGACCCCACAGCTGCTGGATTTTGAGCAACAGATGCTGCATAAAATATGGCATCTTTGTGTGTAATTTGTATAAAGGTGACCAATGTAGAAATGTGTGTTTAGTATAAAATCCAATTTTGAGACCAGTGGCTAACGGAAGGTCACTGAGGACTGTAAAGCAAACCATAAAATGTGACATCATCCGGCTTTGATCCAATCACCCAAATGCAAGGCGGAGATGAAGTTTTGATCATATCCCAGCTCACAGGGGCATCTTAGCTAAGCCGGCCCATACACCCACTTTGTGATGTCATTTTTAAGCATAAATAGAGACAACTGACAACACATAGGCACACACAGATCCACTCACTTTCCTGATTCGGGCGATGCACTCTGATCCAGCATTCTACATCCAGCTTTAATATCCTTCCAGATTCCAAAACTCTTGCCAGCAATAGAGAACTATTGATTTCATCAAGGCCCAAATCCTCAAACGTATTCTTGCAACCCAGAAAGCACTGTGGTGTGAGAAGGCCTTTTGAACCAGTATCCTGAAATCCAAATCCGATGACCAGCCTAGCTGATCCAGTCCTGTGCCTGATGTGCTGTTCTTCCTAGACCAGATCCAATCCATGAACAGAACTGACGGTCCAATCTAATAACTTATTGTATATGTATTAATAGGAAGAAAAGTGACCTTAGTATTTCTGCATAGTCTTATCCCAATCTCAATTCATCCTATCTGTAAATTCCGAATCATAGTATTGTTAGTACCTTTCTTGCGCTGATTTTTCTCATTTGTTTTATAAAATCATAAATCATAAGACAAGTAAATCCCAGAAGGGAGACTAGAGTATCACACATGAACGGTTACACTGGCCACGTAACTGTGGAAATTCACGTGTGACATTCTCTTTTTCATAGTCATAATCTAGTGGAATCAAAACCTTCTTTCATTTCCAAAGTGCATTTCTGTTTTCCATTCTCGTGCCTAATTTACAAAAACAACCTTTTCTAAAACCTCTATAAATCCCTCAGGTTTTATGATAGAAACAGAATTTCAATTCCTATTTGTACCTAACATCCATAGTTATCCATAGAACCCAAAACCATAATTTTTGAGTGACAAGCTGGGGCAGTATGTGGCTGTGGGTTTATTGTTGTTAGGATTGTGTTCCATTAGAGTGTAGTAGTAATAGTGTCTTAATTTGCTCTGAAGACAGACCACAGTTTTGAAACTGAGAGAGATTTCTGCCATGGAATGAGATAGAAAGTGTGTTCACTGTTTCAGTGGTTTGTATGTAGTACAGGAGGATTATGTCTCAAACTTGGTATTTTTCCCTGTTTGTTTATTTTCTTTTTTACAATGGTTTGAATGGTTGCTATGCAAAGGGAGGCAATTTCTGTTTGCTTTTTTGAATATTTGAAGTGCTAAGCTATATGTCTAGCTATCACGCTAAAGCAGAAAACTACATGCAATGTCTGGAGGACAATTATCCTACAGAAGAAATAAATACAAAAGAAGTTGTTGAACAAAAGAAATCAACAAAAAATACACCACATCCAGCAATTATTATTATTATTGGTTTATGTGTTTAGTTTCATTAAAACAACTTTACAAAATGTTAGTTTATCATATCACATAAAATGTGCGCTCTTTAAAACTCACAAATTCTAAAATCAGACATTCACAAGCTAAACATCTTTGAGGTACTTGATAAAAATCAAATGAATAAAAATTAATGAAAACTATATGGGCACCCACCTTGTGATCGACATACAAACATTTAAATACTTAATACCCATTTAAAACCGTCCAAGACCTTTATGATAATAAGGGGCTAATCATTTAGTCATTTCTCCGTGCATCGATGGGAAAACGTTTTTTGATAATTACCCACAACTGATAGATAGCTATGTGCACTTTTTGGTTGTCAGTATTAAGACAATAATCCCAGAAATCATTACCCTTAATGGAATCATATGTGTGTATAAAGGGGCCCAGCAGTGTCATATATTCACTACCCATAGTTGTACATTCTGTCAAAATGTACCTCACAGTCTCGGAATGTTGAGGCACCTTACACATTCAGCAATATCTTTCACTCTGATGAAGCCCTAACTGAGTTCCTATTAGGACCAGTATTTGTAGCTGATTTGTACGCAGCCTCATTCTAAAGGAGCAAATATTTGGGCTTGGACATTGCCTAAAATACAATTGTGGCTGATAGTATCTATAAGGTACTCCAGTCATAGGTATATGACTGTGCAAAGCTTCAACATGGGTATAATTGAAGATCCAGTCCCATTTCTTCGTTTCTCGTAAAGACTTGTTTCAAAGTCTCAAAACTAGAGCCCCTTGCATAATCCGGGTAAGGCCAAAGAAATTATTCACCAATCGATCAAAACTATCTTTTCATGAGCTGGAGTCGCCAATAACCCAAGTAGTTGGCATTTCAGCTTTGCAAAAATATTCATGTATAATAAGCCACGTCTCCTCAATAACTCCCCTTTTAGGGATAACAACCCCAATTCTAGTCTTATGTATTGAATCACCGCTGCACTTCTAAACCTCAAAACCCATTTCCAGAATTGTCCTTCATCTACATCTAACAAGGCCAGGTCTATCATTGCAAGGGCTTCACAATCGTAAAGCACCATTAGGCAGAAACATTGTTTATACAACATTATTATTCCCTCTAAGGAGAAACCAGCTGTATCCCTTGCAAATTTCAATATCAGCTGGGTCAACCTTAGAGCTTTAGTCTTCTTGCATATATGATTTGCTACTACTTATATCCAGGCCCAAATATGGGTATGTATCTACATATTCTAAATGTCCCAAAGGCGTACTGAAAGTAGGTCTCTTACCTTTTTTGAAGACACGACCAGAACTCTGGTTTTCCCCATATTTATGCTTAATTTATCCTCAATTACCTAACTACACAATGCTATAAACATGGCCTTTGCCCAAGAGAAAGTATAATTTAACAGAATGAGGTTGTCCGCATAAAGTAGACATGGCAAAGGACGACCCCCAATCCTCGGACAACACCACATCTCTGGTGTTAACTATTCCGGTAGGTCCAACATATAAAGATCATATAGTGTCGGGGCCAGGGTAGACCCCTGTTTCACCCCTACTGAATATCTACCATCACAGAGACCATACCATCTTCCATAAACCTAACTCCTGCCTGTGTATGCTGGTGAAGGCCCTTCAAAATATTGCTAAGTCATGATGGGTATCCCCCACCATTCATCTTCTCCCAAAGTCTCAACCAGTCTACACTCTCAAACACTTGTGTATAGGCGCGTTATAAATGCCATATCATATCATATCATATAATATCATATCATAAGGTCAATGAATATTACGTACAACGTCTGACTCCCAGTATTGAGGATGCCTCATATTAATGTGTCAATCACACTGAGATTGTGGCTCGTACCAGAGCCAGCTCTGAAACCAGTTTGTGTGAAGTGTAAAATCTTTGATTCTTCCACCCATGTATTCATAGCTTGCAATACAAAGGAAGAAAATACGTTCCCCATTACATCTAACATTGATAGTAATTGGTAGCTGTCTGGTAACAACCTGTCTCCCCTTTTATACACCGGAAGAAGTACTGCCTGCTGCCATGATTTGGGAATATATTGCATAATGCAAACCTTCTCAAATAGTGCCCTTAGGATAAAAGCACACTGGTCTGGATTTTTCATGAGAACTACATTGGCCAACCCGTTTGAATCTGGAGCTCTCGAAGTCTCAAAATCTGGACTTGAATTCAGAGTTACAGCCCCGGTCCTATCCTCCAAATAGGATTTCCATGTTGTTTCCTGTATATGGTATACTGTCCATTTTCTCAGCTCTCCTTTTGCTTTTGGCAGCTTTGCCCATATTGTTCGTGGACAGTTACTCTGAAGGGCTTGAGTCATGAGCTGCCAAACAACATTACGGCAAGACGATTTCCATCGTCTGAGCCATAATTGATATTTTCTTCTAATCTCTTTTCTTTATGTGGCTAACTCTGCACCCCCCATACTTTATTTTATGCAGTTTGTGTTTTTCTCTGTGCATTAATCATTTTGCATCATGTATGGTATTATCAAAAGCATGGCAAGGTTTATCACAAATGGCAAACCCCCTAGTCCTAATGCTCCCAACCTTTCTAGTAAGCTCGTAGATCAATATTTTAATATCATCCTGATTCATCCTACCTATATTTCTTATAAGGGCACCAAAAGATTCTCATAACATGGCATCTATCTTTGTTATGTTGTTTTCCGTCCACCAAGCTATATTACCAGCATGGTTCACCATGATGTTCTTACACGCACTGTCCCTCCCCTCCTGGGTGTGTATATTCATTTCCAATGCTAGTAAGTCATGGTCACTTTGTTCAGGTGCCTATCACTCTAACATTTTTCACTATCTGTAGGCAGGCATTATTGCCGAATAGGTAATCCAGAGTGGAGACACAATTGTTCCCCCGCCAAGTATAAGCTTGTGGAGTGTCCCCCTCCGTTCTACCATTCAGCATCCACATTTCTCATTGATAGAGGAAGAGGAATGAGACCCATTTAGCTCCTATATTGTTCCTTCTGTCTTGCAACATCACACTTCTCTGTGCAATCTTATTATAGCATGCACAGATATTAGTGTGAACACACCGGGAGTTTAAGTCACCTCCGCCTAGAATCTGTTGAGTCTTACCCACCCCTTCTGCTATTAACAATATATTCTCAATGCTGTTTTGAATATCCTCTGGGACCTTTGACCCAGGGGGAGGTATATATATTAATAAGTAGTAGCTCCCAATCAGGGGATCCCTCTTGATCTACTACAGCCGCCAGAATTTGCCACTTACTGAGTCAACTGTCACCCATCTAGACCGATATTTCTGGCCTACTGCAATTACAAGGCCACCATAGGGTCTAGCTATTTCCCCCTTAATTGCCAGTTCTTGATGGACATGGTAGCCCTCTAATTCCAGGGGGCAGTCGATCCATGTCTCTTGCAACATAAATATATCAAATATGTTCAATTGCTGCAGTGAGCCGGCATTATTCAAAAGGTGGCTGTGTCCTTGAGTGTTCCAGCAAGCGAGGCTCAATGGTCAGTATGTGTTATGTTCCATGCTTGGGTACATAACATTGTTATTTAACACTGCCCAAGTCAAGGCTTCATATTGTAGAGCACCATGTCCGGTATTTTGACTCTCTTCAGCTCTAGCGTATAGTAATCTCACCCATTTCTCCACTAACAGGGCCCACACCTTCTTATCTTTTGGTTCATTATCTTTTATGTTATTACTTCTTATACTCTGTGAACATGCTTGGAATACTGTTAATTTAAGACCAATTCTTAAAAGGTTCTGTGCGTTTGCACATAAGAAGGACACAGCAATTGTGTTAGTGAAGCGTATCAATGCCCAATTTGTTGCACTTCCATATTTGGGCAACTTGATCTGTGCCATGCCTTTGGTTGTAATCAATTTGAGGCATGGCATAGCAGACCATAGTCGCAACAAATTAGATCTCTTCAGAAACGGGCTAGCATCTGATGTATTCATTTAATCCAGTCAGACCGACAAACCCAATTTATTAGGGTCGTAGGTTGGAGGCATATGTATCCTTTCCATCTCACTAGGTATGATGGAATCTTGAATTAATCTCCTCTCTTCGGGTGAATCTCCCAGTTGAGTCTTCTGGGCTGATCCATGAATCCCCCACCCTAAATTGGGTTGTTGGGGTCCATCAGCAAAGATCAGTCACTGGGTCTCTAACAATAACCTCTTTTCGTAAGGGCATATTTGCTGGCCCCAGCTTAGTTGTCCTATTTTCCCCATTCTGGATTACCATGGGTAGGCCCATTTTTCCATATCTCCTTGTATTAGGCCGAGTTGGTTGAGGCTCCTCTATCTTCAAGGTATCTGGCATCTGAAAGTGGACCCATTTTGTGTTACTTTTCGTTTAGAACCATAGTTCTGTATCATTGTTATGACCTTCTGGATTATATCCCCAACTGGGCCTGAAGTTTTACGATGGTCTTCCTCGATATGCCAAGTCGCAATTTGTGAGTGGGCCAGCATATTCCTATTTTGTGAAGCTTTTGTGGTGTTTGGTGTTGCAGCCTCCATCATTGAGATCTTGGCTAATAATACAGCACATAATACATCTATAGTGGTTTCCTCAGATGCAGCCGCTATATTCACTGAGTCTTGAGTTCTCCATGTGTTGTTTGAAGTATCTAACACAGAGATAATCTCAGGGCCCGATTCAGATGTTTCTAATGGCCAGCTGTTAATTACCATTTTAGGTCAGTGTGACTCTCAGTTGTATCCATCATGTTCGAAGGTGAAGGATGAACATATCCGGGTTTGGTACACTGCATCAGAGGTGACCTACCCGGGTCATTTGTAACAATCAATTTTGTTGTAAGTGAAAAGTGTCTTCGCTGATCTGAGGCCATTACTGAGCATAACATAAAGAGAGCTTACACCTTCTCATGGTCTGGATGAAACTATCTGGATTGAAAGGCCAGCTCTCCCTGTCACTCGCTTCCATTATGGACCCTCGCGTCCCTTCACCACATTTGCTCCTTGCTGGGTCAATAGGTCCAGGGTTGGGCTTGCCGACAAATTTGAGAATTGTGTCTCCCTTCGATTTTCATGCTGACCTGGTCCTAGGGAGTACCTTCTAATAGTGTCACATAAAGCTAATAGAGATCTGTTATTGTCCAGTGAACCATCGTTAAATAAAGTATGTTTGCCATCGAACGCAGTCTTCTTGGGCCTCTCAGACACTGGCTACCGCTCGGTTGGTGGGTCTTTCCCTTGTTCCATATATTTGGGGTGTCCTTTATTTTCTATTCCTACACCTGAAAAAAATCTGGGAATCCTTGTTTGCTGGGCGGTTAAACTCTGAGACCCAGTATTATTTTCTTACTTGCCCTTTTTTCTTCTTGGGCCATCTCAGATATGTTTATATGTATACACCGGGCTACAAGCTCGTTTGCCCTTCCCTAGGGCTTCACTGAACAGGCCTGATCTCTTGGCCTGTTTTAATTTCATAATTGTTGAATGTTTCCTTCCACAATAAATATTAAATCCTTTAAAAAGTCTTTAAAAGTCTTGTAACAGTCTGTTGTAAATACCTGACACTGAGGTATAGTAGCAACCTTAGTCTTGTTGCACCCCTCAGGTAAACATATTACAAAATAGCAAACTTGTTAGAGCATCTCAGATGTAGTTTCAATGAAAATATACTTTGCAGAACTGTAACGGTTTTAAAGTTTTCAGCTTTTTCCAGCTGATTTGCGGGTGCCGGACCAATAATAGAGTCTAGTCCTAGGGACACCCTCCACCAAAAATGGGGTTTAACCCTTTAAAGCTAGCAGGGGGCGCAGGATAGCTGGAATCAAATTTAGGACTATAATAGCAAATCCGATAATCCTCCTGCAAAAAGTCCACACAAGTCACGAAACACACTCGTGCACTATTGTACTAATACTGCCAATAGAAAGCAGCACTCTCAAGATGCAGCAATAGTTTTGATATTACTGTATTTGCGCTCTGTGTTACTGACTATATGACTGGGGCGCACTAGGGCACTTATCTCGCACTTATCTGCCATCCAGTGCTGCCAACATTAACTCTGAGGGACCGCACACAGCCTGGATCGGCTCAGCGAAGGGCTCCACACAAGCCACTCTGCTGCTGCTCTCCTGCCGAGGAAAGGACTTGAGCATGGGGGCATGTCACATCAAGCTGCACCTCCTCTCTCAACTCTCTCTCACTCGCCCAGAGGCCGCTTCCGCTTCCAGCATTTTGTAAGTCCATTCTTTATGTATATGTAAAATGAGACTAACAATAATATTTTAAGGAAGAAATATTAGTCACCAAACAGATGTAGTTTTTCTGTCTACTATAAATTGTTTATACAACCAACACAATTATTTTTAAAGTGTATTATATCTTCAATTGTTTCAAAATATTTGAAAGATTTTCAGATAGATGAAGAATGTATTGTAGTATGATGAATAATCAAAGAAGAAGCACCACAACAACTACTCACAAAATCCTGTATTAATTCAAACAATTAATATCTTGGGATATCTTAACAACAATCATCTTGGGATGATGTGTATTGGAAATTCTCTGAGATGGGCAGGATCATAGTGGACTGCAGTGAATTTTGGTTTAAATGTTTTCTTTTATTTTCATTGTAGCTGTGAGCAGTGGTTGTGTAGAATCAACCTCCAGCCATTAATGATGCTGCTAGCAACAGCCAGAGTCTACAAACACTGATACCACTGGAGCACTCTATTTGAAGAGTTATTAAAATTGGTAGAGATGTTCAGAAAGGAGGCTTTTCCTGAAGTGTCTACGGATGTGCTGTTCTATCTCCACCAGTACCACTTGGATGAGCGATAGTTCATTGCAGGTTCTTTTCTGCGTGATTCAATGCATCTGCCAGAAGTCTTCATCCATTTCATTCTGGGGTACTAATACTGCCTTTATTCGGTTGAAGACACTCAGCATTTCACAACTGAAAAAAGAAAAAGAAAAGATGTGGGATATGAAGCTTGGGAATATCAATTATGATTGATCATTTGGTGCAAGTCTTCTGGAATGATGTGAAGGATGAGTATTAAAGATTGTGTCAGGTGGTGTAAGGGAGGAAAGATCTTTTCAGACCCCCCTGACATTCCCACATGAAATGGATCTCATGTGTACCCAAATGGAGGGAGATGTACCCATGTTTGTTTATAGGTTCTAAAAATTTGGCCAAAAAAGACAGTAAACAAAGCCATTTGGTGAGACATACAGACTCCATTTTGTCCCACCCTAAAACACCATCTTTTTCTAGGCCCTGTCATGATTTGTCAAAAGCCATCTCTACCTCCCCCTCCTCCTCCTGGCAGCTCCGCACAGACCCATTTTTCACAGAAGCGATTGGCTGTATATTGTTGCAAAGACTCAGTATCCTTATCTCTTCCTCTGAGCTCATTGGCCCACGTTTGACCGGAGGAAGCCCTGGCCTGCATGTTCATCCGTCTCCACAAACCTGCCTGTGCCACCTTGACCCCCACCATTTGAAGTTACAGCTTACAGACCTTTTGCCAGCATTCCCCCATTCTCTTTGACCGTAACTGCTGGAAGACCCTTCTCCCCGGACCACTCTCAATTGCCTACCATATACCTAATCCTGCGTGATTGTATATCCTCCTTTAGACTAACATCCAACCATCCATTGTGTTTGATTTGTGAGGCATCAGGGGGAATAAATCACAGATCAAGCTCTGTAGATAAGGCACCTGGCAGCAGGGTCAAAGGTACCCTTGTCCTCATAAAAGTATGGGTTAGAATGTACATATATTGGTCCACATTTTATAGCCTCCTCCATCTAAGTAATCGTTTCAAGTCTAACATTTTTCTTTGCATGTCAAAGGTCATTGTGTAGCTTAGATTAGTTAGGATTGTGACATGTGAACTAAGCCTGACCTTCACCCTGTGACCCACGTGCCAACTGACCATCCCAGCCACCGAAACCAATTAGAGCCTGACATCACCTACAGCCCATACTGTGCCCTGTGGGCCAACCAATTGATACAGTTATATTGTACTATATGTTGTGACAATGTTTTGGTTCATAACGTGCTGCCCATGTATTGTCTGGCAGAGCACTCTCAGAGCAGCAGAGTTCTCTGCGTGCACATCTTTATTGATATAAACTTTGTTCAACTTGCAATCTATCTCCTGGTCTCATTTCCTACTGGTGTGCGTCCTTTTATTTGGTTTTATTTTGTATCATGTTTGGACCAGGTGCCTTCAGTGGTCTGGCCGATACAAGGCGGCAGCCTTTTTTGGCTTGTACGTGGTCTTATATCTTCACGGTAGCTGTGAGCGGTGGTTGTGCATAATGAATCTCTGCATATTAAAGGGGCTTCTAGCAACAGTTTGACTCTTCAAACGTCTGCAGCATTGACACACTCCATTTGAAGAGTTATTAGAAATGTTAGAGAGGTTTAGAGAGGTGGCTTCATTTGTTGTGGTATTGTATTTTTAGAGTTGTCATTTTTCTTGACAACTGAAGCCCATGACTAATATTCATTAATGTTTTAAAATATATTTATCCATGCACACTACCATGGCTGAAGGCCAGGTTTGATGCAAGTTACTATTGTATTGTAATTAGTGATGGCATCATTGATGTCATTGGTGATGTCATCATTGTGGTCGTAGGCAGTGCAACAAGGGGTGCAAGGTTAAGGTGGCTTCAGCTGAATTTCAGGGGTTTGTTGCATTAAGATCCCACCATAACCTCCCTGCAACTGTTGTTTTCCTTGAAAAAAATAATAATAAAAAAAAAAAATATATATATATATATGTATATATATATATATATATATATATATATATATATATGTATATATATATATATATATATATATATGTATATATATATATATATATATATATATATATATATATATATATATATATATATGTAGTTATGGTTAAGTTGCTGTTTCCATAGGAAGAGCACTTTTTGGGCGGCTTATAACTCCGCACCCCCTGGATGAATCCTCACCAAACTTTGCAAAAAAAGTATGTGGCCCACTCTGAATTGTTGCAAAGTTTGGTGAGGTCACAGGGGGGTGTCCAAAACATCTTTTTTTCCCATAGACTGAATGGGGGAAAACAAATTATAACAATGGTTCTAAGCACGACACTGAAAATGTTCATGGTGAGACACACAGTTATTTTCGCACACACAAAGTATGCATCAATTTGTGGTGTCATCTTTGATGTCCTGTTAGCAGTGCACCCAGTTATGGTTGCTTATCCTACCATAACTGGCAAATTTCCGGGGTTTTTCGGTTTTACTTCGAACCATAATGTCACATTTATAAAGTTTTTTATTTGTGAATTTCACAGGATTTTAGTAGCGCAACTTAACCATAACGTCCCCTTAACAAAGTTTTTTTTAGTGAATATATATATATATATATATATATATATATATATATATATATATATATATATATGTAATTATTATAGTGCGTCTGTCGCCGCCCTATAGTTAAGGTAAAACGGACTTACATTGGAAACCCCAAAAAAATTATTGCCTATAACTTTTGGATTGGATGATGAATTTGGTTGATTTTTTGCAGACAATTTTGGATGTTCCCTTCTTCCCCCATCCTTCAAACTGCAAATTCTGATAAAAATGTGTTAAAAAATAAAACTATTACCAAAACGCATTCATTTTTCCATGGACAAAAAAGGCAAACTTTGCTGCACCGCTCACCCCAAAGAGCTGGACAGGTTTGGACCAGGTCAAAAACTACTTGGGCACGAACAATTGACACACCATCCATTTTTGGTTTGCGGTTATTTTGTCCAGTACTTTTAAAATCATTTGACAGAGAAGGAGGTGCCCCTTTATCAAAAATAGATACTTATATATGCCTGGATACCTAGAGTATCTGGATGTTTATGGTGTTTATACAAATGAAAAAGCCGCCCACCTGCGAGAGATAGCCACGGTTGTACCCCAGGGTAGACCCGAGGGTATCATAAAATGAAATGCAGAGAAAAGCCATTTGCAGGTCAAAAAACATGCAAATGCCATCAGGCTTGAGGTGGGAGGGGAGGCAAGAGGACAATAAGTGACATTCAGGAGCTGGAGAGGTGATAGGTACTAGGTTTGCAAAACATAGCTCAAATATTTAGTGCATACCCTCTGTTATAACCTGGGGTATAACAGCAACTAGCCGAAATTTCAACTGAACCAGCTTCACAGAAACAGCAAGTGTTTTGGAGGGAATGGGAGAGGGCAAGGGAGTAAGGGGAACGAGGACACAGTCACACATTTCCCGATAATGACTACAGTAAACCAAGGGTATAACCAAGGGTATCTGTAGTTCTGTACCCGCGATTATAGAAAAAACTGTTTGAAAAAATATATATATTTACAGCTACAGTGACGTTGGGGGTGGTAAATCACTGGCCATGACACATTAGTACAATACTACAGTGTGGGCATGGCTGAGTGGGCATGGTTGAGTGGGTATTATATACAGTGGGCACGGCCAAAAGCTATGGCCACTGGCACACATGCCTTCGCCAAAGGCCATGTATAGTACCCCATTTTTGTGTTAACATATACAGTAGGCCCATCCGCATGGCTAGAGTTCTGAAAAATATATCGTTTGGCAATGCCCACTGGCCATGGCCCACACATGCACAGTAACACACACATCAATTTACACCAACTAGCTACTATACACCCATCCACTGACACACACTCAACCCACAAACCCACACACTAAAACACACACAGACACACTGACTTTTATACACACTGACATACTGACATGCATAAACTACTTTCACAAACATATGAATATGTCCATTAAACCCTCCACTCATTATACATTTTTTTAAACTTTTTAAACTTTGAACCAACTAGACATTTGGGAATATGTTAAGACCTTGCTGAGTGTTTTTTTGAAGTCCCTGGACCAATTTGCTCCATCACTTTAAATAACATGCACAAACCCTTCTTTGTATCCTGATAAACACCTGGGAAATAATGAACTAAAAGGAAAAGACCAACTACAAAACTGTATTTAGAAGACATTATTAGATATTTGTGCCAGCTAACAACAGTTCATAACAACATTACCACACTAAATACTGAAGTAAGGGTTCTTTTGGTATCACTAGAAGTACCTCTTCACAACTGCTGAATCAAATCTTGTAATTTACCCCATGGAAGTGATTTGCTGAATGCTACACGCCTATTTTCTCAGAAATTGACAAACTAAAGGATTTGATCACTGACAAATCTGAATACGATCCTACCCTAAATATGTTCCTTTTGCCTTTTGCAATGTAAATGTCTGCTGACTGTTAAAATTCAACACACTGCTTTTGAAGCCAATTAAGAAACTATTAGGTGCATTCAATCAGTGATTGGGCTTGGCACAAAAGTACCGGCAACTCCCTAGACCTCACACTCATGTCCAAGTAGACTCTCTTGTCCCGATTGACTTCAACTTCAGACTTTGACACTGCAGTTTGAAAGTAGATGCAGGATGGCCCCAAATATTTTGCAAACACAATGTACTATATGCAAGCACTGCCTGCCATAAGGCCCTGTTCTGTCCAACAAGTGTCAATCATTCTGAGTGGTGTAGGTGGCTTGTTCACACCTTTTTCTTTCCTTTCTGTATTTGTATTGGTATTTGTATATGTTTTTAATATAGAGAAAACCTAGCTTGAGTGCATCAGAGCGCTGTGCATGAGTTCAAAGAACCAAAGGGTGGTTTACAACGGGTCTGTAGTGGTGTTAAAGCCAAGGACAGAATTACCTTAGATGAACCGAGTATTTCCCTGACTACAGGGGTTTCTGGGCTTTCCTTAACTGTAGGAGATTTGGAATGGTTCTGATTTGCTGCTGGGTTGGTGTTTCAATATGCCAGGGAAATTCAGGAGAAGGAATGTTTTCTGGTCCTTTTACTGTGGGAAAGTTTAGTTGTCAGGGTACCAATGGTATGGCTTCCGGAGGAAGATGTACCACCTCAGGTGTTCCAATTGCCTTCAAAGTAGGGGGGCGTTTGGGCAGTGATTGCATTGTAGTTGATACAGGCATCTTTGAAGAGGATCCTCGCAAATATAGCAGACCAGTGAAGATTTGCAGGATGGCAATGATTTGTGCTTTTTTTTTTAGAAACGGTGATAAGGTGGGCTGCGTCATGATTCACTGCATTGAGGGGAGGCAGTTGCACCACAGGGAGAAGGGCAAGGAGAGCCTGTACCACTGTCCAGAAGTGCTGGGGAGGGAAAAAGGTTTTAAACGTGTGGTGCAGCATGATCTGGTACTACAAGGTCTGGGCTTTCATGATGATGTGCTGCTGACAGAAGATGTTTCTGTCCAGGAAGAACTTGAGTGATTAAGCAGACAGAAAATGTTGTGGGTGAATCTGTCCAGGTGAATCTCGTTCAGCCAACTTTGTATGGTTTACTGTTTGTATGAGTGGCCTAGGAGCAAATATTCCAATTTGGTTGGATTGTGTTTTAAGTATGAACCTGTCATCCACAAGATATTGGTGACAAAGCATTTGTGGAGGCAAGTGTTGTTTTGAGAGCAGTTTACTTTCAGGTAAAGCCAGCAGAATGCTGGGGGTTGTCAAGGAATGATCCCAGCGGTTCCATGTATAGATTAAAGAACACCATGCATAGGATTGCATTCTGTGGCGTTCCATGGGTGAGGGTCAGATTTGAAGGTGCCGATATGGACAGCTTTGTATATGCCTGAGTGATAGGAGGAGAACAAGTTAATAACTGGTCATGTAAAGCCCATTTCTTTATGTAAGTAGTCTTATAAAAGTCAGGTGGCCCATCATATCAAAGCTGGTAGATAGCTCTCTCAGTACCAGTAGACAGAAATTCCTGTTGTCCATGATCTGGAGAGCATCATCAGTCACCTGGATCGTGGCTGTGAAAGTGCTGCTTTTAGGGTGGAACATGGATTGGTAATCCTGGGGTAATGAATACCAATTTTGATTAGGGAATAATAATAATAGTGTATGTTAATAGGTGTAAAGCAATTTGGATCAAAGAGCTATATAAATATGAAACTATTATTATTATTATTATTATTATTATTATTATTATTATTATTATTATTATTATTATTATGTTGACCAGGTGTTTTGCCTGTAAAGATGATTAGCCACTACCTTCTTGATGATTTTTCCAATGAATAGGAGGCTGGTGTTTTGTCTGTAGTTGGCGAGGTGTTCTGGATCCATATGGGTTTCTTAAGGAGTGGGCAGATCAGCTGTATTTTTAAGCAGCTTGTGTAAGGAGGACTTAGCAATCTGCAGCATGCCCAAGAACTTTTTAGGGTGGTAAGAGGTACAATGGGCCTCATTACAACTTTGCCGGTCCCGAATAAACGTGCTTGTATTACCGCATACCAGCATTTCTCTGCAAAGTGCAAGTTTGCCGGCGGAGTGGAGGAATTACCTCCAGCTAGAAGCTGGAGGTAATTCCACCAAAAAACTGGCAAGAATAGGCTGTATTACCAGCACCAATATTACCAGTGCCAGAAATACCAACAAATCCCCCCATTTAGTCCTATGTGCTGCTTAGTTGTGGTTGTGCCATGTATCACAACAGTCACAAAGAGATGACGATAAAACAAGGGACTTGGAGCACAGGACAGGACATTCAGGCATGGCCAGTTAGGTGCACACCGTTATGGTGTGACTGTTTCACCACAGGTTCTGTTTGGGTGCGCCGAGTTACATGCAACCAGGAGGGGTAGGGACCTCTCGGCGCAACGATGGTTTGGCATGAGAGGTCGCAATTGGCGTGCCATGAACCTGCAGGCACTTTGCATTTTGTACCTCTCTGCAAAAGGATGTTTTGGCGCGAGAGGTCACAATTGACATGAACCTTCAGGCACTTTGCATTTTGTAATATGGATTGAACGCAAAAAAAGATTTATTTACTGCAACATTATAAAACAGGATGGGACATTACACTGTTGTTGCAGAATTCAACACATATTAAACATGAAACACATGTATTTACTGCAACATTATAAACTACATGCAACTATTCCTCACAAACAACTTCACACCATGTACACACACACACACACACACACTCACATCAAACACACAGACACATTGCATGCACACCCTCTGAGATGGCATGCACAACCTAACACCACACATTCCCCCGTACAGTGCAAAAAGAGGACTACGTCGTCTCTGGGCAACATTATAAAACAGAAGAAAAAAAAATCACACATATGCTGAACACTTCTATCAGAGATCCATGGCCTTAAGGAGTTTGAGACACAGGACTTAACCATTATGCTACAATGATGTTATTGTTTCACAAGTTTCATACCTAGACATTTATAATTGAACATATTAATTTATAGGCTAGGAACGAAATGTATGCCTCACTAAACAACAAGCCATTGTGGCCTGGTGGTTAAATGCTGGTCCTCAAGCTCTGGCAAACCAGGGCTCAAGGCTGTATTTTTATTTTTATTTAACTCATTTTCTTTCATTTAATTAAAAGTGAAGCCTGTGTCCAATCTGTCTGCCTGTTTGCTTAAATAAAGTGTTTTAAAAAAAAATAAATGCAACACACTTGGGAGGTGGTGAGGTATGTTGCAGTGCAGTCCTGTGATCTTATTAAGCATGAGGAGATTTAGACGTGGCTGCAAAAATAGCAGTGCTGGAATGGCTTCCATGCCCTAAGGGCATGCCGAAATGGACACTGAGGCGGAATGGGCATGCCAAATTGGCCTGTGCCAAAATAAGGGGTGTACTGGTTGGAGAACACTGCTTAACCAAAGTGTGCGCTCCATGGCAATAATCTTATTTCACTGCGCATTGCATAAAAACATAGTGAGTTCTCAAAGCCTGCAACCTGAAGGCCATGGCTAGTGGTCTGGTAGCATTTTAAAACAGACAGCGGGCACGGCCAAAGACAATTCCCACTGACCATGGCCAAAGACCATGCTAGTGGTCTGGAAGCGTTTTAAAAATCTATGGAAAATCAAAACCATGGGAAATTCAAGGAAAAAACATTGTTTGCACGGACGTTATGGTGATCAATACTTTGTAACAAAACCTTTGAAATTCAAGGAAAAAACTTTAGTTCAGGGACTTTAAGGTGAGAACTTAATGCAACCCTGGAAATTCAGCTAAAGCCACCTTAACTTCACGTCCCCTGTTGCGCAGACTATGACCGCAATGATGACACATAGGAAGTGTCATGCTGTGCATTTCTAGTTTGTCTGTGGAGCTGATATGCAGGATGGGTTGCATTTCTTTTTTCAACATTGTATCGTTGAATTGACTGCAGCTTGCAAGGGTTGGCATTAAGGACATACATTTTATATTATGTTGAGTTAATTGTTCCATGACATCAGGAGCAGATGTGTTTTACCCATATAGCTCATGGATTAGTCCAGTATTTAAGATGGATTTTGCATCTTTAGTAAGCAGGCCAGTTCTAATGCTTTTCAAAATGTTGGCATAGGTGAGATCTGCAGACCGGCGCATGTTTTCAGTAATTTCTCTGTAGCAAAAATGTTGCCAAAGATTGATATTTACAATGCTGCTTAACGTGTTACTCAATTGTTTCTGTCCTAATGTTATGAACATAAGATTACCTTTTACTGTTGTTAACTGGAAGAGGTCTCCGAAAGCAATAAAACCTTTTCCTCAAAACAGTTCCTTGTAGTTGGTTTTTAGGAATTCTTGCATTCTGAAATAAATTAAAGCCAACATGAGGTTGGAAACCATGCTTACTTCATCTGTCAGGAGCACATTAATTTGTTTTAGAATTTTGCGTACTTCAGTAGCAAGCAGCTTCTGCTGATAATTTGTGGTATTCTAATTTGTTTTGGTTTTCTACTTGGAGGATCAGTAGTTGGTGTAAAGTTACACCTCCAATGTTGGAGGCAGCTAAACCTGTAGGGCTTGTACGTGGTCTTATATATTCACGGTAGCTGTGAGCGGTGGTTGTGCATAATGAATCTCTGCATATTAAAGGGGCTTCTAGCAACAGTTTGACTCTTCAAACGTCTGCAGCATTGACACACTCCATTTGAAGAGTTATTAGAAATGTTAGAGAGGTTTAGAGAGGTGGCTTCATTTGTTGGGTATTGTATTTTTAGAGTTGTCATTTTTCTTGACAACTGAAGCCCATGACTAATATTCATTAATTTTTTAAAATATATTTGTCCATGCACACTACCATGGCTGAAGGCCAGGTTTGATGCAAGTTACTATTTTATTGTAATTAGTGATGGCATCATTGATGTCATTGGTGATGTCATCATTGTGGTCGTAGGCAGTGCAACAAGGGGTGCAAGGTTAAGGTGGCTTCAGCTGAATTTCAGGGGTTTGTTGCATTAAGATCCCACCATAACCTTCCTGCAACTGTTGTTTTCCTTGAAAAAAATAATAAATAAAAAAAAAAATATATATATATGTAGTTATGGTTAAGTTGCTGTTTCCATAGGAAGAGCACTTTTTGGGCGGCTTATAACTCCGCACCCCCTGGATGAATCCTCACCAAACTTTGCAAAAAAAATATGTGGCCCACTCTGAATTGTTGCAAAGTTTGGTGAGGTCACAGGGGGGTGTCCCAAAACATCTTTTTTCCCATAGACTGAATGGGGGAAAACAAATTGTAACAATGGTTCTAAGCACGACACTGAAAATGTTCATGGTGAGACACACAGTTATTTTCGCACACACAAAGTATGCATCAATTTGTGATGTCATCTTTGATGTCCTGTTAGCAGTGCACATTGGTGCGGCCAGTTATGGTTGCTTAGCCTACCATAACTGGGAAATTTCCAGGGTTTTTCGGTTTTACTTCGAACCATAATGTCACGTTTATAAAGTTTTTTATTTGTGAATTTCACAGGATTTTAGTAGCGCAACTCAACCATAACGTCTCCTTAACAAAGTTTTTTTTGGTGAATATATATATATATATATATATATATATATATATATATATATATATATATATATATACATATATATATGTAATTATTATAGTGTGTCTGTCGCCGCCCTATAGTTAAGGTAAAACGGACTTACATTGGAAACCCCAAAAAAATTATTGCTAATAACTTTTGGATTGGATGATCAATTTGGTTGATTTTTTGCAGACAATTTTGGATGTTCCCCTCTTCCCCCATCCTCCAAACTGCAAATTCTGATAAAAATGTGTTAAAAAATAAAACTATTACCAAAACGCATTCATTTTTCCATGGACAAAAAAGGCAAACTTTGCTGCACCGCTCACCCCAAACAGCTGGACAGGTTTGGACCAGGTCCAAAACTACTTGTGCACGAACAATTGACACACCATCCATTTTTGGTTTGCGGTTATTTTGTCCAGTACTTTTAAAATCATTTGACAGAGAAGGAGATGCCCCTTTATCAAAAATAGATACTTATATATGCCTGGATACCTAGAGTATCTGGATGTTTATGGTGTTTATACAAATGAAAAAGCCGCCCACCTGCGAGAGATAGCCACGGTTGTACCCCAGGGTAGACCCGAGGGTATCATAAAATGAAATGCAGAGAAAAGCCATTTGCAGGTCAAAAAACATGCAAATGCCATCAGGCTTGAGGTGGGAGGGGAGGCAAGAGGACAATAAGTGACATTCAGGAGCTGGAGAGGTGATAGGTACCAGGTTTGCAAAACATAGCTCAAACATTTAGTGCATACCCTCTGTTATAATCTGGGGTATAACAGCAACTAGCCGAAATTTCAACTGAACCAGCTTCACAGAAACAGCAAGTGTTTTGGAGGGAATGGGAGAGGGCAAGGGAGTAAGGGGAACGAGGACACAGTCACACATTTCCCGATAATGACTACAGTAAACCAAGGGTATAACCAAGGGTATCTGTAGTTCTGTACCCGCGATTATAGAAAAAACTGTTTGAAAAAATATATATATTTACAGCTACAGTGACGTTGGGGGTGGAAAATCACTGGCCATGACACATTAGTACAATACTACAGTTTGGGCATGGCTGAGTGGGCATGGTTGAGTGGGTATTATATGCAGTGGGCACGGCCAAAAGCTATGGCCACTGGCACACATGCCTTGGCCAAAGGCCATGGATAGTACCCCATTTTTGTGTTAACATATACAGTAGGCCCATCCGCATGGCTAGAGTTCTGAAAAATATATTGTTTGGCAATGCCCACTAGCCATGGCCCACACATGCACAGTAACACACACATCAATTTACACCAACTAGCTACTATACACCCATCCACTGACACACACTCAACCCACAAACCCACACACTAAAACACACACAGACACACTGACTTTTATACACACTGACATACTGACATACATAAACTACTTTCACAAACATATGAATATGTCCATTAAACCCTCCACTCATTATACATTTTTTTTTAAACTTTTGAACCAACTAGACATTTGGGAATATGTTAAGACCTTGCTGAGTGTTTTTTTGAAGTACCTGGACCAATTTGCTCCATCACTTTAAATAACATGCACAAACCCTTCTTTGTATCTTGATAAACACCTGGGAAATAATGAACTAAAAGGAAAAGACCAACTACAAAACTGTATTTAGAAGACATTATTAGATATTTGTGCCAGCTAACAACAGTTCATAACAACATTACCACACTAAATACTGAAGTAAGGGTTCTTTTGGTATCACTAGAAGTACCTCTTCACAACTGCTGAATCAAATCTTGTATTTTACCCCATGGAAGTGATTTGCTGAATGCTACATGCCTATTTTCTCAGAAATTGACAAACTAAAGGATTTGATCACTGGCAAATCTGAATACGGCCCTACCCTAAATATGTTCCTTTTGCCTTTTGGAATGTAAATGTCTGCTGACTGTTAAAATTCAACACACTGCTTTTGAAGCCAATTAAGAAACTATTAGGTGCATTCAATCAGTGATTGGGCTTGGGACAAAAGTACCGGCAACTCCCTAGACCTCACACTCATGTCCAAGTGGACTCTTTTGTCCCGATTGACTTCAACTTCAGACTTTGACACTGCAGTTTGAAAATAGATGCAGGATGGCCCCAAATATTTTGCAAACACAATGTACTATATGCAAGCACTGCCTGCCATAAGGCCCTGTTCTGTCCAACAAGTGTCAATCATTCTGAGTGGTGCAGGTGGCTTGTTCACACCTTTTTCTTTCCTTTCTGTATTTGTATTGGTATTTGTATATGTTTTTAATATAGAGAAAACCTAGCTTGAGTGCATCAGAGCGCTGTGCATGAGTTCAAAGAACCAAAGGGTGGTTTACAATGGGTCTGTAGTGGTGTTAAAGCCAAGGACAGAATTACCTTAGATGATCCGAGTATTTCCCTGACTACAGGGGTTTCTGTGCTTTCCTTAACTGTAGGAGATTTGGAATGGTCCAGATTTTCTGCTGGGTTGGTGTTCCAATATGCCAGGGAAATGCAGGAAAAGGAATGTTTTCTGGTCCTTTTACTGTGGGAAAGTTTAGTTTTCAGCGTACCAATGGTATGGCTCCCAGAGGATGATGTACCACCTCAGGTGTTCCAATTGCCTTCAAAGTAGGGGGACGTTTGGGCAGTGATTGCATTGTAGTTGATACAGGCATCTTTGAAGAGGATCCTCGCAAATATAGCAGACTAGTGAACATTTGCAGGATGGCAATGATTTGTGCTTTTTTTTTAGAAACGGTGATAAGGTGGGCTGCGACATGATTCACTGCATTGAGGGGAGGCAGTTGCACCACAGGGAGAAGGGCAAGGAGAGCCTGTAACACTGTCCAGAAGTGCTGGGGAGGGAAAAAGGTTTTAAACGTGTGGTGCAGCATGATCTGGTACTACAAGGTCTGGGCTTTCATGATGATGTGCTGCTGAAAGAAGATGTTTCTGTCCAGGAAGGACTCGAGTGATTAAGCAGACAGAAAATGTTGTGGGTGAATCTGTCCAGGTGAATCTCGTTCAGCCAACTTTGTATGGTTTACTGTTTGTATGAGTGGCCTAGGAGCAAATATTCCAATTTGGTTGGATTGTGTTTTAAGTATGAACCTGTCATCCACAAGATATTGGTGACAAAGCATTTGTGGAGGCAAGTGTTGTTTTGAGCGCAGTTTACTTTCAGGTAAAGCCAGGTTTCATCCACGTATTGGTGTAGCAAAATGCTGGGGGTTGTCAAGGAATGATCCCAGCAGTTCCATGTATAGATTAAAGAACACCATGCATAGGATTGCGTTCTGTGGCGTTCCATGGGTGAGGGTCAGATTTGAAGGTGCCGATATGGACAGCTTTGTGTATGCCTGAGTGATAGGAGGAGAACAAGTTAATAACTGGTCATGTAAAGCCCATTTCTTTATGTAAGGAGTCTTATAAAAGTCAGGTGGCCCATCATATCAAAGCTGGTAGATAGCTCTCTCAGTACCAGTAGACAGAAATTCCTGTTGTCCATGATCTGGAGAGCATCATCAGTCACCTGGATCGTGGCTGTGAAAGTGCTGCTTTTAGGATGGAACATGGATTGGTAATCCTGGGGTAATGAATACCAATTTTGATTAGGGAATAATAATAATAGTGTATGTTAATAGGTGTAAAGCAATTTGGATCAAAGAGCTATATAAATATGAAACTATTATCATTATTATTATTATTATTATTATTATTATTATTATTATTATTCATTATTATGTTGACCAGGTGTTTTGCCTGTAAAGTTGATTAGCCACTACCTTCTTGATGATTTTTCCAATGAATAGGAGGCTGGTGTTTTGTCTGTAGTTGGCGAGGTGTTCTGGATCCATATGGGTTTCTTAAGGAGTGGGCAGATCAGCTGTATTTTTAAGCAGCTTGTGTAAGGAGGACTTAGCAATCTGCAGCATGCCCAAGAACTTTTTAGGGTGGTAAGAGGTACAATGGGCCTCATTACAACTTTGCCGGTCCCGAATAAACGTGCTTGTATTACCGCATACCAGCATTTCTCTGCAAAGTGCAAGTTTGCCGGCGGAGTGGAGGAATTACCTCCAGCTAGAAGCTGGAGTTAATTCCACCAAAAAACTGGCAAGAATAGGCTGTATTACCAGCACCAATATTACCGGTGCCAGAAATACCAACAAATCCCCCCATTTAGTCCTATGTGCTGCTTAGTTGTGGTTGTGCCATGGATCACAACAGTCACAAAGAGATGACGATAAAACAAGGGACTTGGAGCACAGGACAGGACATTCAGGCATGGCCAGTTAGGTGCACACCGTTATGGTGTGACCGTTTCACCACAGGTTCTGTTTGGGTGCGCCGAGTTACATGCAACCAGGAGGGCTAGGGACCTCTCGGCGCAACGATGGTTTGGCATGAGAGGTCGCAATTGGCGTGCCATGAACCTGCAGGCACTTTGCATTTTGTACCTCTCTGCAAAAGGATGTTTTGGCGCAAGAGGTCACAATAGACATGAACCTTCAGGCACTTTGCATTTTGTAATATGGATTGAACGCAAAAAAGATTTATTTACTGCAACATTATAAAACAGGATGAGACATTACACTGTTGTTGCAGAATTCAACACATATTAAACATGAAACACATTTATTTACTGCAACATTATAAACTACATGCAACTATTCCTCACAAACAACTTCACACCATGTACACACACACACACTCACATCAAACTCACAGACACATTGCATGCACACCCTCTGAGATGGCATGCACAACTTAACACCACACATTCCCCCGTACAGTGCACATACATTCAAAAAGAGGACTACGTTGTCCAGTATTTAAGATGGATTTTGCATATTTAGTAAGCAGGCCAGTTCTAATGCTTTTTAAAATGTTGGCATAGGTGAGATCTGCAGACCGGCGCATGTTTTGAGTAAGTTCTCTGTAGCAAAAATGTTGCCAAAGATTGATATTTACAATGCTGCTTAATGTGTTACTCAATTGTTTCTGTCCTAATGTTATGAAAATAAGATTACCTTTTACTGTTGTTAACTGGAAGAGGTCTCCGAAAGCAATAACACGTTTTCCTCAAAACAGTTCCTTGTAGTTGGTTTTTAGGAATTCTTGCATTCTGAAATAAATTAAAGCCAACATGAGGTTGGAAACCATGCTTACTTCATCTGTCAGGAGCACATTAATTTGTTTTAGAATTCTGCGTACTTCAGTAGCAAGCAGCTTCTGCTAATAATTTGTGGTATTCTAATTTGTTTTGGTTTTCTACTTAGAGGATCAGTAGTTGGTGTAAAGTTACACCTCCAATGTTGGAGGCAGCTAAACCTGTAGGGCCTGCTACAACAAATGAAAGGTTGTTTTTTTGTTAATTTATTGTAGAAATGTTCTGATTATTTTAATTAAGAACGTTTTACCAAAAGCAGTTTCACCACTTACATACAGGAGCACAGGTTTATAATTATAATACAGCTCCACATTTTAGTTTCGGGTTTAAAACCATGTTCAGTTTCTGCAGTAACTTCTAGATAGATGGTGATTTGTTCACTTACCTGTGATTTCAGCACTGACAAGTCTTCTTCAGATTGTTTAGTGACAACAGCCTTTGTCATGGCCAAGGCCATACCCTCACTTGTTATTAAGGTAATCAAAGTTTTCATGAGCTAACTTATAAATGATGTTATGTCTAATTCCATGATTGATTCAATCAGTTATATGCAATGTAATTCGTTATGTCACCAGTGATGGCATCAGCGATTTGATTTGTAATGTCATCAGTGTTCTCAGGCAACATGTAAATATTGATGTCATCAGTGATGTCATCATTGTTGTCACAGGTGGCTTTAACTGAATTTCAGGGGTTTTGTTGCATTAGGTTCTCACCTTAACATTCCTGCAACTAAAGTTTTTTCCTTGAATTTCAAAGGTTTTGTTGCAATATATTGCTCACCTTAATTTTCATGCAACTAAAGTTATTTTCTTGAATTTCAAGGGTTTTGTTATTCCATAGAATTTTGTAATGCTTCCAGACCACTAGAATGGTCTTCGGCCATGGTTGGTGGGCACAGCCGAACACTACCAAACCAATAGCCATAGCCTTCGACCATGGCCGGTGGGCACGGCTCCTCTATATTTTAACACTTGCAACGCATAGCTCAAAGATGTTCATCAATCATAAACTGATTTTGTCCTGTGGTATTGTTATGAATAAAAGATTGCAGGCTTTGAGAATTCACACTGATGTGCAGTTATATTAAATTATTTACCATGGACCACACACACTGGTTAAGCAGCATGCTCCAAGCCCCTGGTTTTATGGCTGGTCTCTTGGTGACTGTTGTGATACACTGCACAACCCCAACTAACCACATTTAATCAGCCCGGAAACGGGAAAGAAATGACCGCCTGCAAGAATAACACATGCCCAGGTACCTTCTGCACCCATAGCAAAAATCAAAAGCTGGGACCCATAAATATATGCACAGTAAGTGAACATATATCTCAAAGTTAAATATACAAAGGTAGTTAATTTGACGTCCCCCTTAGAAGAAGGTTTGCAAAACAAAATAGTATTAGACTTTTAAAAAAAGTTATGAACACCAGAAAAAAACGGTGAGAGGACATGTTACAATATGTATGCTGGCAAAGTATAACAGGTGCTCACCTTTTAAACTCAGCAATCTGTAGTGAATCATTCCCTGGTAAACAAAATCCCACTACCAAACAAGTGCTTTTGGGCTTGTGGGTAAGCGTCTGCACTGGGAACATGACAACCTGAGTAAAATCCTGGTAGCCAAATACTTGCGCAAGCTTGCCAACCTCAAAAACCCCCCATGTGTTGAGTCCGCCCTCTGAAAAAAGTTATGCTCTTCACCCACTTGTCTGTTACTTATGCCCTGAAAAGCAGGCACAATCAGGGGAGAATAAGGCCACGATTACAAATTCTCTTGCCACATCGTGGACAAATACTAATGACTTACTTGCCCTCTCATCATTTCCACTCCTCGCCCTCATTTCTGGCTTTCAAAAATGCTCTGCTTCAAAATGATAACTTGAAAACTACACATTCCATAGTGTCACTCAAATATATAAATCCTTATTGACCTATGTTAGGCAAAAAGTGTATAATTGTGACATTATCCCCCTCGCCCTTGACTGGTAGACTACAAATACCAGAATGCAATTCAGCAAAAGGCAAAAAAAAATATCTCTGAGTGCAACACTTTCAAGGACTGACAGTAGCATTGTTATAAAAAAAAGTGAATGCCATGTGTTTTCTTTGTGTGGTTTTGAGACATTTAAAATGAAGAAAACACACGGCATTAAACTGTGGACTGTCTCCTATCCATGCAGTAACTGGGACCTACGCTGCTTAGCTTCAAAGTGAGGAAGGGGCCGGCCCCCTCAGGCCATGTTGCTATAAGTAGCATTGCAACTTTGTCTCACATATAGTGGGTGGTTGTTACCTTGCTTTAAAGCTAAGCAAAGTCAGTTCTGGTTACTGCATGGATGGGGGACCTGGGTCACCGGTTATTTGTCACCCTCAATGTTACTGAAGCAGTAAAAACATCTTTTTTTAAAATTATTTATAAAAGATTGCAGTCTTTGTGAGCTAACAATGTTTTTAGTTAATGCCCTGACAATTAAATTATTTGCTGAGGATCACACACTTTGGTTAAGCAGCATGCTTTAAGCCCCTTATTTTATGGCTAGTCTCTATCTGACTGTTGTGCTACATCGCACAACTCCAACTTACCACATTTAAGCAGCACGGAAAAAGGTAAAAAGTGATCAGCTGCAAGAATAGCATATTCCCAGCTACTTTTGCCCCCATAGCAAAAATAAAAGGTGGTACCCATGAATATACACAGAGTAAGTGATGTAGTTCAATTGACCTTCTCTTTAGAAGAAAGTGCGCAAGACAAAATAGCATGGGACATTTAAAAAAAGTAATGAATACCAGAAAAATAACCTGAGAGAGGACATCTTCCAAAAATATGCAGGTGCGGTATGAAGGTGCTCACCTTTTAAACCCAGCAATCTGTAGTGAAATAATCCATTGAAAACAAAATCCCAATACAAAACAATTGCTTGTGTTCTTGCCGGTAAGTGTCTGCACTGGAACATGAACACCTGAGTAAAATCCTGGTGGTATCCACATACTTCAGCAAGCTTGACAACCTAAAAAATAACCCAAGGGGCTGCGTCTGCCCTCTGAAAAAAGTTACGCTGTGCACCCACATGTGTTCTTTCCTCGTGCCCTGAAAAGCAGCCATATCGTGGGCAAATGCTCATGACTTACCCGCCCTCTCATCATTTCCCCTACTCACCCCCATGTCTGACTTTCAACAATACTCTGCTTTATAAAGCTAACTTGAAAAGTACACATGCCATAGTGTCACAAAAATATATAATTCCTTAAAACTACGTTAGGCAAACAGTGTACAATTGTGGCAATATTCACCCCATCTTGACTGTGAGACTAGAAATACCAGAATGCAATTCTGCAAGAGGCAATAAAAATGCTCTCTGAGTGCAGAACTTTCAAGGGCTGCCACTAGCACGGTAAATAATGTGGATGCCGTGTTTTATGAGATATTCAGGACTGTGGACTGTCTCCCATCCATTCAGTAACCGCGACAAACCCTGCTTCAAACTGTTTCAGAATGCGGAAGGATCCAGCCCTCTTTGTCCATGTTTCTTTAAGTGGTCTTCTGAGGTGAGCTCATTTATTAGGCAACATGGCCTTAGGGGGCTGACCCCTTCCTCGCTTTGAAGCTAAGCAGGGTTTGTCACAGTTACTGCTGAGATAGGAAAACCACTGTTGGTGTAAAAAGATCTTTTTTTGTATTATTGACTGGAAGACTACATATGCCAGTATGAAATTCAGCAAAAGGCAAGAAATGGTCTCTGAGTGCAAAACATTCAAATATTCAAGGACTGACCCATTTCTCTGAGTGGTCTTGTAACATTGACTCAGCTGTGGCTTTCGGACAATATGGCCTGAAGAGCTTGGCCTGTTCCTCACTTTGAAGCTAAGCAGTGTTTGTCTTGGTTACTGCATGAATGGGAGATCTGGATTGAAATTGTGTCACTAGGCTATGGACAGTGATTTTCACTTCATGATGTCACTATAGCTGTAAAAAATATAAAAACAATAACCTTGGGTTTTGCACTACACACATCCTCAGCTATCTTTAGTCTTTTATAGCCACGGATATCAGAAAAAATCTATCCTTCTCCCCATGCCCTCACCAAGTGCCCCCTCATCTGTGCCAGCTTCCCCCACTTCACAGATAGGCTTCTGCCCTCTCCCTTTTCCTCCACAACGTACATTTTTCTGTGGTGCAGTTTGCTTTGAGATGACGGCTATTTGAGGCTACAGAAAGCGCTGTGTTGCAAACTCAATCCCTATACCCCCTCCAACTCTCAAATTTCACTTGGGGCCCTATAGCCATCCCCCGCCTCTAGCCTGAAGGGATTTGCATGTTTTTTTAACCTGCAAATAGCTTTTTTCCTGCATTCCATTTTCCCCATATCTTTGGCTACAGCCGCGGTTATCTCTCATATCGAGAGAAAAACAAGCTGGCGGCTGTTTCATTTCTATACACCTGGTTTTGGGTAAATCCCAAGACAGCTTATCATTTATTTTTGCGAAGGGGTCACCGCCTTATCCATCGAATATTTAAAATAATAGTGCTGAGATTAACCACACACCATGCATGGATCGCCAGTCAATACTTTGTGCCCAGGTTGTTTCAGACCTGGTCCAAATCCGTCCAGCGGTTTGGGCTGAGTGCTTTGGCAAAAATTGACCTTGTTTGTTTATTGGAAAATTAATGGGATGTAGGCTGCACTTTTGTGGAAAAAAAATGATTTTTCTTTTCTTAATAACTTATTTTTTAACAAATCTTTATGAAACTTTGCAGTCTGTGGGGGCATCACTTTCGAAATTTCTTTCAATTCTGTTACTTGAATCAAAAGTTATTAACGATAGAATTTTGAGCGGTTTCTATGGGAGACAGACTTACCTTAACTATTGGGCGGCTACCGCGCCCAATAATAAATATCCTTTCGCAGCAAGTGTGGTGACACGGGCAGCCTCGAGTCACACTCCAGATTGGCTCATGAGTTCCAAAGTTTATAGTCATCAGAGCCCAAAAAAGGATTAAACTATCTTTATTATTCAATAAAATCCATAATGCCCGAAACGAAAAGGTAAGGCGGTGTGATGACGTGTTTCACAACGATTCTGTTGCTTGTTCACATAACTTTCCCAGTTAATAAGATGCATTATATGCTGGTCATTGAACTTATTTCCCTTTTCTTTGTCTGCTATTTTCACATTCAATGTGTAATATCTTATAGACTCCCACAGGCTATGTCCTGGTATATCTGACAATAGCGGCCATATTGGCGTATCTACTGCTCAATGTGGTAAACAAATATGGTTAATGTAAACACCTTTAATTCCAGCTATTTCTTAAGAAGATACAGACAGAGGCGCCGATAATCCGCAACACCTAAATCTTTGCAGTGCTAATATAAATTCATAGGTGTTTTTTGTGTGTATATATATCGAAATAATTAAAAGCAATAATTAAGAAGTAAATGACTTGAAAGTAATTTCCATTTTTGAAAATACCGGATACCCTGATTGTGTATTGTTAATTCGTTACCTGTTTACTTTCTGCATCCTTCTGAGGCCGTGAATTAGAGGAAGCTGTTCATAGTAGACCAATCTGCTCACCACTGATTTATGTGAGGCTGCTGAGGCCCTGCTTGTTCATTTTACACCTGCCATTAGATTGAACGACCTATCACACTGCCAGGAAGGTGACCGATGTGCCGGGTTCACCGCTCGCATGTGCGTATTCTAGAAACTCGGAGGAGAACAATGAGGAGAGAGCAGTGATTTATTGGGCATAAGAAAGCCGGCACATTTCACACCCCACGCTGACCTGCTTTCAAGCTTCTCACAGAACCGTGAGGTCATTTCAGCGGCACGCCCCTTCTCTAGAGCAGTTTTATTACAGTCAATTTCCAGGTTCATTCACGCATAAACAGAAAAACGGACACTATTTCCATTCAATTAACTGTAACTGCTAAATGGATTCTGAAGGAGCAATACTGATAATGGTCAAATACTTTGAAAAATTATTACAAAACTACACATCAGCTAAAGTGCCTGATCTTTAAACATGTCCGGATATAAATATAATTATATATTTCGCAATGCTCATACAAAATTAAGAGAGAAGAAATGCGCTTCAATATTACAATGCTAATAATCTATGGAGACAAAAAATAATACTGGGGATCATTTTTCCAAATTTCTGCAGCGTAAAACAGTGGCATAAGTCCAAGGTGTAAATAGTGTGTGCCTTGAATGTATGCCCCGCCAGACACAGGCTCAGACCAGCCTACATGCTAGTGTAGTTTTTTTGGTCAAAGTCGGCCACTTTTTTGGCGCATGTGGGCCAGTTTGACAAGTTACTTCACTGCGCGGTAAGTAGTTTTGGCCAGTGTTGCCGTATAAATATTCTTTAAAATGCACAATTTGCATCACATTTTATCAAAAACCTCCCCTTGGATACCACTCAAATAGTCTGTCACAAAAGGAATGAACTCCCATTTGCAACTGTAGGACACTTTTTCATTGGTGCATGAGGCAATTTTATGCCCAAGTCCTACCCTGACCACATACTACCCCCCTACGAGCGCTTTGACTTTATGCCAGCAAAAACAGGTCTACCCAGCATAAATGGAAGGCAACTAAACCATGCATATTTTACACAACGTTGTTACTATATAGTTTTATGTATGACATTTATTCCTTGAAATTAAGCATAGTCGGGAGATACTGAAACATTGTACTGGTTTTTACACAAACCTTTACTTCAAAAGGTAGCACCTACTCAGAGCAGTTGCAATTTGGCAGAGTGCATTTGGGCATTCACACATGGTGCACTAATCTTCATAACAAGTCATGTTACCCTCCCAACAAGTCACTCAAGCAAACAACTACTAATATGGGAGTGGGGACTGCATAAAAGGCACAGAACACAGCAGGCCCATGGATGGCAAACTACAATTGTTCCACTAACTGAGGCACCTAAGTAGACATGTTTTCCAGGCACAGCCCAGCAGCAGCCTATAGCCCAGCCCAGGCCCCAGGCACCTTTCAGTATAGACTTCAAGCCCTACATAAGCCTGCACGCCAGCTTGCACTACAGGTGCCTATTGTCCTGACCGCAGCCCCTACCCCAGGCAGCCTATCGGCCTGTGCCTAAACCCCTACCCAAAACAAACCATCATCCTGCACTCAAGCTCCTACTCCAGGCAGCCCATGATCCTAACCTCCAGTCCCCTGCCAGCATCAGTGCCAGGGCAGAAGAAGGGATAGCATAGCCAGAAAACCTTACCCACAGAGGTTGCAATGTCCCAGGCTGTACGACCTAAATCTCACAAACTAGCACGTCCTTACAGTCTAGGCATGCCAAACATCTTCAGCCTCGTTCAAAAAAATCTTGAGTGCTACATACAGACTAACAGGGACCCAACCACCACCATTACCCCCGACCCTTTTCTAAGCTCCTCAAAGTGATCTGTTTCTGTGCCTGAGGCAGTTTCCCCCAAACTATGGCCTTAGTGCATGGAATCACACAGTCATGCTTCTCCTGCATCCTTACACGTGTTATCCACAATAATGAGATGGATGAAGCACAGCATTGCCTTCCCCATTGATCCTTCATTCCTAAATAAGATCAAGGCCTGGTTCTATGAATTTGAGGTCTTTGCTGGCCTGGTTGGAGCTTTGGACTCCACACAGTTGGCCCTTGTCTCACAAAGGGGCTGAGAGCACGTCTTCACCAACAGAAGCATTCAACACACAATCAATGTGAAGATGGTCTTGTGTGATTTGTGTCCAGAGTTCCTGGCTGCTCCCATGACTCTATGATTTTGGGACAGAGCAACCTGACACTTATCTTTGAGGGACTACAGCAATGGCGGGCAAGCCTACTGGGTTTACATGATAAACCACCTGTGATGAAATTACGTCTGCTATTCATGAGCACAAACGATGAGCAGTGCCTAAACCGCCTAATTATTTCTTCACACTTCTACAAACAAACAGTTATCCCAATCATAGAGGTAAAAGTGGCAGAGCTAAGAGATATACCTCCTTCAGCTTAGGTGGTAATGTGTGCCAAAGGAAGGCTATACTTTCAGAAAAGGAGCAACCCATACAGCAATAGCAGTTCCCATATAAAACAATGGGGCTCATTATGAGTTATGGTGGTAATTGAACCCTTGCAGTATTACCGTTACCACCTTAGTGTCGGGCGGATTGACTGCTGTATTTTAACTTGCCAGGACCATGCTCCCACCATTGGCGATAACGGTAAATCTGTCTGACGTAATTGAAATGAGATGATATGATATTCCATTTATAACGCGCCTATACACAAGTGTTTCAAGGTGCAACAAGGCCAGGGCGGGGGAACAGTGGGAAGACAGAGACAACTATCTTACTAAGACAGGTGTCATTCAGATCATGCAAATGCATGTGAAGAGGGAAGGGGAAAAGTGCAGGGGAAGGGGGAGGGGACAGTGCACTACATGGGATAAATAAAATAAATAAAAACAATAAATAAAAAAATCGGCAAACTGGTGGCAAGTGCAAGGGTAAGTGCAGACATCAAGTGTCAAGAGCTGGTAAGGGGACTGTAGGGATACATAAAACAGTCCCCACGTGCAGAGGTTGCCAGGGAGGCAGTGCAGGTGTGCAACTGGTGGGGGAGGTGACCTGGGCCCGAGATCAGAGGATGGCCAGCTAACCAGTGCAGTTTCAGTTTCAGCCAGTAGTTCAGCAGGGGAGAGTAAGAGAGAAGGCAGAAGCAAAGAGGAAGGTTTTGAGGTGCTTCCGGAACCGGAGATGGTTCTCCTCAAGTTTCAGGGAGGCAGGGAAGCTGTTCCAGATGGAAGCCCCAGCTGAAGGTAGAGATCTACCACCAACTCGTTGCTTGGAGAAGGGACTGACCCTGAGGGAGTTGGAGGTGGATGAGCAAAGAGCTCTAGAAGGAAGATATTTAGGAAAAGAGAGCTGAAGTTAATGAGGCCCCAGTCCCCAGAAGGCCTTGTGGACAATGCAGAGGGTTTTGAACTTAATCCTTGAAGCTACTGGGAGCCAGTGCAGAGATTTCAGTCCCAGAGAGATACGATCCCTGGGCTTGATGCCAAGGACAAGTCTCGCAGTCCTGTTCTGGATGAGTTGCAGACGGTGAAGAGTAGAAGCAGGCAGATTTAGAAAGAGGCTTTTGCAATAGTCCAGCCTAGAGAAAAAACAGAGCTCTGGAGACAGTGAGCTTCTGGGGGAAGGAGAGGAAAGGAAGAATACCTCTGAGGAGGTGTAGCTGGTAGTGTGACTTCTTAGAGATGTCAGAGATGTGAGGAGAGAAGGAGAGTGTGGAGTCGAAGATGACCCAGAGGTTTTTAGCCTTGCAGGTGGGAGCAGGAAGAGGGCCAAGAGAGGCCGGCTAGAGAGTCACAGGAAAGGAGGGAGCAGTTGTTCCAATGTGGAGAATCTCAGTCTTACTGGCATTAAGGCAGAGATCATTGGCGGCACACCACTCCTGGATAGCAGACAGACAGTCAGAGATGAGTGAAGGAGAAGAGGTTGCTGAAGGTATCCTGGAAATGAGCTGAGTGTCATCCGCATAGCACTGGAAGTTGGGCAGAGAGTGGAAATGCGATGGGCAAGGAGTATTGGTTGAACAGCCAGTGAGAGAGGGTAGACCCCTGGGAAACACCAAAGGTAGAGATAGAGATAGAGGAGAGGAAGGACCCAAGTTGGACCTGGGAGGGTCGATTAGAGAGGAAAGAAGTCTGTCATGCCAGGGCCTGACCGGTGATACCCAGGTTATCACGGAGAAGGTTGAGCAGGATGGCATGGATGACCGTGTCAAAGGCAGAAGAGAGATCAAGTAAAATGAGGATGCAGTGGGTGTTGGAATCAACGTTGGAGAGCAGGTCTTTGCGGTTGTTTAGGAGAGCAGTTTCCATGACCTGAAGCCAGATTGATGATCATGATGACAACCAACAGATTCAGTGTGAAGATTGAGCTGGGAGGTGGCCAGATTGTCCAGGAGTTTTCTCAGGAAAGGTGTGATGGAGATTGGGCGATAGTTAGCCAGGCAGGAAGGGTCGTCTGAGGGTTTCTTAAGAAGAGGGTGCACAAGGGTGTGCTTCAGGGGGGATAGGTAGACTCCAGTGGCAAAGGAGTGGTTGCAGAAGTCATGTGAAGCAGAAGACTAGATGACACACCTAGTCACACAGCGACTCTCCGTTTAAACCCAACATGGGTAATGCATTCAATGACTTTTTTGAATATCTCAACAACATTGACAAGCGCATACAGTTTACCAGCAAAATATCCAAAGATAAAATTACATTATTTGATGTTCAGATAGAGAAGAAGGATACCAGCTACAGCACCACTCTGTTTTGTAAAACTACTGATCGGAATAATTTACTACATCGTTTGAACTTCCATCAACCGAGCTTACTTAGGAACCTACCGTATAGGCAACTATTGAGAGTCAAAAGAATTTTCAACAATCGGAAATGAAAGACAAATTTCTAGCACGCGGCTACAAAAAAGAAGAACTGGATTCAGCATCACAGAGAGTGAATGCTCTTGACTGAGACACCCTGTTGTCCAGCACCAGCAAACCTAAAAGAGAACTCAAAGAACCAGTATATGTCTCAAGATTTTCCGTTCAGAGTAACAAGATAAAAAACTACATCAAAAAACATTGGAGCATTTTTAAGAACGATGTGAGGGTGCAGAATTTATTTGACCAACTTCCGGTATTTGCCTACCAGAGAAGTAAAAATCTACGAGATGAACTAGTGCGTACAAGACCCCCCTGAAAGAACCTATCACCCAACGTACTGGGACATACCCCTGCTTACACTGCGCCAACTGTAATATGTTAATCAAAGGCAACATTGTATACCATCCTAGCACAGGCAACACAATTTTTCTTAAGACATTTGGTACCTGTGACAGCGTGAACATTATATATGGTATTAAGTGTCCCTGTGGGAAATATTATGTTGGTCAATCCACAAGAGCAGCAAAAGTATGTTGGAATGAACATCGCTCCTGTATACGTAACTCAAACCCTAACTCGGCAGTGGCTCGCCTCTGGAGTGAGAAACACCATAACTTGACACAAATCAGGTTCTTAATTTTGGAAGTGTTGAACAAAGTTAATCCCCATGAAGATTTGGGCCTGCGGCTCAATAGAAGAGAGACATTTTGGATTGACAGACTTGGGAGTCTCTATCCCAATGGTCTCAACAAAGAGATCAATTATCATTGTTACATTTGAATCTGTTGTACTTCCTCATGGATATCTTATAATGTTGTACATATTGTTTATGATTCCTCAGAGGCTCCATTGGTTTGCATTATATGTACACACTATCATATTTACTAATTACAGGCGCTTCCGACCTCTTATGTAATGATGAGATCTTCCATGTATTTGATGCACATGTGCGGTATGCCAACAATAGACGTTTTTTTTCATTTTTACACTTAGTACCATATGTACGTATTATCTTACTGTATCTGTTTACCAGTACTTTATAACTTGCGCTATTGCACCTGTGTCGCTATTCCCGTAGGCTCCGTCTGGGACCCAAGGTGGCACCCTCTGGTGCTACCACCCATGACATGGTTGCATGTTTCTGTGCATCCACAAACTGACATTTGTTGGACTGGGCACAGTCCATTTCCTTTGCTTATTTGCGCATGTACCTGTTTAGTACAGTTATTTTTTATCTATTGTAATGTGTATGTGTTACTTGCATTATTACACTCACGTTCTGGCACACAACCACTTGATATGTCATGTTTTAATTTGTTGTTGTTATTATTACATTATATTAGTACAGACTTGCCCTGACGAAGGAGACAAATTCTCTGAAATGCATTGGCACTTAATGTCTCCTCACATTATGAGATGTGTTAGCCGCATCCTCACTAAGATTGAATTAGTGACTATTTTTTTTAACTTTTTTTTTTGATAAACAACTATTTTTCTAACTAAGACTTGGATTCTATTTGTGAATTTATGTGAAATTTATACTACTCAAGAAGTGAATATTTATAATTGTGAAGAACTTTCTGTAATTGCATTACCCATATTGGGTTTAAACGGAGAGCGGCTGTGTGACTAGGTTTGTCATCTAGTATTCCGCTTCTGTTGGTGGGCCCGCCAAGTAAATTGGATAAATTAGGAGCAGAATATAAGAACATCAACCTGGACAATTGTGCTATCAAAATCTTGTCCAAAGTTAAGACCTTGGACGTATGCCTGGATAGACACCTAAATATGAAGGCTCAGCTGAACAGTCTTGTTTCATCAGCCTCATATTTCCTCAAACTTTTTCGCCATCTCCGTCCATTTATTTCTGAAAAAAATTCAGAATCCTTGGCTAGAGCCATCATTGGATCAAAATTAGATTATGGATGCAGTCTTTTGGTGGGTATCCCTCAGACCGAGATTCATCGTCTTCAGGTGATTCAAAATGGGGCTGTGAGAGTAGTTAAGGGCTTAAGTAAGAGAGATCATGTATCAGAGGCCAGAAGGAGCCTTCATTGGTTGCCGGTTAGAGAAAGAATTCAGTTTAGACTTCTGCTCATTACCCAGAAATGCATTGTAGGTCCAATGCCATCATATCTGAAGGAAGCCATAATCGTGAAGGACAAGGGAAGGTCACTGAGATCAGATCACTCTAATACACTCAGTGTACCCCGGCATAAGACCAACAAAACAAGGCAGGGGTCTTTTGAAGTTGCAGCACCCATTGCTTGGAATGCCCTTCCAACCTCAATAAGAACGTTGGTCTCAACAGAACTCTTTAAAAAGAAATTGAAAACATTGCTTTTCGCCTAAACACGCCCAGAGGGACAATGGACAGACAATAGTTTAGCTGTTTTTGTGGCTTGTTTTATGTTTGTATGTCTGCGCCCATCAGCCTTTGGGTACCAGGTGCGCATTACAAATGACTTAACATAACATAACATAACATAACATAACATGTTTTTTGAGCCAGGGTGTCTCCACACTCATCGCAGCAAGCTCCTGTGAACATATTTCTTAATTTTTCAAAAAATCTTATCTTTTATGCAAGAATTTCACGAATACCGTATTTGAAGTGCATCTACCTAGTTGTGCCCACTTATTTTCTTTTCATGGTTGCAGGAAGTCAATGTGGTCCTTGATGGTTTTGGAGGAACAGGGATGAACCTGTTTTGACTAGACTTTCATAGATCGGGCTTGTCTAGAAACATCGTCTGGGGAGAACAAGGGAAAGGTAGTGAAAACAAGGGAGAAGAGGTGGCTGGAGGAGGGCCAGAGGAAGATCAGGGAGTAGTGCAAGGAGGGGGAGAAGACGAGAGAGAGGACAGGATGTCCTGAGTTTTAGAGGTGAAGTGAGAAGCCAGAGTCATGCAGAGGGCCTGGGAAGGAACAGGAGAGGTAAATACTGCAGCAGGATTGGCCAGTTCCTTGCATATTTTAAAAAGATCAGCCGAGTTGTTAGAGGCCGCAGAGACATGGGCTTGGATGTGAGCTCTCTTCTTGGTGTGGACAGAGTGCTGGTATTGCCTTTGGAGAAGGCGGCAGGCCAATTTGTCAGAGGATGTACCAGAAGCAAGCCATTTCCTCTCAGCCACCATGCACTTGCGTTTGAGGGTGTCAATGTCTGAGTCATACCAGGAGTTGCATTTGACTTTGTGCTTCAAGCGGATCCTCATGAAAGGCACAAGAACATTGAGAGTATCAGATATAGCAGAGTGCAGCATGGAAACGGCTGTGTCAGGATGTGAGTCAGCCAAAGGGAGAGGAGGGGTGAGAAAGTGGCAGCGAAAGCCTCAGATTACACGTGCTTCATGGGTCGGATGGCCGAGAAGGTGGGTGGCAGTGCTGGAGTTGGCTTGGCTTGAGGAGTAGAGAGGGTGAGCTGGGAGGAAATGAGAAAGTGATCACTCCAGGAGAGAGGGGTGCTGAGAGGGATAGAAGGGGGAAGGTCTGAAGAGATCAGAACATCCAGAGTGTGCCCTGCAGAGTGAGTCAGGCCCGATGGGGGAATAGAGAGTGAGAGAGAGTCAAAGAGGTCTTGAAAGAGTCCAAAGGAAGGACAACAAGCATCCAGATGGATGTTAAAGTCTCCAAGATGGAGAAGTTGAGTGGTCAAGACCAGGAGGGAAGAGGAGAGGTCTGCCCATTCAGAGAGGAAGGAGGAGATCTTACCAGGTGGCCAATAGATAGTAGCCACAGTAAGTGAATGGCTAGGAGAGAGAGAGAGCCTACAGCCGAGGCATTCGAAAAAGGAGTAGGCCTGCGTAATAATGACAGAGGCAGGAATCCACTCGGGGAAGATCAGGGCTACACCCCCTCTGGAACGGTTGGACCTGGGCGCAGAGAGGATCTTGTAGCCATCAGGGGGGAGAGTGTCAAAGCTTGTGACAGAGCTGGCCGTGAACCATGTCTCGGGGAGACCGAGGACATAAAGGTCAAGTTCCTCCAGGAGGCGGCAGATGTCAGAGGAGTGTTTGATAGCAAAGCGAGAGTCAGGAGTGGCAATATGGAGAAGGTTGCCACCCTTGAAAGACTTCTTGGGAGGGGTACGAATCAGAGTTATGCCCTGCGGAGGTGTAGAAGAGGCATGAGAGGGCAGAAGAGGAAGGAGAAAAGGGCAGGGTAGCCAATGAGGAGACAGCAGGGAGAGGCCCGGAAGCCTTGGCTGGAAGCGAGGGGACAGCAGGAGAAGGAAAGAAATTGATGAGGTGCGGAAAACATCTATCAAAGAGGAGAAGAGTGGCCTGGAGCCTTGGACGAAGACGGTACCGTTCAAATAAACATTAATGATGACCTTAGAAAAGTGGAAGGAGGCCAGTAGGGCCTCCCACCGGGTGCCACCATTAATGGGAGAAGAAGAGAGAGGAGAAAGCACAGAGACCATATGAAGAGTCTATAGGTCTGGCGAGGGAACTTAAAAGAGGATGTCGGTGAGGGTTTGCCTAGAGGAGGCACTGGTATAGGTGTCAGCGATAGGGAGGCCTGGGTTGGAGACCAGGATATCTTTTTAAACCTCTTCCTACCAGATTTAGTGAGGAGAGCAGGATAGTTGATAGATAATCAGTTAGAAAAGATAGGAGAGACAGAGAGCACCATAGAGTACGTGGGAATAGGCGAGAGAGGAAGGGGGGAGGTAGGAGTGGGGAGAACACTAGGGAAGGACGCAGGGAGGGGCGCAAGCAGAGACAGGGAGGGATGGGACAAGTGGACAATTGGACAAGACGACAGGTGATCAGATGCTGGTAGAAGGATTTGTTAGATTAATGCTTTGCTAAGAACTAAACCACAGAATGGCACTACTTTCACAATGTCGTTTGGATACTGGGGAAAAACACACCTAAGTCTGAGAGTCCTGAATAAGGGGAAAAAGGCCTAGGTTTCACAAAGCAATTTAAAAAAAATACTTTCACAATGCACATTTAAATAATTTCACAATGCAATTTTAAATATGTTCACAATGCAATTTTTTAACAAACCTTGAAAAACACACCTAAATCTGAGAGTCCAGAATAAGGGGAAAAAGGCCTAGGTTTCACAAAGCAATTTAAAAAAAAATACTTTCACAATGCACATTTAAATAATTTCACAATGCAATTTTAAATATGTTCACAAAGCAATTTTTTAAACAAATATTGAAAAACACACCTAAGTCTGAGAGTCCAGAATAAGGGGGAAAAGGTCTATCTTTCACAAGCAATTTTTTTAATACTTTCACAGTGCAAATTTAAATAATTTCACAAAGCCCTGCACCTGTATATATTTTTTGTATATATTGTTGTACATATTCTTGCCTATGTGTTTTATATATTCATGTCAAACACTGTAATGAAGGTTAAGATTTCTTGTGTATACTGTTGCGCCCGGCTACCCAAGGGTTTGGCGCGCATTATCAAATAAATAAACAAACAAACAAACAAACAATGCAATTCTAAATACGTTCACATTGCAATTTTTGAACAAACCTTGAAAAACACACCTAAGTCTGAGAGTCCAGAAAAAGAAAAAGGGGAAACAGGCCTAGGTGTCACAAGCAATTTTTTTTATACTTTCACAATGCAATTTTAAATAATTACCACCAAAACTAAGTACACAATGCTAAATCCGCCCGTATTGAGTGGACTTACTGTTACTACCATGCATTCATCACTGATTCCGCCAGCGGAGTTATCGCCGGTGAAAACAGTGCCATCGCCGAAATGAATAGATCTGAATCCACCACTTCCTGTAGCCTTCCAGATCAACAGGACAGTGAAATCAATCATGTCCCAGGAGAAATCCAATGGGAAGGTGCCAGACCACAGGTTGGGGAAGCAAAAGTTCAGTGAGGCTGAGCTAAAGGTCCTCCCTGATGAGGTGATTGGCAATGCTGAGGAGATATATGTCTCTCAGCACCACAAAACATTGGTGCAACGAAAATCAGCCATCTGGTTGGCCTTCAGTGAGAAGATGACAGCTGTGGGCACAGTCCACGGGACAGGGAGGAGTGCAGGAAGCACTGGAATTTCCTCAAGGCCATGGTCTGCAGCCTCCTATCCAAACACCAGTGTGAGATGTCGGCGGGGGAGGTGGCAACGTGGACCCCCTTGGCCTGACCTTGTGGGAGTATAAGGCCAGCTCCATCTTCCAAATGGAGGGGATTCAGAAGTTGGGAGTACTGAGGCAGCAGCCAGCAACCAAGTCCAATCTGGTGAGTTTGAATGCCCCCTCTTCTTCAGAGAAAGCACTGAGCAAATGAGCATCCCAAGCATGTTTCACTTAGCATAGATGGAACCAATAGATAGGGGAATATACCACAAGAGGGCGATGCTCCTAAATGAAACACCACCAAATGTGTATCCAAGCAGAGCTGGGTTCAGGCATGGGCATTTCAGCCAGGTTCTCAGGGTGCCACATTAGCTGCCCTCACACACCGGCTTGGAGTAGTCGAACAAGGTCTCTCCCTTGCTGGCTTGGTGAAGGCTTCCTATTACAATGGAAAGTGCCCAGCGCATGTGCTGGAGCAAGGAGTCAGTCATTCCAACAGAGCACTGCTGCCATGCCAGCATGGGACAGCCTTCGGAAGGCAGCGGATGGTATAGCAGTGGTGCTCAGTTGAAATGATTGACTCCCGCTCCAGCATTGGAGCTCGGTACTTTCCATTGCAATACCACACTGCAGCTATACCAACATGGGTCTGCAAGGCTGCCCCAATTGACGGGGGGACACCAAATATCAGAAAACACTACCCCCACCTTGCTGTGGCCATATGCATTGGAGTGCAATCGACCATACCCTTCAGACCCCACATGTAGGATGTCCCTCCACCATGTGGCATACGTGACTAGCAAGCCCACATACAAGTATACATGATGACTAACAACATGTCATTGTGCACCCAATAGGTTTGCAGTTGACTCGGGAGGAGGAGGAGGATGCAAGCCCATCTTCATTGCATGGCTGGGCCTACAGGGCAACACAAACAGCCACCACCCATACACCTTCCAGCGATGTGAAGCGAAGGCAAAAGGACAGGATTGTGACACCAGGCCTCAGCAGCGCATCACTGCCAGCACCATCACAGCACCCAAAGGCAGTGATGATGACACAGCAACAGGTATTGCATCCCTGGCACCTGCAAATGCCCCCCAACAGCCAGCCACTTTGTTCATGACAGGGGACCAAGCTCCTGGCAGCTATGCAGGAGTCACTCTGCAGGAACCCACCTAAGTGGCCCATGATATACCCTGGTCACCTGAGCGGGACAGCCAGCCACATGGCCAGGAGTGAGAGGGTAACACAGATGTATGGTCATATGGCACACCCTGCTTCTGCACCAGCCCTCCCCATACCCCTCAACCCATACCCCACACATCACAGATGCCATGTTGAGGAGGCTGGACACCATGGAGCTGCCACAGGTGCGCCTGGAAACTCTTACAGACACGCAGGTCCAAATGATCCAGGCCATCCATGACTGGCTCAAGAGAGCCACATGGCAGATAGTGAGGGCCATGGACCGGGGCCGCCATCAGGCAGCTGTTGCATCTGCCACCCTGACTGTCATCGGACAGAGGATGAGAGAATTGAAAGAGGGCATCTTGGCCTTTGCCGGGGCTATGCAAGCAAGGGTGCTGCTGACAATAGAATGCACCCGAGGGTGTTGTGGGAGGTGGGATGGGGGCGTGTGTGTTGAGAATGGTGTTGTGGGGAGGTGGTAGGTAGGGGGAACGTGTGTTGGGGATGGTGTTGTGGGGAGGTAGGAGGTGGGGGAGGGTGTGTTGGGGGTGGTGTTATGGGGAGGCTTGGGAAGGTGTGTTGGAGACTGTTGTTCAGATGGGGTGTAGGGGTAGGTTGTTTTCAGATTTAAAGATAAAATAATAGTTCACTTGAAGTAATGCTTGGACTTTCCTCATTGTGTATATGTGTTTTATTTATTACATGACTATATTTACAGAGGTGCGTTGCATGGGGATAGCAATGATGCAAAAAAAAATGTCCATCAGTTCTTGACAAACCGAACGTCCGTCCAGACTTCTCTTCCCTGCCACTGCATGGCAGCGCATAACCCATAGGCAGTGAGTCCTGGACTTCTGATGGTGACATATCTATATCAGGGGGTACGTGGACAACACTCCGCCTGAGACAAATGTTGTGCAGCATGGCATAGGCAAAAACACTTTGTCCAACCTTCTCTGGCCTGTAGATTAAGGCTCCTCCAGTTTGGTGTAAGCACTAGAAACGAGCCTTCAACAGGCCAAAGGTCCACTCAATGTAGAGCCTGGTCATTGTAGGCACCCCCTGTGGCATCTGTGGATTGTGCATGTGTGTCCTTAGCGATGGTAGCTTGGATTATCCATAGCCACCTGCAAGGGCAAATGTCATAGGTGTCAATCACAGAACATTGTGGATGTGCTGCCTTTTACATTGGCATGTTAATTGACACTCTGTGCATGCGTTTCACAGCTATTGTCACACGACATGTCTTACAATCACAGAAGTTTTATGTGGAGTCAATCACTATATGCTTTGTGTCAAGCACTGTGCACACATCTCACGGCCAGCCCTTGTCTCTTCCAGGGTCTGTGATTGTCATGGCAGGATGTCAATTGTGCCTGTGTTGGGCCTGTGCGTTGCTCACATGCATGTGCCCTGATGGCTGGTTAGTTGTACTTCTGCAGGCTTCTGTTGGGTGTGGCTATTCCATGATGGCTTCATATACATGGTTAGCTAAGTATATGGCATTACTACTGCCAGTGTTGCATTGCCTATAGTCCAGTGATGAAATGTGTAGTTCCCTGAATAGGGATGTATCATGCTGCATTGTGTTTCCTGTAGTTTTTGGGTTTGCTGCTAGGATGTTGGGGCAGTTTTCATTGGTGATTTACTACAGAATTGTCCAACCTGGGGTTGTAGGCTGGCATGTGAGCGGTGAGAGGACAGGTCCTGGATCATCTGCAATGCCTTGACAGGGCATACATTGCACAGTTGTGGCAATGCCCCCCTTCAAAGAGCATTCCAGTAGTTCAGTGAGATCACTTTGCATGATGTAACGTGTACTCACCTAAAATCCACATCTGTTGCTCTCTGTCTCTCAGTGTGCTGTTCCACAGAATCATGGTATTGTGGGTGGAACCAGGGAAGCAGGCACAGTAGTGTGTGATGAGGAGGGCAGGATCGCAGGTGACCTGGATATTGAGGGAGTGCTACTGCTTCTTGTTGTATTATACCTGTCATGGCAATTGCTCCAGATCCCCAGACACCACACCATCAGGGCATGAGATCAAGGGGCAACAAGGCCTTTTATTGTCCCCTGAGGACAATTACAACTTGGAGAGCTCAACTAGACTCAGTCCTGGCGCCAGGCTCATAAATAAATGTGCACTAGCACATTTTATTTGCTGCAGGTACTTGGTTTCCCCTGCAGGGGCCCCCATATGCCTTGGGTCGGGCATGGCTGCTGGGGAGGCTGAATGCACGTGTTAGCATCCTTTCAGGAGTGCCAGGGTGGGGCCGATGAGTCATGACTATGGGCGTGGCCAGAGCAGGCTATATAAGCCAGCTCTGCCTCCCAGCACGCGCTTCGCGTTAATCTGCTATTGCAGCGTAACGCTCACCGCTGTCTGAGCGCACCTTACCTGTCTTCAGCTACCAGCCAGAGCGCACCCTACCTGTCTTCAGCTACCAGCCAGAGTGCACCTTACCTGTCTTCAGCTACCAGCCAGAGCGCACCTTACCTGTCTACAGCAACTCTCCAGAGAACATCTTACCTGCATTCCGCTATCAGCCGCAGCACTCACCTTGCCATCTGCTTCCTTCTGCATGCATCCTTGCGAGTCAGGCAGTCATCTTCATCTTACCTGCCATCCGCTCCCTTCGGCACGCATCCTTGTGGAGTCAGGCATTCATCTTCCATCTCCAAACCTCCGGGAAACGGCGCTCCAACTCGACGTTGTGACAGACAGTGCCTACAAGGGAAAAAGATGAAAACTAGGTGGGAAACCTGTAAGACAATACGTTGAAGGTCACGCTGAGCCTAAACCTTGTGCTTGACCTAAAACCAACACTCACCGTCTGTTGGAACATTGTGAACTCCATTCTCTTACTATTTGGCCTCGCCTCTTGCACCGCAACTACTGCTAGGAGAAAGCGGAGGAAAGACATTATTACAAGGATACAGACAATAAACAAGAATCAAAACTACAATATTTTAAAAGCCAAAAGACAGTTACCTTTAGGAGTGGATCAGCCACAGCCGGTCTGGGCTGCCATGCACATGGACCAGTGAATGAACTTGGTCAATTTAACGCACCCCTACTGTGAGAAGCAGGAGGGAGAGCTCGCTGTCATCAAATCACAGGTAAGACTATATGGGTCGGCCTATGCCCACCACATTCTGCGAAGAAGGGTTAGAGAGAGATAGCAGTCAAACAGCAACCTTCTCACGATCTCTCATATCCTCGCAGGGGCAGTGCCAACAACCAGCACAGCCCACTTCACATGAGCAGGAGAGCAAGCCTGACAAGGGGAATTCACTTTCAGGTAGGGCTGCGACCGTGCCCCATTGTCCCCGCAGAGACCAGGTGAGTGTAACAATACCTCTTCACATGCCTGGGGGACACTAACACCACATGGATGTGGTCCACAACAGCAATCACATTGGGCATGTGGGCTACTGCATACAACATGCCTTCATAGCATTCTCCTGTGGCAGGGTGGTGGGCAGGGAGATGTGCCAGGAGAGATGGCACAGGAGGTCTTTCTCAAAGGTGGAGGAAACTGCACTGTGTTTTTGGTGGAATTACTGCCCATTTTTAGAAGGATTTCTGTGGTAATTGTACTTGTAATACTGCAGAAATACCATTTTGGATCTGGGCCGCAATTCCACCAGCAGAATTAGCGCTGGGGACTGGTTCAGCCATGTGTGAGTGGTAATTCCGCCAGGTCTAATTCTGCTAATGGAATAACTGCAGACACATAATTGGGTGGTATGGTAAAAGTGGCGGGAATTCCATTCCCACCAGTTTAATTGGAAAGTGCTGTACTCATAATGACCCACAATGTCTAATCAAGTGTCTGAGAGGGAGGAGGATGGCCTGAATGCACTGTGTGCCCGATCGGCTGACTGACTGAATGAATGCCCTTCTGTATGATTGGCTGCTGCGTGTGACCCAGCAGTGTGGATGCGTGGCAGAACAGTATATCTAGGGACCTCTCACCACTGGAAATTGTTCAGTAGCTGAGTCAACACTTGAAGAGTAATTGAAACTGCTTATATTCGACACCCAGGTGGAAGTAGAACTGCTGCTGCATTTGCTTTGACCCGATCCGAAAGCTGTCGAGTTTATCGAGGAGTGATCCGAGAGAGGACCTGCCTAGGCGCCCTCTTTCGTGCTCTGAGGGACCATCGAGCAACGCCAACCTTCACTGAAGCTCCCTGGAAGTCAGACCCACGAAAGGCTGCCGACCGGAGACGGGGAACTCCGAGGAGAACGAAGTGAAGCACCCGGACATTGACGCCATCGAAGTCCATTGCCGTCGACCAGGGTTCGGAGCATCACCGTAACCGCTGGAGGCCCGTCGAAGCTGTGTTGCCCAGAAGAGGGGACTGCTCGCCACCGTGCCGCCGACGACTGGAGCCGCCCGCTCCTTCGCCTAAGACTGTTGAATCGAAGGATTGTTGTCCGCACAGTCGACCGCTTTATCCCGCCGGAGAAAGTTGAGGACGCTGACACGCCAAGGAGAATCCAGTGGTGGGTTTACCGCCACCCAAAGACCACAACGCATTCGACGACTCGACGCCCTTGTTGGGCCACAGTTCTTCAGAAACTTTTTGCAGTCCTGAACTATCCAATGCCGAGGTGACCCGCACACCTCATTCTCACAGGACGTCGTTGACGAGCACTGCCTGGATCGACGCCTTGGTCTCGGCACCCTTGAACTTTTCAATGACTCCGTCGACGCCAACTTCACCTTCTTCGATGCCTCTCGACAATCCGTGGCTCCTGCTTTAAAGGGAGTCACTCAAGGAGGATCCATCGACACCTCTTCGAAGATCTCCACTCTACCAGGTACATTGGGGGGTAGAAACATTATAGAAGGAAATAAGACTTGTAGAACAATATACGGACTGGGCTTGTTATGTCTCTTTACTTTACAGGTTGCCCAGGTGGGGGGAATCTCCACACAGAACTGTGTCTAGTGGTAGGGGCCAGTATTCTGACAATTGTTCTAACCACCTGCTTTCCTCCTATGTCTATTGTTGGTTGCCTTTATTAAGTGATGTGTGTGACATTTGACCAAGAGTATAATTGATGCACTTTGATGAGATCTGATAATAATTGTGGTACCACTTTAGAACTGTATATATTTACCATTGTTGATTTTCTGAGCACAAAGTGAGTTATTGTGATACTGTGCATAACCTTCAATATTAATTATATAAAGACTGTGTTTTAACTATTGCAGTGTGTGGACATTCCTTTGTGGGAGCTTGGGGACTACACTGTACTTAAGAATCATCCTGCATCAACTCCTGAGAAGCTAGGCCATGCTTGCTCGTCCATTGCTACCGTGATAGAGAATCTTGGCTGGGGTCCTCTGTGCATCTCTTCTACCATATAGAGAGCAGAAGTACAGACCCCCCTCCAGTTTTTACATTAGGGCCATGTAAGTCACTGTATAATGTCTTCTCTGTGGGATTTTGAGGAATACACCAAGAGGGTTAACTGTTGCAATGTGTCAGAAATTCTCATTCTAATTTACCTTTTTGAGATCAAGCTCTCCAGGGCCAGTACCTTGACAGAAGGTCCAGATGTAGCACAAGTGGTGAGGGGTCTGCTTTCAAATTTGCATTGTGATACATCAGTGTTTGAATTTTAAGATACCATTCAGGGCATGCCCGTTTCGTTTATGAATCCTTTATGGATACAAGATTCAAGGTGAAAGTTGACACATTTCATCTGCATCCGTCTGTATCAGGAGAGGTGTTCTCAGGGTAAACATCACAAAGGACACTCTGTGCAAATGTGCAGGGACGACTTGCAGCAGTGCTTGCCACATCAATTATAGAAAGATCATAGGCAGCAGGGACATTAGTCAGCTCACAATCTTCCAACTGCACTGGGAATATCAATCCCAAACTTGGTGGAATCAATTGCCAGTACTCCAATGACACCTGCTGAAACATTTGTGTACAGTGCGGACATATACCAAGGGAAGAGCTTATGTGGACACTGTTAGGGAGATTTTTCTATAGCCTTCTGGTGAGGGATGTAATCCATCTCAACTAAATGCAAAACAGGATTTTCCAATTTAAACATAGACCAAATTGGTAGCTGAGGAAAAGCACTCAGACATAACTCAAGGGAGGAAGTAGGCTGTTCGGCAAGTTCAGTTATTCCCAATAGTTACCCCTAGAGAATACACCACATTAGTAGATTAATAAAAATACAATTTTATTATATAATATCACATAGAATATCGATTAGGTCAAATAAGCACTTTGGGTAAACATAAGACAGAGTAAGGCACACTTTATGCATAAAAACGGTTCCAAGACATTCCCTACCAACTCCTAAGCTAAATGTTTGCCCACTACCTTGTGATAGGCAAAACACATGTGTGACTGAGGGGTGTAAAGACAGTGGGAACCCTAGACAACAATGAACATGTACTCACATAGTCATGGTCAGGACCCAAAATGCCAACAAATAAATAGTCACAGTTCTTCTCCCAACTATAGCCCTTAGTAGCAGTAATGACACTAATGTACATTAAACATTAAATGTGTAGCAATTTGTAAGGAAGGCATGGTATCAAACAGTGAAGACAGAAACAAGTGATCACAGTTCAAGGGTGGGTTGGTTGAACGTCTGTCTAAACCTAAATCTAAATCTGGGAGCAAGCTTCAACCATCAAATAAAAATAACACAGTCCTAGTCAAGTCTGTCAAAATAAAAGGGCCTATGTGTCATGATGCCTTCCCCCAGGCATCCGGACCAAGCCCATCAGCCCCAGGAGCAGGCATCTAGGCATTTAGTAAAACCTCAGCAGTCCCGGCTAGTGGCTATCTGGGTTTAGTCCTGGCGCCTAAGGCGCCAAGCTCATAATCATTACTTACCTCAGGCAGACCATGCTGCAAATGACTTGAATCCAACATGAAGCCTGAAAGGGACTATTTTACTACAGGGACTATTTTTTACTCGGGTGTGGTTCTAGGGACTTCTTACCAGGGACTACTTTTGAGGCTATTTAAACCACGCCCGACCAGCAACACACGCTTTGCGTTATTCTGCATCCAGCAGCGTAAAGCTCACCGTGCCTGCAAGTCAACTTACAGACCTCTGCCACGCCCGTCCTGAATCCAGAGCTCCTAGAGAGGAAGGAAAGTAGAGGCAAGGTTAGAAAACAAACTTTATTCCAGTTTCTCACCTGATTCCGGAACCATCACATCTCAGCACCGGGGAAAGGACATTCTGTCTACACGTGTCGCATCGATCCGGCGCTGCCTCCATCATTTCTTTGCCGGGCTCCGGCATCTGGGGACAAAAGAAATAACCAGGTGAGCCGAGAGAGCCAACAAATACAATCTCTCTTACCACCATAGACTTACCTAATTTACCACCGGAGGCATTATTCTTTAACTCTTCACATCTTCAAACACTGCATCTGAAAACGGAGAGAAAACAATACATGCATCATTTACCGGACAGCATCGGGTAATACAGACTCTTACTTGAACGCCATCTACCGCCACAAGACCATCTTTTCTCGAACTCCACTGCAAGATAAGAAAAGAATGGGACAAGAGTGAACATCGGACATATGTTCACTGTTGTCTCTATGAACTCCATACTTACTGGTCTTCGCCAGGAAACTCAGAGTCAACTCTCGTCCGGAACTCCCCACTGCTTTTTAAACAGTGAAGCAACTGGTGTCTACGCACCCCTGCAATCCACGCAGGATGGAGAGCTCATCTTTCAAGAATATAAGGTGAGAGTACTGGAAGGGGATTTTGGAGGTGATTAGTGGGGAGAGCAGGGAGGTGCCATCACTAGAATCCACGGGTGGCTAAATTCCTCTCCCCACTTGCAGGAGAATCCTTCTAAGGGTCAAGCTGACGAGATTAGGAGGGCCAGTCCAGTCTGTTATCTCTGCACTGCGCATCACGTTGGTGGAGGCCACAGCAGTCCGTGTCCGACCGACGCCCCTGTGGGAGCCAGGTGAGCGTAACAGAACGCAATGCCAATCTACAAACACCCACCTGGGCTCCATGGAAACCTCAAAAACCGACCAACTAGCCCAATTGTTAGGGGAATTTAGGGCTGAAGTGCACACCGCGCGCCAGGAAACTAATGCCCTCAGGAGGGAACTGATCATGTCAAAAGAGCACACTGATCATCTTGCTAGACAACTGCTGCAAAACCAAGCTGGGCAAACACCGCTACCTGGACTCAGGGGGAATCCAACTCCTGTTTCATTGAGCAATCCTGTGCAAGTGGTCCTACCAGGGAGCATTCCTTTAGCTCCACCCGAACATTTTGCTGGGGACCCGAAAAGGTTTGCCGTGTTCATGAACCAATGCCGCTTGCACTTTTTATGCAGACCTGGAGCTTTCCCAAACGATCAAGCTAAAGTAGCCTTTGTACTATCATACCTTAGTGGTAGCGCAGCGGATTGGTCAATTCCACTAATCAACCAGGATGACCCTCTTCTTCGGGATTTTCAGGGTTTTCAATTGAGCATGGAAAAACTATTCACCAGACATTCACAAGGACAGGCCCTGGATAAGGAACTTTTATCCCTACGACAAGGTAATCAGGAACTGCTAACTTATGTCGCAACCTTCAATAGGTTAGTGGTGGAAACCGGGTGACCTGAAGAAAAACGAGTCTCATTATTTCATCGTGGACTTCGGGGTGAACTCAAAGATGTTTTGGCCCAAGTTGTGAACCCACTTCAGGATTGCACAGAATATATAGACTTAGTGGTCCAGTTAGACCACCGACTTCAGAATAGAAAGGCTGATCGAGCTAAATTCGAGAATCTGGTATTGGTTAAACCTAATGTTAACCCCAAAGGAATAGATGCATCAGAACCTATGCAGATCAGGGGGGTTAAGGGACCTCTAACTCAAAAGGAAAGAGAAAGGAGACGGCAGATGTAATTGTGTCTGTACTGTGGGGTCTCAGGACATTTTCTACGGGATTGCCCTACAAAACCATCCAAGAAAGTAGTTGGAGTTGCTGTTAAAAATCAAACTGAGCATGACTCGGGAAACGACCACGCCCGACAAGCATAGAGGTCCGCTTGCCGAGCTTGAAGAAGGACACTCGCACCTAATCATGCCAATGGTCCTTATTGATCCAAGGCAGCTATCACGTATACACGCAGTAAGGGCATACATCGATAGCGGGGCCGTAGGAAACTATATGGACCACAAATTGGCTTCTAGGATGAATCTATCTCTCTGCAAAAAGACCACTTCGGATGTCATCACCACAGTCGACGGAACTGAAATTGCTTCTGGGCCTGTTACTCATTCCACTACAGAGATGACTTTGCTGGGTCAAGATGGACATCGAGAGACTATTGTGTTTGATTTAATCAAAGCCCCGCAGTTCCAAATAATACTGGGGATACCTTGGTTGGAAACACATAATCCTTGTATTGATTGGCGAGAGAAGAGAATAACCTTCCCGGATTGTGCGCACACCTGTTACTCGGAAAAAACCTTGAACACAGGCCTGGCCACAGTCACTAATCCAGTCGTGCAGTTACCTCAGGAATACCTAGAATTCTAGGACGTTTTCCAAAAAGAACAGGCAAACACCTTACCGCCTCACAGATCATACGATTGTCAAATCAACCTCATACCTGGTGCGCAACCTCCATGCAGTAGGATCTACGCCCTTACGGAACCCGAAAACCTACACCTACGGCAATACTTGGATCAATACCTCACTAACGGCTTCATTCGTCCATCCAAGTCCCCTGCATCCTCAGCTTTATTCTTCGTACCTAAAAAGGAAGGTGACCTCAGGACGTGTATAGACTACCACGCATTAAATCAGATTACTGTGAAGAACCGATACCCATTGCCTCTGATCCCCGAATTACTAGACCAAGTAAAGGTTGCTTGCATCTACACTAAATTAGATCTCCGAGGGGCATATCATCTGGTACGTGTAAAAAAGGGGGACGAATGGAAGACTGCCTTTCGTACCAAGTACGGATTATTTGAATATCAGGTGATGCCCTTCGGGTTGTGCAATGCACCAGCAGCCTTCCAGTATTTTATGAACGATGTCCTTCATGAACTCATTGACGTCTGTGTTGTCGTATACATCACCGACATTCTAGTATGCTCCACCTCGGATCAGACCATTTTAAGCACTTTTGTGCAGTCCTCGAGAAACTACGTCAGCACAAGTTATATGCAAAATTGGAAAAATGTGTTTTTCATGCTACAGAAGTTGAATTCCTTGGATTTATCCTGACTCCAAAAGGAGTCTGAATGGACTCTCGAGAGGTGGATGCAATTCTCAAATGGCCATCACCCAGTTCAGTTAGAGGGGTACAAATCATGCCTGGATTTGCTAATTTCTACCGCAGATTTATTCCTGACTTCTCACATGTTGTACACCCCATCAGAGCACTTTTGCGAAAAAACAAATGCTTCTTGTGGACCGAGGAGGGTGAAAAGGCCTTCCAAGAGCTGAAATTGAAATTCACGTTGGCACCTGTCTTGAAGCATCCACACCCCGAGCTCCCATATGTAGTCGAAACCGATGCATCCAGTTTAGCCATGGGTGCTGTCCTGTCCCAGAAGGATCCTGAAACCGGTCAACTTCATCCAGTAGCATTTTGGTCCAGGAAGTTTTCAGCCCCCGAGTTAAACTATGCGGTTACCGATAAAGAGTTGTTAGCCATCAAATCCGCCTTTAAGGCTTGGCGGCATTATGTTTGCAGTGCAAGGCACACCATTATTGTAATCACCGATCACAGGAACCTACAGTATTTAAAGACAGCCAAGGCCCAATCATCGCGTCAACTTCGATGGGCATTATTCCTTGCCGAATTCTATTTCGTGATCACTTATCGACCAGGGTGCAAGAATAGTAAGGCAGATGCCTTGTCCCGAATAGGGATGGGAGAAGCATATTCGAACCCAGAACCGGTGCCTATAATTCCAGAACAAAGAATTCTTGGTATAACTACTCTACAGACTCTAGAAGATATTCATTTAAAAATCCAACAACTTTTCGATTCAGCAGCCCTGCAAGATTGGGTGAAAAAGGGCCATGATTATTCAGTCATCAATGACTTACCTTACTATCAAGGGCGTCTATTTCTACCACTCAAGGAACTACAAGAACTAGTAATCTCCAATTACCATGATGCTCTGATGGAAGGACACCCAGGTATTGCAAAGACTGAAGCTAAAATTAAAAGACACCTAGCGAAAAGACGTAAAATCATTTGTGCTGTCTTGTGGTATCTGCTCCCAAAACAAAAGTCAAAAGAAAAAACCGGCCAGTCTTTTACAACCTTTGGATATTCCACCCGCACCCTGGCACACTTTGTCTTTAGACTTTATTACAGATCTACCTCTGTGTAATGGGTTTAACACCATTCTGGTTATTGTTGATCTTTTTGCCAAGATGGCCCACTTCATTCCTTTAAAGGGATTACCTTACGCTTCAATTTTGGCCAAAGAATTTCTTGAAAACATAGTTCGAATACATGGATTTCCTTCGTTATTGGTCTCTGACCGAGGTAGTCAATTCATTTCGCAATTTTGGAAGAAATGTTGCCAATTGGCGCAAATCGACGTGAGGTTATCAACCAGTCACCATCCCCAGACCGATGTGCAAACGGAGAGGACCAACCAGACTCTTGAACAATACCTACATTGCATGCTACACCAGACCGAAAACAATTGGAGGGAAATTTTAAGGATTGCTGAATACGCATACAATAACTCAGTACATTCAGGAACCGGACAAAGCCCCTTTTATACCCTGTATGGACATCATCCTTGAACCTCAGAACTCGATTCGCCCCAGCACTTGGAAATGCCGTCAGTGACCCATCTGCACTCTACTATTACACAGGCCTTTAAGGAGGCAACTGAACATTTGAAACAAGCAAAAGAGAAATACAAGAACAATGCTGATCAACATAGAAGTGACACTCCCCAATACCAGATTGGAGATCAAGTTTGGCTGGCTTCGAAACACATACCTCTAAAACGAACTCAAACTTTTAATCCTAGATATTTGGGACCTTTCACCATTAAGGCCATTACCAACCCAGTGGCCGTCAAATTAGATCTACCGTCTAATATGCGGATCCATCCTGTCTTTCATGTTTCACTTCTAAAACCAGTTCAAACCGGAACAAGATTTACCAAAGCACCGGACCCCATCCTGATAGATGGAGAACCTGAATTCGAGGTAAAAATTATCCTGAACTCTAAGATGGTTAAATCAAAACTTTTTTATTTAATCGAGTGGAAAGGTTACGGACCACAAGAAAGGTCATGGGAGCCCAGTGACCACGTTCATGCACCTCGGTTGGTGAAAAGATTCCATCGGAACTTCCCAGACAAAAAGGGGCCCAGGGGAGGAACAACTTTAGGAGGGGCCTTGTGGGGAGTGCTGTTATGATTCCTACCCTCAGGCATCTGGACCAAGCCCATCAGCCCTGGGAGCAGGCATCTAGACATTTAGTAAAACCTCAGCAGCCCCGGCTATGGGCTATCTGGGTTCAGTCCTGACTCATAGTAGAAATCAGTCCTGGCGCCTAAGGCGCCAGGCTCATAGTCATTACTTACCTCAGGCAGACCATGCTGCAAATGACTCGAATCCAACATGAAGCCTGAAAGGGACTATTTTACTACAGGGACTATTTTTTACTCGGGTGGGGTTCTAGGGACTTCTTACCTGGGACTACTTTTGAGGCTATTTAAACCATGCCCGACCAGCAACACACACTTCGTGTTATTCTGCATCCAGCAGCGAAACGCTCACCGTGCCTGCAAGTCAGCTTCCAGACCTCTGCCATGCCCGTCCTGAATCCGGAGCTCCTAGAGAGGAAGGAAAGTAGAGGCAAGGTTAGAAAACAAACTTTATTCCAGTTTCTCACCTGATTCTGGAACCATCACGTCTCAGCACCGGGAAAGGACATTCTTTCTACACGCATCGCATCGCCAGCTGCAGCACCGCGCCATTCTCGCCAGTCCTCACAGCACTTTTTGATCCGGCGCTGCCTCCATCATTTGTTTCGCCGGGCTCCGGCATGTGGGGACAAAAGAAATAACCAGGTGAGCTGAGAGAGCCAACAAATACAATCTCTCTTACCTGATTTACCACCGAAGGCAATATTCTTTAACTCTTCACATCTTCAAACGCTGCATCTGAAAACGGCGAGAAAACAACACGTTAAATACATGCATCATTTACCAGACTGCATCGGGTAATACAGACTCTTACCTGAACGCCATCTATCGCCACAAGACCATCTTTTCTCGAACTCCACTACATGACAAGAAAGGAATGGGACAAGAATGAACATCAGACATATTGAACTCTATGAACTCTATACATACTGGTCTTCGCCAGGAACCTCAGAGTCAACTCTCGTCCGGAACTCCCCAACGCCTTTTAAACAGTGAAGCAACTGGTGTCTACGCACCCCTGCAATCCACGCAGGATGGAGAGCTCATCTTTCAAGAATATAAGGTGAGAGTACTGGAAGGGTATTTCAGAGGTGATTAGTGGGGAGAGCAGGGAGGTACCATCACTAGAATCCACGGGTGGCTAAATTCCTCTCCCCACTTGCAGGAGAATCCTTCTACGGGTCAAGCTGACGAGATTAGGAGGGCCAGTCAAGTCTGTCATCTCTGCACTATACATCACGTTGGTGGAGGCCGCAGCAGTCCGGGTCCGACCGACGCCCCTGTGGGAGCCAGGTGAGCGTAACACTATACTAATTAACCTTTTGCCAATACTTACTTCTAAATACAAAATGGTGAGGCACAATAGGATCTGCAAAAAGAAAAGTGTTCAAGAAATAATATGTTAGGATAGTTGAGTAGTTGGCATGCCTTCCCCACTTTTTCAGCACAGGACAAGGCGGCACGTTCGAGTTTCACACACACTCTGGCTTCCCTGGCACGAGGACACAGCTCAAAGCAAAGGTATCAGGGTCTTTTGCCAAAGCTTATTTTCTAATAGCAGTCTCCTACTGCAGAGGGCCTGTCATAACAAATAAGCACCAAAGTGCCTTTCTTATGAGGGCTTTCACATGTACAAGTACTTGTTTTCAATATTCATCATGGGTCTCTTTTCTTCAGGCTTGGACCCCTTTTTTCAGTCACCCTTGTGACTGACTTTTTTAATATAATGGTTTTGTAGCTTCATCATGGGTCTCTTTTCTTCAGGCTTGGTCCCCTTTTTACCACAATGTTCACAACTGGTCTCCCTTGTTTAGGATTTGAGAATGGATCTCCCTCGTTTGGGCTCAGATCCTTTCAGAACAATATTCGCATTTGGTCTCCCTCGTTCGGGCTTGGACCATGCAATCTCAATTTCTATGTTTTCCTCTTGATATAAAAAATCAAAGACTTTCAAATGTTCAATGGATTTTGCTTAAAGATTGCAGGACCACCTTGATTCACTTCAAACAATGTTCTTAGATTTGTTTCTGCCACCTCTTGGCTGGTACCTTTACAGAGACCTTCGATTGAGAACACACGCGGTGCAGGATCACTCTGTCACTGGTATCCTTTTCAAAGTTCAAACATTCATCAGCAATATAGCTTTACTCACATCTTTCATCACATGTGTTTACCAATGTTCATTTCCGTCCTTGTTATACAATGTTGCCGCTTGCAACCTTGATTTCAACACAGACCGGTCTTGCGTCGGCCTCCCAACTCACCGGCTGTGTTGATCTCTCTGGCACTACTTTGTTCTTGTCGCCAAGGACGATACCACAGCGGCTGCTGCTCCTCCTCAACCTGGTCAGCTACGCCTCTGCCATCTCTGAAATACAATGCAGGATTTTCAAGCCTGGTTTCCTGGCCTTATGTTTTCTGATGTACAAGGTTTTTGAAAGTAACAGGTTCCTGTCGGAAAGGTCAAGGGTATTTCCCTCTTGGCAAATTCTTCTTGGTTTTCCACCTTTCTCCCCTCATTCAGCTGCCTTCTGGAAACTGCTGCTCCTTCATGTGCTTTGCCTCGCTCAGAGTATGCCCTCGTGCTTCATCTTTTATCCATGAGGGGAAGTTTAATGGAAGTCAGGTGTGATTGTCAGTAACTGCCTGACTTGGCCTGACCATAATAGCGGGACATGTCAGATACACTGCTCGGGTGTAAGTCTCTGTATTCTCCCAGAGCCAGCTGTCTGTGTAGAGATGTTTGTGAAATTAAGGGGGGATAAGGTTCCAATGCATCCTACCTGGTAGGATGGGGTAAAGGTGTTACAGGGGAAGGAATACTGTGTCTCGCCATCCTGTGTCCGACTCCCACTCCCTGAAGACCCCTCAGCCAGGTGATCCTCCCGCACTGGTCCACCCCCAGGGTCTGGAGGTAAAGGCGATGACCATGCCATGGCCACCTGAGAGAGAGAGATGCCTGGGGACTAGCGGTTGAGATACTTTCTGGTTTCTCACAACTTGGAGGGGGAAACATGGGGTTAACACTTAACCATCAATGTGTAGGCATGGACATTTAGCTCCGCCACTGTACCCAAATTAGGCCCACCTCTAGGATTAGTAAGTGCCCCTTTTGTCCATAAAGCAAGTTTATTGTACAGACGGCCGGGAGGGGGCTTAGATAACATTTAAAAGTCAAACTAACCCTGGTATCCCTGAATCACATGAAGAACACACATTATATACAGTTTGCAATAGTTAATGCACTCCTCGAGATACTGTTACAAAGACATCCCCAAAAACATGTTTGGTTGCCCTATACAGAGAAATGAAAAACCCTCACAGTTCATTGGGCACCGACATTATAACACAATCCCCTAAAAATGTATAAGTACAAGGTTTACATTTCCAATGCAGCCCTTTCTAAAAACCTCTCCATATTTGGTGCCAGTGATGCCTCTTAGTGACACAACAATAATATTCCTATCAATGGTGCTCACAGACCTGTCCCACAACTATCTAAGCACATGAAGGCGAGAGAAAGACACATAGATTCCCTTTTGTCCTATTCGTGTTTGTTAATCGCATTGTCCAAATATATCCAGTGTCCGATTTCTGTGACTTCTATGTGACTGACCTTTCCTATTCACATGAGTTCCCCCACTCTCTCACAACACAATCGCTCTACTGAAATGTATTACTACTGATCTCTCTGGGAGAAGCCACCTGTTCCAAACAACCCCGCAGTTCACAAAATGCCTATCCCACACAACAATGAGCTCTCTTGTTCGCCAGTGATCATATCCTACCTTCGGCCTCCAGCACTTGAGCCATCTGCAAACTGACCACAGGGCCTTTGCAAGCCTTTGCCACGATTGCAAAAAACACCCTTCTAGTTAATCCACAATACGAAGATCCATGATACGCAGATCAACCACACCTCATATATTTCACATCTTTTACTAAATTCAAAAAATACTTCCCATACATGTATACCGTTATGTGTGCATAATTATACCTATTATGATCTCCTATCATAACTACCATTCATATAGCTAAACACTATGTACACATATTGATCGGCTGTTTCACATCAATGGGGAGAGGCCCTCCATGTGACAATGTTTCATCGTTATGTTTCTGGGCGCAGACAAATCTACAAATGTATCACCGCTACACAAAATAACACGAAGTAACCTACATGTAACACTTATCCCATTTACCATAAATATTGTAATATTTGTAGCAATTTGTGAAAGTGACAGAAATGACAATGATGACCTGTCCACCCCCCCAGTCATTGGTATGGCGCACAAAGTTCAAAGTTTTCCAATAACCCAACAAATGTCCAGAGGTTAGTATATGCTTAGTCTTACAATACCAGTCCGTGATGGTCTTTTGACACTGATAGGAATCTGATAATATAATACCTAGCACTTAAACAAAGTAACTTACACAATTTCCATAGACATACAATTAGTCAAGTCTATGGGCCTTATTACACGGATGGTGGTAAGGGTTTACCGGTACCAGTAAGGATACCACTGCCGGTAAACCCTTACCGCCTTACTATGAGGTCCCTTTGTGGGTCCCTACCTTAAGGACGAGACCCGCAAAGGGACCTTGGAGGTAATTACGGCACCGCAATTTGCGGTACCGTATTTACCGCCTTCCCCATTCCCATTGATCCCTATGGGGCAAAAATGGGAATAGGGAAGTGCCATGGTGAATGGGGAATTACCTCCCCCACACACCTTGGGATAGGGCGGTAATTCCACCATTGACCATGGCGGACTCGGTAAAATACCGGCGGGAACCATGGCGCTAATAGCGCCATGGTTACCGCCTTCCGTGTAATGAGGCCCAATATGTTAAAATTCCAGTCTCTTGTAGGAAACTCCAGGGTCCTAAGGGGGAATCAAGGAAAAACACCTGGGTAAATGAGAATTTTGTCATAGGAATAACCGTGACAGAACCAATAGGCAAATATCAGACGTTTAACTCAGAGATGGCGAGAAAGCAGCAATCACTTCATGGGACACCCGAACAGGCACTGTTGAAGAGTTCCAGTACCTCTTTGGAGACTCCAAAGCTATAGGAAGAAGGATATCAAATCAGGATTTGGCCAAAATGAATCAAAGAGGAATTGTGGTAGAAGGGGACTTGCACTATTACACTATTACAGATGCAGAAGTAACTCATGGGACTGCTGTGTGTAGATCTGAAGTATAACCCACCAGCCTAGGAAACAGGGGGAAGTACTCATGTTGTCACATTTGGAGAAAATCTCTCAAGAGTGGCAAACCAATAGAGTAAGTATAAATCTTCTCTTGCAGGTTGTGTTATTGGATTTGGTAACCCAGGAACTTGAACCCCATAACAACAATGAACCAGATGACGCAAAGAAGAACAATTGGCCTTCTCAGGAGGATGACCCGCCAGCAGGGAGTGACATCAATGAAGGAAAAGGCAACAGGAAAATTACTGACTATGACAAAGTAGAAGAGTATGGCAAAGGGCAACACTGTGCATCCAGCCAGTAGAACATGGTCCCATGACGGGCCAAACAGTAGAGATGACGTGACCTTGCCTCCGCATTTTTATTCTAACCAATGCAACCAGGATCTGAAGAGAGCATTTAGTGAGAGATTGGATAGATGGTGCTAGTGCAATTAATAAATGTATCTGACTAAGCTGAGGAACTTTGGGTACGTGTCTAATTTGGTGCACAGATTTAGAAGACCTCAAAGGTATTTGCTCCACCCTCCCTATCCTGCAGTGCGCAGACCCATAATGCTACTGCGCACCAACCAATTATCATTACTGGCCCCACGGGACGCCCAGTTAAAGCTCAGTTACGATGAAAGGTATTGTTGAATGTACAAGCAACCAGCAAACCATGTTTTACAGATTGCTCCAAAATAGTTAACTTATATATTAATATCTTGGGAAAATGTGTTCATCATTACGATTCTATCAAAACCGAAGAATTTTGGAATGATTGCATAAGCACTAACTCTGATGCTGTCCAAATCACTCTTTACCGATTGTTGAGTACTATAGCTAGAAAACTGAATATTTGAATTACTTCCAGCAAAGTGTTCTAAGAACCTAAAAGTGAGTATGTATGCATATATTCAAGTAAAAAATCTTAGTTGCAGGGACGTTAAGGTGAGAACGTAATGCAACAAAACCCCTGAAATTCAGCTAAAGACACCTTAACTTTGCGCCCCCTGGTGCGCAGTCTAGGACCACAATGATGACAGCACAGATGCCATCTCTGGTGGCAACACTAATTACATTGAATATAACTGATTACATCAAAAATGGAATTAGACATAACATAATTTATACGTTAGCTCATGAAAAGTTTGATTACCTTAATAATAATGTAGGCCATGGACTTGGCCATAAGAAAGGCTGGGGTCACTGGCCAGTACCAAAGGCCATTGCTAGTGCTCTGTTACTGTTCAAAAATACCAATGCGCATGGTTAAAAGCCATGCTTAGTAGCCCATCACTGTTTTCAAATGTACAGTGGGCAACATTGAAAGCTGTAGTCAGTGGCCATAGCTAAAGGTCATTGCTAGTGCCCATTAATATGTTACAATATACTGTCCGCATAGCTCAAAACCATGGCCACTGTCTAGTATTGTGTTGAAGACCATTGCTAGTGGCTGGTTAGTTTATATAATGTACAGTGGGCACGGCTGAAGGCCATAGCTAGTGGCTGGTTCTTATTGTACAATGCACAGTGGACGCGGCCGAAGGCCATCGCTTATTGCATTGTATTATTGTAAAATATACAGTGGACATAGCCAAAAGATGTACAAACTGTTGAATGTCAAAGGCCATGGCTAGTGGCCCATTTATATGTTAGAATATATAGTGGGCACAGCCAAAGATAGTGGCCATTGGCCTGTATTGTGCTAATGCCCATGGCTAGTGCCTGACCAGTGTATATAATATACAATGGACACGGTTGAAAGCTGTACCACTGGTAAAAACCAAAATCTATGGTTGGTAGACTTTTAGTGTTTTAAAATATTTAGTGTAGGGTGAAAGCTGTCACCACTGTCCATAACTGAAGGCCACGTCTAGTACCCATTCATCTGTTCAAATATATTTGGCCATGCACAATGACCATGGCTAAAGGCCATGCTTAAGGCCAGTTATTTTTAAATGTGATTAGTGTTGTAACCAGTGATGGCATTAGTGATGTGATTTGTAATGTCATCAGTGTTGTCATACAACATGTAATTAGTGATGTCATCACTGATGTGATCTGTGCTGTCATCATTGTGGTCATAGACTGCGCAACCGAGGGCGTAATGTTAAGGTGGCTTTAACTGAATTTCAGGGGTTTTGTTGCATTATGTTCTCCCCTTAACGCCCCTGCACCTAAAAATCTTTACTTGAAATTTGAAGGCAGCCACCCGAAAGCATGCTTTTTTCCAATAGACCAAATAATGATGACACACCCCATCAGGGAATGAGACCAAGAGATGAATTGTAAGGATAACAAACTTTATATAAAATGAAGTTAGCAAGCAAAGAACTCTGCTGCCCGAGAGCGATCTGCCAAACAATACACAGGCAGCACATTATAAGGGTAGAAATGGTCAGCAACGACGTCATCACATAGGGTACACATTTGCGGTGCAGATTTGAGGGGCCATGTGGCACAGTTGGTTCTATAAGGGATGCCAGGCTGTAATTGGCAGCTGCTTTCCAGTCAGTCTGGTGGCACATGGGTCAGCTGGGCTCATTTCTGCAGTGAAGGTCAGAACAAGTATGATACATTCCTAACTGTCTAAGCTAACACAACAGGAACTGATAATATGTGAATAATGGTAATCATAAAATCCTTGCATGAATGGGGAGCACTTTCGAGAAACATGGGTTAATATATTGGCATTCTGACCTCTGCACTCAGCCCCTCTTTGATACCGGGGTCCTGCACCCAGGTGTCTTCCCTTGATGGTTTGATCTACAATGTTATGTTTCCCCATATCTCATGACACTGATAGACATGTTTTGGTGTGTAGTGAGTATAATACTATACAAATTAAGTTTATGGTGGGTGTTTTGGAATGGTCAGGATGAGGAGGTCAGATGGACATCAGCATGAAAGAGAGTGAGGGGTTGGGGACTGGTGGTCCGTGGCCTGGCAGGGTGGGGGTTTGAAAGGGGCATGGGCAGTTTTGTGGAGATTGACAGGCACTTGTAAAGAGGTCTGCTTCGATCTCACGCTCTGCAGAGATCATAATCTGGGGAAGTGATGCTACGCATTTGCAACAATAAATGATTGGACTTCCATGAGAACAACGCTCGCGCTGAGCTGGCAGGGAGGTGGTGGTGGCGTGGGCTCTCAGTGCAAGGCGCAGGAGATGGGGAGTGCTGGGTTTTGCAGAGGGACGATTTTTGGGTCTAGTAAAAGATGGTGTCTATTCTAATACAAAATGGTGTCTATTGGTGGGGCTGTGGGTTAGGTTATGCATGTAAATTTCTATTTTACATCATAAGGCAAGGTGCCTTTTGGTGGGGTCCTCTCCTCCCTTGGCTTACACGTGATCCATTCACTGTGGGAATGGTGAGGGGGTGGGATTGGACCACCTCATCCCCAACAAATTCAAGGGTCTTGTTACAAGGTATTACTCACCTAACATCCCTGCAACTAAGGTTTTTTCCTTGAATTTCAAGGGTTTTGTTATACTATACACAAAATTGCATATTTTTTAATATTATTATTTGAAGCCGCAGCTACAGCATCAGCCAATGAATTGCAGAAAATTACAAGATTATAAATAGTGTACTTCTATGGTGCATGCTGCAGTCATTGCCTATGTTTATATAGGATTAGCTATCTGTATTAACGACAACACTCCAATACAATGATATTAGATTAGTACATTTTTTAATAGATTAGGTAGTTCATGATAGGTCTCCCGATCACCCCTGACATCTTGTTACCAACAATATAAACACAACACCTTGTAGGGACTTTTCATCAAAATGTGTTTCACATGTGATGTCATCAGTGATGTCATCAATGACATTTGTGATGTCATCTTTGATGTCCTGGGTGTTAGTCTTAGCAGTGCACGGTGGTGGTGCAAGTTATGGTTGTTTAGCTTACCATAACTGGCAAATTTCTGGGTTTTTTTGATTTTACTTAACCATAAACCATAACGTCCCTTTAACAAAGTTTTTTCAGTGAATTTCATTGGTTTTTATTAGTGCAACTTAACCATAACGCCCCTTTAACAAAGTTTTTCAGTGAATTTCATAGGTTTTTACCAGTGCACGCTATTTTCCTACAACTTACTAATATCATACTTACCCAATATAGCAATGTTTGTGTCCAATTTAAATTGTGTCACCTTAAAACTCTGCCATTTCCCACCTTCTAGAATCATTTTTAACACTTCCATACACTTTTGCAACTATTTCAACGAGTTTTGCATCCATAGATGTCTACGAACATTTGACTTCATAGTGGACCTTCCGGACAGTGCCACATGGCCATACACTTGCGCGCAGCATGATGACGTGTCCGAGAACCGACCACACCTCACAATAAGATTTCTGCTGGCGAATTTCTGGGGGTTTTCGGTTTTACTTGAAACCATAACGTCCCTTTAACAAAGTTTTTTCATTGAATTTTATAGGTTTTTTTTAGTACAAATTAACCATAACATCCCTTTTAGAAAGTTTTTTCAGTGAATTTCATGGTTTTTTGCCAGTGCATGCTATTTTCCTACAACATACTAATATCATACTTACCCAATATAGCAATATTTGTGTCCCATTCACAAAGTATCACCTTAAAACTCTGCCATTTCCCACCTTCTGGAATAATTTTTAAAACTTCTAAACACTTTTTGCAACTAATTCAACTAGTTTTGCATCCGTAGACGTCTATGAATCTCTGACTTCTTAGCGTCCTTCCGGACAGTGCCACATGACCATACGCTGGAGCGCAGCATGATGACGTGTCCGAGAACCCGTCCGCACTTCACGATAAGATCTCTGCTTCGTGGACATTTCAGAACTGCATGTTCTACTGATCTAGGAACTTTCAACTTCAAAATTTCACTTGCACAGCTCCAACACCTATTCCTACTCATTATCCATTAACAATCTAGTACACAGTACATACTTTTAGCAAAACTACTATTTATCTTAAAATTGCTTCAGCTAATGCCATCCCTCCTCCCTAAGTACCACCACCACTACTGTAATCAAGGAGCTTGAGAAACACTGCCCCCTACCTTAGAAATAACACACGCTGAACATTTTCCCTTGTCCGCCTACCCCTCCATATTAGTGTTTAGTTCCTCTTCCCTCATTTCCCTCCCCACCTTTCGTTCTCAGCTCTCCTGCCAAAAAAAATACATCCAAAAACAACAAAAGACATATTCCTTTAGGAACCACTTTTCACAGTTAAAAAATAGAACAAAACAAACATGTATAGACTCCATCTACTTTATATTTCTCAGTAAAGTACATAGACTCAATAAGATTTTCCAACATTTCCATTTGCATTTTGTGTTATGCTAATGGGAATATTGTGTCGTTCATCCTCCGTTCCAGGGACTGGAACGGTGAATACCGGCCCAACAGCGCAAGTTATCAGCCCAAGCGAAGTGAGGGTGGATAACAACGTCTTTGGACCATTATCCCATCATTCCAGCACCTGAAATGGGGGATGAAGGCCATTAGCACCCTAGGTTCCCAAAGCAGGAACCTGAGGTGCTAAAAAAGAGGATTTTTCATCCTACACAGGGACGCCTTTTCTAAGATGGACACCATGGAAAGGGAAGGCAAGGGTTCCATACAGAGCCCCGCTTCGCTTTCCATGGCAGCCTGCAGAAGGCAAAAAGAGAACCGCATGACCATATTACATTACCACAAGCACATTGTTCTTCCCTTTCAGATCTATCCTAATTTCGAATAACTTTACCACAAAACCAGTCCCAGGTGGACATGGCCACTTTAATCCTATGTTTTGTCCCTTGTGGTCATGGCCAGTAGCCAGATTGTCCGTATCATGACTTTATTCCATGACCCGGACAATCTGGCCACTGCCCATGGCCACAGGCTACCCCTCAGTCACTAAAGGTATACAGCTATTTTTTTGTAGCTACATTATGACACTTGTCAAATAATAAAACACTGGCACATCTGCAAAACCGTGTGCGTAGGTCATTGCCAATGCTCCTTACGGAAGTTTGCTGGAAATCCACCCATGTTTTATTTTTTCGAAAGTGTCAAATGTATGCACATACAATTGTCATATAACCTAATCCCCACTTGACAAAATCCATTCAGACTTTACGAAAACATCTATATCTCGATCTATAATCTTTTTGCAAACCTTTGTGTAGATTCGTCAAATGGCACCTCATTTATAAGCCTTTACATTAGTTTAGGACCCCCCTCTAATTTTGCCCCCTCTTCACAAAATCCCACCAAACTTTAAAAAAACATTCATATCTATATGTATTATCAGTTTCCTAAATTAAGTGTAGATTCGTCAAGTGGCACCTCATTTATAAGCCTTTTCATTATTTTGGGATCCCCCTCTAATTTTGCACCCTCAGGACAGAATCCCACCACACTTTGCATACTCACTCAGAATCAGAGCAGAAATAAACATGCACAGTTTCATGCAATTCCATTAAGTGGTGCCAAAGTTATAAACCATCCACGAACTGCATTTCACCAACCCTGTAAAGCTGAGGTGTTCGCAAACTTTCAGGACGGTTCGCAGACATCCGCGGCAAAAAACTATTATTTGATAAGTTTGACAAGTGCAATGTATTGTTTTTTAATATGTTTTTGCCGCGATGTCCGCGGACACTGGCCGCTGTCCGCGAATCTAAGATGGCGGGCGTTTCCAAAAATCTGACGCACTTCACACTCTTCACCATCCAATCAGCGAACACGTTGCATGTCTGCGGACATGACGCAAGCCGATTAACCTATCTGTGTCCTGTCCGTGGAGCGAACAGGGAATTGTGTCCACGGAGCGGACATAGATATCACTAATTTTTTATGACCTACTTTTTGGTCATTTAAAAAAAAACTACTGGACGGATTTTCACCAAATTTACAAAAGCACGCTTTCGGGACAAAGCCGCTGCTCCTGCTGCAAATTTGGTGAAAATCTGTCTGGCGGTTTGGACTGTAGGTGTGAGCAAATTTTTTCCCCATTCAGTCTGTGGGAAAAAAAATAATTTTGGGACCCCCGATAACTTTGCCCCCCGTGGACCAAACCTCATCAAACTTTGCAAACAAATTCAGAGTGGGCCATGTACTTTTTTTGCAAAGTTTGGTGTGGATTCGTCCAGGGGCTGCGAAGTTATAAGCCACCCAAAAAGTGCTCTTCCGATGGGTTTAGCAACTTAACCATAACTACATGGCCACTACTGTGGGCCGTGTAATATATATATTATTTATAGAAAAAATGGGGGCTGTCACTTAAAACAAGAAATTAGAATTACAGGTAATCATATATTCAGCTATTAACTTCTATCATTCCAAAAATATAGCACCTCTCTTGACTACAAATTCAAGACATCGGGCTTCATTACAGGTTTGCTGGACCGGACACAAGGGTGCTGGTAAGCTCACCGGCACCCATGATTCAGGACCGGCAAACTACAAGTCTGCCTGCCGGAGCTGCTGTGCCTGACAGATCTGACCTATGGGACCCGATGGGAAAGGGACTTACATAATAAGCCGGTGGCACCAGGAAGTCAGGCGTCAGTAAATCATTATGAGTCTGGCGGCAACTCCGCCGGTAGCACTGACAAGTTTACCGCCAGGCTCGTAATGAAGCCCATTATCTACATATGACTTGCATCATTGAAAGATATAGAATTGGTAAAACAGGAGTCTGTGCAGTTGACACCATTGCTGAAGTTGAAGTTTCATTTGCAGTATGTAATATTGTTGCACTGGTGAATGGAAGTGTTGTAAGTGGTGCTGATGTTCGTCTACGCAAGAATGGAACCCATGAATTTTTCTTGCATAATGTTTGTACGTTTTCCGATAGTCATTATCAACATTAGCCCAGTGGACCCACACTACATGAAAAATCATAATAGATATTCCCAGGCTTTCAGATGGCACATTGGAAGGCCCAAAGTATAGAGTTTTGTTGCAGAATGTGCAAAGTGCTTTCTCTTCTTCTTTTCTAGAATAGTGTTTTTTAACTTTAAAGAAGCACCAACTGTCAGCAGTGATGTCCATCCCAGTTGCCTTCTTCCTCACTGTTGATGGATTCGGAACCCAAATGATAACGTCATCACTACTGGTACTCTCGTGGTTGGACATGTTGTAAAACAATAAAAATGACAACATGAAAAAGACAATGGGCCTCATTACACGGACGGCGGTAAGGGTTAACGGTCACCGTTAATGGCAACGGTGACCGTTAACCCTTACCGCCGTACTACGAGGTCCCTTTGCGGGTTGGAGGAATTAACGCCTGCTTCTTGCAGGCGTTAAGTACCAACCCGCTAAGGGACCTCGGAGCTAATTACGGCACCGCAAAATTGCGGTGCCGTAATTAGCGCCTTCCCCATTCCCATAGAGCCCTATGGGGCAGAAATGGGAATGGGGAAGGGCAATGGCGGAAGGGGGATTTACCGCCCCTCCAACCTTGGAATGGGGCGGTAAATCCCCTTTCCGCCAAGGCGGTGCCGGTAATTTACCGGCATGGTCCAGGGTGCTAATAGCACCCTGGATTACCGCCTTCCGTGTAATGAGGCCTCAAAACATAAAAAAGGGAATATTAGAAGGGCTATATCTTACTGTTTTCTTGCACAACGTTAGACCTATTCAAATGTCCAACTGGCAACAGAAATATAAAATAACAAAAATTACACCTCTAAAAAGACAATTGGCCTCATTCCGGTTCCGGCGGAAAGCATGCCGTTGATACCGGCAGGTTGGTGCCGGACCCATAATAATTAAAGGCGCCTGACTTCCCGGTAACACCGGGATATTGCAACCCTGGCAGGCCGGAAAGTCAGTCACTGGTAAAATGTTGTTCCCCATTCCCATAGAGTCCACTGGACTCTGTGGGGGTGGGTACAACAGTTAATAACAGTGCCAGTGCTTCCATAACGGTCTGCCTACCGTGGCCGCTGTGCCCGGCAAGGTCAGACATATAGAACATGGCAATTCCCGCAGGCAGACATGTATGATGCCTGTCCGGAAACAACAGTGCTGGTAAGCTTACCAGCACTGTTGTTTCCGGACCGGCATACTTGTAATGAGACAAAATTCACAAAAGCTGCCTCTCTGAACCTCTCTACCATTTCAACTAACTCTTCAAATAGAGTTCTGCAGATGACAAAAGAAAGAAAAATAGTATTAGGGGAAAAGTGAGGAAAAACAATGAATCATTTTAAGGGTATAGTGTCAGAAGTGCTTGCAGTTACTAAAAATCCATTTCATTATCAAGTTCAGAAAGCAATGATAAATGTAAACTTCTTTTTTTGTGGACTTTGGCACCCTCAGATTGGATAGTTTTGAATGCATGGATGTCATGATATGGCTGCATCAATAGATCCGAACGTGTAAAGGGTGGAGGTTCATTATGCACAACCACCACTCACATATAAGCCAAAAAATACTCCGGCTCAGTATGGTCCAGACCATCTCATGCAATTTGCAATACACATCATCCACATTAGTCCAAGAGATTCGCAAAAAAATAATTTATCATAATTAATGTTCCCCACCTTTCTGACAGAGCATTACAAGAGTCATGTCTTATTGTTTTATTGTGCAATGTTAGACATATTCAAATGTCCAGCTGGTGACAAAAATATAAAATAACAAACATGACAACTCTAAAAAGGCAAACACCCTCATTACAATTATGCCAGTGCAGAAATAGCATTGCTGATAGTTCTGTACTGGCACCTTTTTCCAGACCAGCATATTCTAGGTTGTGATGCCGGTAACACCGGCACCGCAAGTGTCCCACCACATCTGGCAACAACATTGCCGGGATCTGTGGAGAGACGTGACAGCTGTGCCAGAGATACTGGCATTGCGTTAGTAAGCGCATATTCCGAGCCACAAGGACATGCAATTACCGGCATGAACATGCCGGCAGCAATGAGAAAATGATGCCGAAACACCGGCATCGCAGACTAGGAGTTAAGTAGATTCAGGTGTGTATGTTACATGCTATAGGTGCACAAAATAAGCACAGGTGGTCACAATGAGCAGTGCTACAGCACAAAATGACCACTCCCACACCCCACACCCCTTACAACACCACCATGCTAGCAGTAGCAGTAGCAGTAGCAGTGGCAGTACTTGGAGCTGGAGGCCATGCCTGCAGGCCAATTACTTGTGAAGGCAGAAAGGCAGAGGATGCAGGCACTTGAGGAGAAGGAAGGCCATCATGGCCCATCTAAACCCCAATGTCCAGCATGTTGCACCACACAGACAGCCATCAATTCCACGCTTAAGGGCCACACCTTTCAACCTGAGCCAAAGCAAGATCCACACCCTGTTTCGGATAGACAGGGACACCATCACTTTAATAGTAAACCTGATCCATTATGAACTGGTCAGCCTCATAAATATTCGCACAGGCACCCCCCCCTTGCTCAAGGTAGTGTCTGTGCTACACTTCCTAGCCACAGGCACATACCAGCACACTATTGATGAGCTGCATGGGATATCACAACCATGTTTTTCGTGTGTCATGTTCCATGTCATTGATGCACTCCTGCATCACATTTAAGACCACATCAGCCTACCCAGGACTGCTGACCAGGTAAATGGCACAATAATAGCCTTCCATGCCCTTGCAGGCATGCCTAAAGTCATTGGTGCTTTGAACTGCACACATGTGGAGCTGGTGGCCAGGCATGCTGTGAAGGCAGTATACTGCAACTGAAAACTTTATCATTCACTGAACGTGCAGACGGTGTGTGATGCCCGCCACCGCATCACCTATTGCTGTGCAAGATTTCCCGGTTCAACCCAAGACTCCATGGTGCTGCGCAACTCCATGCTGCCTCGGTACAAGGCACATCACAGTGGACTGGTTATCCCCTGAGGCTATTGTTGATGACCCGTCTGAGGCAACCACACAACATCCATGAGCAGGCATACAACCATCCCCATGTACATACTCGGTGCACCATTGAACAGACAATTGGCCTGTTAAAGGCAAGGTTCTGCTGCCTTAGAAGATCGAGGGAGCACTAATGCACAGCCCTAAAAGGTGGGAAAGATAGTGCTTGCCTGTGCCAGGCTGCACAACATGTGTATCAAGTGCAACGTCCCCCTGCCCCCTGACATGGACATGCACCCACCAGAGGCTGAGGAGGACAGTGATGAGGAACTGGCAATTGGCCAGCACCGTGATGGCATGGATGGACGTGTCGCACAAGATGAACGTATACACCACTACTTCTATTCACCAGTCACATATGTGGCACAGGCCAGCTAGCACACTGGGCACTGCACATAAAAGTCATCACTCACACTGAAAAATCAATGTCCAGTCATTATTTATTTGCAACACCAACTATATTTTGTGACAAGAAAATATATACAAATGTGAAATGTCTTAACTCCTAATACAATACACTCAAACTATGCCTCCCCACTCCCGCTCCCCAACTATCCCTTATGCAATTATGAAGGAAAGTGCTACCTTTTATCCCTATAGAGAATAAGGCGGTGGTGGTGGAGGCAATGACCAACCCTCACCTGGACACTGCAATAGCCTGTTAGCAGGAATTCCATTCAAACAAGCAGCCAGACTGCAGAAGGCTCAGAACATGGCAGGCAGAGTAATAAGACACCTCGGAAAACAGGATCAGGTCTCGTCAGTGCAGAGATCCCTCCACTGGTTAATGGTGGAGGATAGGATCAAATTTAAAGTGGCTTGTTTGGTCAATAAATGCCTGAGAGGGCTTGCTCCTGACTATCTTGCTGAGAATATCATGCAATATCGGCAAAGTAGTAGGCTCTGCTCCGGAGACGCACTTTTGACTTGTGTTCAACAATCTAAATGCGTTTCCAGAGGAGATTGAAGATTCTGAATATTCGGCCCAAAAATCTGGAATCAACTTCCACTGGAAATCAGAACGTGTGAGACATTGAACCTTTTTTATGAAAATGTTGAAAACCTTCCTATTTAGATACAATGAATTTCTGACCACAATCCAACTCCTGCTTTTATCATGTGCTGATTGCTAGTTGTCATCTGCGCCCAAATACAGTTTAATTTGTCTGGTGCGTGTAATAAATTATTCAAAACCAAATCAAAATCAAATCAAATCCGTCTCCACTCCTCCTCCCCAACTATGCCTCTCCACTGCCCCAGCTCAACACTACCTCCCCACTACCCGTCTCCAACTATCCCTCCCCACTGCCCCTCCCCAACTATCCCTCCGCACTCACCCTCCCCAACTGTCTCTCGCCAACTCCTGTCATGTTTTGCTATGTACATTAGCACATGTCACAGACAGGGCAGGTGTGTGTCCATGGCCTATTTGCGTCCCCTTTTTGGCTCTGGTGTGCGGCTGTGTGCTGAGCGGGACTGCTGCATGAACGCCGCTTTTGCCTTCTCTGCACAGAACTACCAGGTGTTGTGCTTGTTGATGGAATGGGTGGTAGTGCCATGGGCCGTCGGTCCAGGAAATCCTGGAGCAAAATGGCCATTGTTTTGGCGATGGAAGACATCATGCTGTTGCCCTCCCTTACCGTCTGGACAATGGCACATGTGCAGTGACCAAGTGCACATGCATTACATCTTCCACTGGCCTGCACGCTCCCACGCATGAGCTGAGCCTCCTGAAGGTGCTGCTGCACCAGGAATGGGAGTGCATCCTGGCATTGCTCCATCCTGGTGAGGCAGCCTTCAATATCCCTCACACTGGGGAAGGGGAGACATTGGGGGCTAATTCGGCACATGGGGCTGAGGAGCATGTTCTCCTCAATGCTGTGGTCTGTCGTGTCTCCAGTTTCCAGACCACCCTCGTCTGCTGTGTCGTCTCCTAAGCATGCATGTACATTCCCTTGTGGCAGTGGTGGTGGTGGCGGCACTGCTGCTTCTGGGGCTGCCAAGGTGGGTGCAGTTTGTGGGGCCTGCAGTGGCAGTGCTAGTTGGACCACAAGGACCTGCAGTGGCAGTGCTGGAGGGACCACAGGGGCCTACGGTGGCAGTGCTGGAGAGACCACAGGGGCCTGCGGTGGCAGTGCTGGAGGGACCACAGGGGCCTGGGGTGGCAGTGCTGGAGGGACCATAGGGGCCTGCGGTTGCTGGACGGATGCAACTGGGGTTGCAGTTGCACATCTGCCTGTTGAGGCTGTGGAGTCCTGGGTTGAGGTGGTGGTGGTCCTTCGGCGTCGGTGCCTGGTGCCCCTTGATGTGCTGGGATGGGCATCCTCATTTCCAGATGATGTGCCTGAGGGAGTCAGAAAGCCAGGGCATCAGTGATGAGTGTGGATTGATGAGGCAGACATTAATGCTTTGTCCTTTTGATGATAGTGCTGTGTCAGGGACATGATGGGGGACATGGCATGGTGTACACATGCTTTTGTCATGCATATTGTGCAGATGGATGTGTGATGTACCTACATGGTGTGTGGTGTGCCGGAGATACTGCTGTGGTGTACTTGTAATTTCTGGGGAGGGTGTTAGGGGTGTGGCACACAAGCTCTGTGATGTTGCGTTTGGGAGGGTTGTGCCATGGATGGGTTCCCCATGTGCCTGCTGCCTGTAGCACTTACAGCGATCAGTGGAAATTTGTGCTAATGGGTCAGGCTGGCTGGGACGGGGGAGTCAGATGTTTCCTTGGTGTGTGACGCTGGTCATTTATGGGTGGTGTAGGTGCTTGGCACTGATCTGAATTTGTGTCTGGGCTAGCATGGTGGTAAGACACCAGTTTTGCTGTGGCCGGGGATGTGTGTCTGAGTGCCAGCAGGAGCATGTTATGTTCAATCAATCAATCAATCAATCAACTACTTATATAGTGTGCTTTCACTGAAGGCATCATGGCGCTTAAGCAGACGACACCAAAACGAAGGGACCAAAGAAAACCCAACTCAATGTTGGCGATACAGGGTGCCAGCGCTATGTTCTATATGTGATTGGGTTATGAGTGAGGTTTGGGGTGAAGGTGTATGCTGTTTCTTCCAATCAGGTTGCAGGTGGGGGGGCAGTAGGGCGGTATTGGTGTTGTGCACAACGCACTTGGGGTGTTTTGCAGCTGTAGTGTGTGCAGGGTTCACACAGAGGTTGATGTGACATTGGGGTTACATGTACTCACCATCCTCCCTGGATGTCATGGCTCTGGCCTCCATAGCACCACCACCTTCTATGGACTCGAGGTGCAGCAAACTGCTGCACCTCTCCTCCAAGGGCTGCAGGTGAATGCGTAATGCACTGCCATCACCTGTGGCCATACCCTGGCTGCGCTGGGCCGACAGGAGGTTGCGCACCCTCGGGGGCAGGTTATGCCACCTTTTGTGGCAGTCACGCACAGTGCGGGGGGTTGTGCCAACTTCTGTGCAACCTACTCCAAGATGGTCTTCTTTCTGAACTGTGCCTGCCTGCGTTGGTCGGTGGAGAACAGTTAGTCTGCATGTTGTACAATGGTGTTTACCAAATTTAATTATGCCTCGCTAAAGCGTGGCTTGCGACTCCTCTTTGCACAGACTCTTGCTGTCATCTTGAATAAGAAAAATCTGTGCTCATGATATGGGTATGTGTGTTGTGCTCTGAGGATTCCAATGGATTGTGCTTTATTGATGGACGCCGGTCGATTTCCTGTTCTGGCGATCAATGTAATTCCGGTCACGGTAATTGCGGCACCGTTGTTACTGGTGCCGGTGGACCAGGGAGCTAGGTGCTGAATTTGGAGTCACCGGCACAAAGACTGCCAGTGTTGGCATTTTGGGGGAGGGTTGAGGGAATTACTGGCATGCCATTGCCACCGTATCCGGCATGCCGGAATGCGTGTGCACGCCAACACAGAATCAGCCTGTATTTCCTGCAGCTGGAGTTCACGGACACGTTGGCACCAGCATGCTGGAAATTAGGATTTCTTACCTGCTAACTCGTAATGAGATCCAATGCCACAAACAATGAAGCATCCTCGTTGAACCTCTCTAGCATTTCTAATGACTCTTCTACTAGAGTGCGCCAGTGCTGCCACTGTTTGAAAATGGTTGGAGGTTGATTATGCACAACAACCGCTCATAGCTACAATAAACATATTAGACCACATATAAGCCAAAAGAGACTGCAGCCCATTATGGTTCAGACCATCTCATGCAATTTCCAATACACATCATCCCAAGAGACTCGCATCAAATGCCTTATCATAATTGATGTTCCCAAACGTCTTCCCACATCGTTTTTTCTTCTTTTCTCAGTAATGAAATGCTTGTGTGTCTTCAACCAAATAAATACACTATTAGTACCACACAATGAAGTGGATGAAAATGTCCAACAGATGCATGGCATCAGAAAGTAAAGATCCTAGGAAGACTCCTCACTCATCTAAGTCCCACTACCGCAGATAGGAGCACCACATCTGCAAACACTTCATGAAAAGCCTCCTCTCTAGCATTTCTAACAACTCTTCAAATAGAGTGTTCCAGTGCTGCCAGTGTTTGAAGACTCTGCCTATCGCTGGCAGCCCCTTTAATGGGGGAGTTGATATCCACTACCACTGGTCATAGCTACAGTAAAGATATAATACCACATATAAGCCAAAAAGCTGCCCTCCAGTATGGAGCAGACCATCTTGTGCAATTTCCAATACACATCATCAACATCATCCCAAGACACTCGCCCCATGTGATTTATTATGATTGATGTTCCCAAGCTTTCTGACAAAACATTGGAAGGGCCACTGCTTAGTGTTTTCATGATCAATGTTACACATGTTGAAATGTCCAACTGGTGACAGATAAAATAAAATAACAAAAAAGACACCTCTAAAGAGACAATGCCACAAAATATTAAGCCACCGCTCTAGAATTTCTAATAACTCTACCAATAGAGTGCGCCAATGCTCAAATGTTTGAAAGCTTTAGCTGTTGCTAGGGAACCGGTATGGCCCTTTTAAGTGAAGTAGCGCTTTATTAGATGGATGAGTATGCAGAATTTACTCTTACACCAAATACAAAGGCCGACTCTAATCTGTTTTAATATCAATTGTCTTAAACAGGGAGTACAACGGCCATCAACGGAAATCAACAGTTGTCGCACAGCATAATCTCAATGCATTACATGAAAAAACACACTCTTATATTAAAAACTTGTCATCATTGGCATCATACTATATGGCAAACTAAGAAACCTTACTTGAGATTGTGGCTGGCTTAAGGGGAACATATAGGCATACTTTCTATGGGGGATAGGATTGTGATTGGGTCTCTAAGTCAGGTGGACAATTTATGCTCACCCCTAGTGCAAGTCATCTTCATTGTCATCAAATGCACAACATTTTATTGGCTCTCAAATAATAGGGCTCTTTGCTACGTGGCCCTCTATGATTGGTTGGCATGCTTGTACCCTTCTGAAATATTCCACTCACTAGCAGCACGCAAGTTGAGACCCCAGGTGTTGGTGGGTGGACTTTGACCATGGGCCTCATTACGACCCAGGCGGTAACCATGGCGCTAGTAGCGCCATGGTTGCCGCCGGAATTTTACCGATTCCACCATGGTGAATGGTGAAATTACCGCCCCATTCCAAGGTTGGCGAACGGTAATTCCCCATTCACCATTGGCCTTCCCCATTCCCATTTTTGCCCCCATAGGGCTCAATGGAAATGGGGAAGGCGGTAGTTACGGTACCGCAAATTGCGGTACCGTAATTACCTCCAAAGTCCCTTTGCGGGTCCAAACCTTAACGGCTGGTAAAACCAGCCGTTAAGGTAGGGACCCGCAAAGGGACCTTGTAATTAGGCGGTAAGGGGATAACGGCGCTGCCACCTTTTACGGCGCTGTTAACCCCTTACCGCCTGGGTCGTAATGAGGCCCCATGTCTCCCCACCCAATTTATGTATAGATGCATACATGGGTAAATACAGTCTGGTGTTATACATACTTAGTTACAATGTGGTACAGGGTAAGCATGGTGGCAGCAGGGAGTGGGATGCAGTGTCAGTTGAAGAGAGTGGTTTTGCGGTTTTTGCGGAAGGTGGTGAGAGAGGTTTCCGCTCGAAGAGTGTTGGGCAGAGCATTCCACAGTTTGGGAGCTATGTGGGGAAAGCCCATGCCACCTGCTTTGGTTCTCTTGATGAGCGCAACAACCAGTTTGTTTGTGTGGTGTGCTCTTTTAGGTCATGTAGTGATATCCATGTTGATGGTTTCGGATAAGTAAGGGGGGCATTAAGGTTGAGACATTTGTGTGCTAGGGTGAGGGTCTTGAAGGTAATTCTCTCCTTAACCGGGAGCCAGTGGGCGTCTCTTCTTGCTTGTGTGATGTGGTCTTTTTTGGGAATGTTGAGTGCTACTCTGAGCGCGTTGTTCTGGATAGTTTGTGGCCGGTTTACATTTGTTGCTGAGGTGCCTGCAAGGAGGGTGTTCCAATAGTCTAGCTTGGCACCAATGGTGGCTCAGGCAACAGAGAGGCAGTTTTGGCTAGAGAGAAATGGTCTAACGCCGGTAATGAGTTTAGCGGTGTGGTTGAATGCAGAGGTGACGGCGCTAACCTGTCTAACCATGAATAGAGTGGTGTCATGGTAGACTCCGAGGGTTTTGACTGATGAGGATGGTGTGATGATGGTGTTGTCAATGAGGAAGTTGCTGTATTTTTGGTCTAGTTTATTTAGTGTTTCTTTTGGGCCAAGTATAATAATTTCAGTTTTTTCTCAGTTGAGACAGAGTCCGTTGGCTGCCATCCAGGCTTGGATGGGGGCGTATATTTGTGCAATTGTTCCTGGTCAAGCCTTCTGCCAATTGAATTGTCTTTGAACTCAGCCTTGCAAATGATCACTGCTCCTGTGAATAAAGGGGAGTGTGAGCACGTTCTTATCTTCAAGTCTCAGTGTAGCTCGCCCATTTTCTCTTTGCATCCAGACCATGTGACAGGAGACCGTGTTTGAGCTCCTTTTCCTCATATTTAATGGTATTAAATGAAAAAAACATGGCACTCATGGCATCTTTGCTTCGCGCCTTAACAGGGGCTTGTCTTGCTTTTCATGTTCTTTGAATCTTTTGAAGATAGATAACCAGTTCTTGGCTCTCCTGGCCCTTGACACTGGGCCAGGCATCATTCTCGTTTCTTCCTCAATCTTCAGCTGTTTTTCTCTGCTGCGCCATACTTTCAGCTCTTCTGTCCATGGGGTCCTGGTTAACCCAAATGCTACGTGAAACAACTAGATTCTATATAATGGTGGCAACGCCTGCAGTCTATTCACTACGTATAGCCAGCCTTCATGATAACAGTCTACTTGTGTTACAGCATCTGTTCAGTTTATAAATGGCTTGCATTTTCTCCAGTGCTCTTCACACGTGCAATTGTTATTTCGAACATGAAATAATACATGAGATAACTTCATCATCAGATTCTATACAGTCTATTAATCTTCTCTCTCAGCATCTCTTCATGGCGTGTCATCTTTGCTTCATGTGACGTCACCAATCTTCGCTTTCATTCATCTTTACAAGTCTTCAGGGATCTTCCCTAAGAGACCATCAGCTCTTCGGGAATACATTACAAAAGGTTTTTCTCAATGAATACCTTGTCTCAAAGACTTTTCGTGTTATAGGCATCATTACTGGTGTTTTACTTGTCACAATTTCCGGCTCCCAGTATATAGGCAAGATGGGCAATGGAACTTCTGGTAGGGGCATTTGGCTCTTCCTCTACACTCCCCCCTCTGGTTGATTCATCGACCACTCCTCCAGCAGTCTTCACATCTAGACATCCTTTTCTGGAGAAGTGTTTCTTTCTAGTCCATATATTTATTACTCCTTTTAATGGGCCTGCTGATTTAACATGGTCATTAACACTCAAGATCATGTGGCTACATTGTCCATTCCAGCTACAGTAAACCCATTCCCACATACGCCGTATGGTTCCTCGAATACAGGAACTTTGTTCCCTCAGGTGCTTGAATACTAGCTTCTATATATTTTCTGATTTCTTCATCTGTCAATTACTTGGGTTCAAATCCTGATTCAACATCTATCATGGTTCTCATTCCTATTGCCTTCTTCGCTGTATTCTAACACTGTGTGATTATTATTGTAATCACACAGAATACAAACATGATCATCACCAATAGTACTCCAAGTTTTTGTTATATGTGGGCATACCTTTTACCTTCCAGTCAGGTACATTTCCTACAAAACTATTTCGTGCATAATTAGAATCAGTTACTAACACTATCTCTTTGAGTTTGTTTTCTACTGTGGTAGTGACTGCTTTGTAAATAGCAGTCAATTCTGCCACCTGACTACTTCTAGGCCCAATCCTCCAATTACTCTAAGAATATTGTCACATTTAAACCAGATATTTCCTATTCCTGCCAGAAGTTTTTTCTGTGTTATTGTCCACATGGTATGCAGAACCATCTACATGCACAGTTGGTAAATCCCTACACACCTCTTCATTGAACGCTTTGTGGGGGGATTTTTCAAATACATTCAAACTTGATTCATTTCTGTGACCTCAGATGCACATTCTGCTGCACAATCATGCAAATCTGCTAGCCCTTGGGCAATCGGGCTCTTCTTATTTTGTTCATATCTTACTTCCACAGGAAATCCTTGAAGTTCCAATGACCAAGAAGTAATTCTGCACTAGGCCAAATTCCCTGATCTAATTCTCTTGCTTTGTAGAAACTGCAGGGGCTGATGATTTATTTCAATAATTACTTTTTCCCCTTGAATTATAGGTCAGAAATTATGTAACGCTCAGACAGTGATTAGGAGTGCTTTTTTACATTCACTGAATTTAGTTTCAACCTGTGACAAGGCCTTGGTAGCATATGCAATAGTTTTGTTATTCACATAATGTTTTTGATATAACAATGCTGACATGCGTTGATCAGTGAATCCTACCTGTACAAAGAAATCCTGGTTCTTTATGGGATATGCCAGACATGGTGCCTTCATGAGACATTCCTTTACTCTGGCCACCGCTTCACATTGATCCTTTTCCTATTTCCAGGGTACACCCTGTTTTAGTAATCTCGTTAAAGGTTGTGTAATCTCGGCATAATTCTCAATACATTTCCTGTTGTTACCTGTTATCCCTAACAAACTTTTGAACCCTTTCGGATTGGTAGGATCTTTCAATGTGTGTATCGCCTCCGTTTTCTTTTTTTGCGGGTTTAACCCATTTTCGATCAACTCTTGACATAGTAAGTTCACCTTCTTTTTACACCATTGTGCTTTCTGTAAATATACTTTGGCTCCAGCCTTCTGTAACATGTCTAATCTCATTGAAATGGCTTTTCAGATCCTCATTCTTAATCAACACATTATCCACGTAAACTATTGTCCCCGCTTCCGCTGCATCTGGGAGGAGCTTGCTCAGGAATATCCCAAATTCACTCACACTATTGACATATCCAAAAGGTGTCCAAGACCACGCATATTGCGATTTGCCAAAAGAAAATGCAAACAAATGTTGTATATCTACAGCCAGTGGTACACACTACTATCCAGCTGTAAGATCTAATGTGGTGAACACCTTTGACCCGTGAACTTGTGCAAGACCCTGATAAATAAATGAAAGTGGCCACTTGAAACCTGTATCCTTGTGTTTAATTCTCATACATCTGCACACTAACGCCACTAGCCATTAGGTTTTAACACACCTAATATGGGTGTGTTTTATGTGCTATGAATGGGCCTAAAGATTCCTCAGGATACTAAATTTTACATTTTTTCAGCTAGTGATTCCAAACATGCCAGGGGCAACCTATATTGTCTCACAAATACCGGTTCACTACATAGTCCTTCTGGTAATGTGGCAACATGTAAATCTGTTAATTCACAATTATGTGCGTCTTGGGCAAAAACCTCTTTGAATTCCATAAATAGTTTTCCCAATTGGTCTTTTTCTTCTTCATTTGTGCACACACCTGCAGCCTGAATCTGCTCTTCTACCATTTTAGAGAGAACTCTGGGAAGTCCTCCAATGGAGGAACTTCTGTACTTTCTTCCAACCGTGTAGCTGTGTCCTTTTGGAGAGTCGACACACTTTTTATGGAATATTGACTTCCATTTCAATATGCTGCTTTTCTGTTTTACGCTCATTTAATTAGAATAGGATGCAATCATCTTGATGACAGCACACGATTTCACTTAACTTATAAGGATACACAGACTAAACTTTAAAGATTCCTTTAGGTTGAGAGTCCAAAGATTCTGGCAATTTACTCTGCACCGTCACATATCTTTCCGGTATGTTCCCAATTACTGCATTACTGAAATCTGTATTATAATGAGATTTTTGCCATTCCTATTGTTGAATTCTCCTCTAAATGAATGTCCTGGCATCCTTTATTGTCTACCAGAATTGTAACGGGTCCGTCCCCAATCATTATCAGTGGTGTATATTCGCAGTCTAGCGCTTGCTGTCTCATGGATTCCTTTAGACATACAAATGCATCAGAATCTTTTGACTGTTCTCCCTTCCTGTGATTGTAACTTGTCTGGTGAATGCGGGGATGGTAACATCCTTTCTCACCTGTAATCCAACTGCATATGGTGCCATCTGCGTGCAATGATAAGCTTGTTTTCGGTCCTCAAATTCAGGTGCGGCCCCTCCTAATCTGGACCAAACCCTTTGATTTAGAATGTTTAACACCATACACATCATGTGCATGATTTAATTTCCCACATAAAATTTGTTTTGTGTCCCACTTATGATCTACACATTGTGATGGATACTCTTATGACAAATTGTAATCTTTAACATGTATCTTCCTACAATCCTTTGCCTTGACATTGTATCATCCAAACCAAAGATGTGTTGGTTCTTTATTCTGAATTTTGGGATCTACTCCCTGTCAATTATCAGCTCGAGTACCTTCTCGTTAATGAAACCTCTTTCATGCCCAAGTACTAAAGTGGCTTCTATCATTTCAGAATGCCCGTTTATATGGATAGGGATCCATGGCTGCCCATCTCCCATGTATATTTCAGAAAGGGATGGAATGTGTTTTTATGTGTTTATCTTTGGAGTGACATTTGGCTTGCATTTCACTACCTTTAGATAAAAGCACAATGTGTTTTCATCTATTTCTGTTTACCATTTTTTCTTGGGGTCCAACTAAATCTCCAGAGACTGCTTCTCTTTTTCACCCTGCATTTTACCCTGACACATGAGAATGACAGTGACACTAGGCCCACAGCCATTCTGAAGATATACCTCCACTGCATTTTCTGACTTAGCCACTGCATGGCATTCCCTTACATTGTGGTTTTGTGTCATGATTTTGTTTGGCTTCAATGGTGGCTAGGGATACCCCATTTACGCCATCAATGAGGGGTGACAACCTCTTCAGACAATTCGTCCCTATGAGGAAAGGTTTTTCACTGATGGATGTGATCAATATTTCCTGTCTCATCCGATGCTGCCCTATCTTTATGTCAACATCAGTGACAACTTCGATAGGTATTTCTTCACCATTGAAGGTGTGCACAGGACCTTCATTTTGTCTCAACTTTATATGATTTTATGGGGATCTCCTTCACTAACTCCTTTGACAGTATCATGGCCTGGGAGCCCGTATCAATCATTGCACATGCATTAAATTTCTCTTCCACAGTGATAGGAGCATAGTACCTGACTTCAACTTCCTCTAGCACACGCAAAAAGTGTGAGTTTTTGCTGTTTTCAGGACTCACCTTCCTTAGCCCCTTTTCACTCTTTGCTAAACACATGGGTAGATACTCTTCCCTCAATTTTGCCTACTTCATTTTAGATTTCTTTGTCAATTTTCCAGGGCTCAGAACCTATCTGGAGTGTAGCCACTGACTGCCACTCTGACCTGGGACTACCAGGGTTCACACTGCAACTTTTTGACTGAACATTTTCACAATTGTCACGTGGCATCCTGTCATTTTCTGGTGCATGACACATATCTGTGTTTTACATGGTGCCTGTCCTTTCTGTCTCTTGGAATATTTGTGGTTCAAAATACTCCTCAGGTGACTGACCTGCTCCCTCCCTATGAGCTACTGTTTTTTTCCTTCTGGAGTTCTACAGTATTCTGTCTCTTAAGGGTGGATATTCTAACTACCAGTCCTACCTCTTCATCTTGTGTTTTATTTTCACATTGGATGCTCTTTTTAAATCTGTCTCTCTGTTCTTTAGGTTTTTCTTGTTCATTTTTCCCTTTTTGTTCTTCATCTTCACACACTTCATTTGTCTGATTCAACTCCTTTTTGTGTGTGTTGGCTTTCCTTGTCTAAATTCATTTTTGTTCTTATTTTTGAATCGGCAGGCAATTCAGGACCGTTATACAAAGGTGATTCATGAGTTTCTGTGTTTTTAAAAGTCAAGAGGCTATTAAATAGTCACTTGTAAGAATGCACACGATCACTCCTATGGCATTCTGCACCTTCACTTGGCTGCTGTTTTTGAACTGCACAGAGCTTTCCTATTTATTTAGACAACATTTTAACTTGGTCCTCTTGGCATTGAAATCTGTCCCTGGATTCTTCTCTTTGTGGCCTGGGCCGGTATTGGTTAAACTCACCCTGATTAGGCCTATTCTGGTACCTCTCAGGAGATGGATTTCTATTTGTGTTACTTCTGAACTCATGGGCCATAGGAGGTGGTGAACGTGGAGTGACCATCCTTTGACCATGGCCGACTGGTATTGGTGACTGGTAATAATGGCGCGGGACATAGTTCATATTTTGTCTTTCATTTGGTGGGAATTGTCCCCTATGCTGATTTCCATTTTCAATTAATCTATCCACATATCTTGGTCTTTCTTGGTGACCATACACCATTGTATTAGGGTCAAATCTGCTCTGTGCACCCAGTGTCTGAAACAGGCCATTATAGATTTGATTTTGATTATTATTTATGCCTGAATATCAGGGTGAACCCCCACTGTGGGGGCATTGCCCAGATATCTTGGGCTAATGTAAGAATCTCTATTGCTCGGATCAACAGATTGGAACATATGAATTTGGGGTGGTATCCTCTGTGGTGGCATGCCCCTCTGATTAGGTGTCATGTTGTTCCTGGCCTGAGTTTGGGCTGATGCAAGCAGCATTTTTGCAAATTGTGCCTCCATTTTTGCTGGTATGGGTTCTTTAGATTTCATTTTTGTTTCTTTACGCATAGACCGTTCCTCACTCTGACAATAGATTACTTCATATAGTCCTATGTTCTATTATCCATTCCAGTGAATTCTCCCTGTCAAATTCACAAATTAACTGGGATACAATTTCTTTTTAGAGAACATAAAAGTATGGAGTTTTAAATTCTACAGAATTAGTAACAAAGGCCACATCAAAGTGGGAAAATGCTATTTTTAAATCTTGGAGGAACTGGTGAGGGAACTTATCAGGCTTTGCAGTCATTGTACACGCTACTTTTTTTGCATCTTGTATCGCCTGGTAAGGTTAAAATGTATGTCTAACCTTTTTCTCAAAGTCTGCCAATGACAGGTTTTCCTGTTCATTGAGACCACGAATGACACTAGCAGCTGCTGAATCAAGCTTTAAGTGAAAGTACTGTCTATACTGTTCCATAGGTATCTATTTAGAACGAGGTAGCAATACTTTGAGATGGATGGGATGCAGAATATACTCAAACATCAATAATCAGACTGACTCAGGAAGTTGGCAAAGTACGTCTGTTTTAACATCAATTGTCTAAAGCAGGGAGTATAACGAACATCAACGATCTGCCACTATATCTTCTCACTCAGCGAGTTTCATAAAAAATGCAGGTTATATAACAAAAACTCATCATCATTGACGTCAATCTACGTGGAAAACTACAAAAACCTATTTGGGAAAGTGATAGGCTTAAAGAGAACATCTAGGTATATGTTTCATAATTGTTCTGGAAAGTGATTGGGTTTTTAACATCAGGTGGGCAACTAAGCCCTCCTCTAGTGCAAGCCACTACGAATGTCATCAAATACACAACGTCCCATTGGTTACATAAACTATACGGCTATCTATTACATGGCCCTCTCCAATTGGTTGGCACCCTTGTACCCCTCTGTAATATTCCACACACGCTAGCAGCACGCAGGCATGCACCCAAGTGCTGGTGGGCTGGTCATGACCATTGCTTCCCACCTAATTATTCTGCCATCTATCATCACTCTTGTTGTCTGCCAGTCAACTAGCTTTTGAACATGGCCTTGGAAATATTCTCTGTGTCTGAGAATAAAAGGGAGTATAAGCATACTCTGTCTCTTGGTATACAGCTCAATTCGGTATCTATTGTCATCCGACCATACGACTGGAGACCATGTTTCAGAGCTTTTTTGCATTTAAAATACTATTAAATGACAAACCTCTGATGTCTTCAATGTTCTTGTTCCTCATCTCAAACAGGAGTTTGTTCTTTTCACATGTTTTGTAGCTACTGTATGAACATCCAAGCTCACAGTGACCTTGAATTCCTGGTGCTGGGCCAGCCAAGCTTTCTTGAATCCACCTCTGTCATTAAGCAATTTTCCAACTGTGCCACACAGAAAAAACCTTTCTATTCAAGGGTCCACACTCTGCTAAAGTGGGTTGTGGAACATTCATAGTCTACACATTTCTATGCATATATGTTGGCGCATCACCGCAATCTATTCACTATGTAGCCAGCCTTTAAGAATACTTTGGGCCTCATTACAACTCTGGCAGTCTGCTGCCGGAGTTGCATTTTTTCCGGCACTGGTGAATGGGCAAGAACCGGGTCATGCCGAGTTCGGCAGACCCGGTAATTGCCCATTTTTGGGTGTCAAAAACGAGGGCCTCCCCATCCCCATTCTGCCCCATAGGGATGAATCGGGATGGGGATGTCGGATGCACTGACACTGTCATGAACGGTGCCGGTGCATTCGTCGAGTTCTACTTGCGGTGCCGCAAAGCCCACTAGGAAAAACCTGCTGGCTGTGCTGCACCCGCGAATACAACTCGTAGTATGGTTGTCCGGGAACTGCGGTACTGGCTGCTTACCGGTACCGTAGTTCCCGGACCGCCAGGGTCATAATGAGGCCCTTTGTCTGCTTGCATTACTGCATCTGTACAATTGTAGAATGACTTTGCATTTTCTTGATCGTTTCTGTAGCATGAGCATTCTTTATTTCGAGACCGAAATGTTGCTCCCCTTTAACATCTCCTTCTTAAATCTAATAGAATGTTTATGGGCTTCAGCATCTTTTCTTGAGGCGTCAGCTTTGCTTTGCATGATGTCATCAGTCTTCCTTCTCATTTATTTTCACACTTCCTCCAGGATTTCATTGAAATGACCGTCATATTGTTGTGAGTGTATATATGGTTTCCTCAATGGATAACTTACTTCCAGAATTATTTTCGGTATAGGTATTTTCACTGATACTGCACATGTCTCACACTCTGGCTCCCAACATATAGGCATCATGGGAGTGGAGCTTTGAGTGGGGGTACTTGGCTCCACTTCTACACTTTATATTGGTAAAACTCCCCTCAGAATATAGTCTAACACCTGTCCTTTATCCCAGTTTATTTTTACAGTTCCAGCTACTGGACTTATTAAACTTAGTATGTGACAATATCATCAACTTCCTCTCATCAACTTATCTACAATGCTGATGTATGCTCTAGTAGCCAAAGTGCAAAACATATCACATTAGGAACATGCAAATGTATACAGACACCATACACTCCTAAACTAACTTACTTGGAACACCAAAGACCTTCTTCAGATTTTATCAACTGGTAAAATAAGCCTAGTCCCTGTGAACTCTCAGTCTCTGTGCTAATGAGTGCTTTCATTGAACGAATACCTAAGACGCTCGTTTTGAATTTCTAATTTTATATACTAATGGGATTTAAATCGGTTCAGATAAAATACATTATGCGGTACAAGCCATGAGTACATAAAACTGTGAATTGATATTTTACATGGAAATTTTCACACACATTAAAAGGCTCCACAGAGCACCATTTTATCAAATGACATTGTATGCAATGCAATTGGCAGGTGATGCAGTTTGAGAGAGGGAAAAAGAACACAACAGCAATTCGACTTCATTCATGAACATTTGAAAGCGCCTATGCATAAAACATTGGGAAACATTTTAGACAGAAACCTGCCTTTCTATGTGGCTGCCCCTCTTGCGTTCATACAGTAAATCCTCACTTATGACTCATATTTACCTAGAACATGGCGAGATTCCTGGCACAGCTGAAAGTGGAAAACCTCACTTGGTTCACTTACCAATAAGGAATGTCACGACCCAAGCAAGCCTGCCAACACTGTTTCAGCAAAGCGTCCCAAGCTGCCTGCACTGTCATCTGCCTAGCACACTCTCTCCCAGTTCCTTTTGAAACCTCCCACTGACACTCAAAGAGAATCCTTCCCCTTGAATTAGATCATGTCACCTCATCCGTCCTGCCCAGTATTTTTCCCATTGAAAACAACAGTTTTGCTAAACTACAAATATAAGATTTCCTTCCTGCTCAAACACAATAGTGTTCTTTCAGCAGCGCATATTTTATATTTCGCAGCTTTCCACATAAACTGCTGCTCTGCTGCACGTTTAAGAAGATCTCATTGAATGAAGCCACACAGCTAAACCTCATTGCAGAAGAGCATTTCAAAATCGTTTTCAGGACATTTCACCTAGACCAATTTGCACTAATTTATGTTAAAGAGATGTTACAGGTTACTGGGAATTGCTAGCTGTTCGTTTATGTTAGTATTTAGATGCAGTACAAGCCAGTCTAATGAAATGTTACCCTGAAATAGAACATTTTTAAACATGTGCTCACTGCAATAATATGTTCATTTCCATCTGGTGCACGCCGGTTGCAATTGCCATTTATAATGTTTGTATGTCTATGTTTCTGTGCAAAGAAAACACTAACACTACATGTGAAAGAAGCTAATAAGCCCATGTAACTCACAGCCCCCGGTTATTCCGACAGTATTCACTGTAGATGGGGGAACACAGGGCATTGACATATTAGCACCTGTACTCATGTTTTCAAACTGCCTTCCCCACAGTTCCCTTTCTTTTATCATCCCAATTTCAAACTGGTGAATCTAAATGGACAATCTGTGTTGAGAGGAGTATCTTTAATCTTTTGAATGTATCATTTTATTTTGGAGATCTAGCAGGGGACTAACTCATCTACAGTCATTCTTTCAACAAACCTCACTTCACATGGTGTTTGGAAACCAATTTCCGTTGTCATTGTTCTCTCAATGGACTGGTCTTCCATCTGCATGGAGTCAGTCCTTCCAATGGTATCACTCACCATCTCATGCCAGTTTCACATGTCCATCTTCCAAGATCCCATAATCCTCCTTACTCCTTCCTTATTCACACTCCTTTTATGTCCTGTATATATATGATTCTACTCCTCTCTTGTGAAAGAGGTGTGGCTTTCCCATCCATGTGATCAGCAAGGGTGGGAGGGAAAACTGCCCTTATTATGGAAAAGCACGATTCCTTTTTGGGCTCTAATTTCTGCCTAAAATACAATAGATTGATAAAGGTAATATTATCAGATTCTGCAAGTTGGTGTGCACATGTAGTGAATTATTGCTTTCTGATAAGATTTGGCACACGTTTATAGTTATGTAAATGTTCACTAATTCAAGACATGGCAAGGTATCGTGTTAATTACATATTCTGATAGATAGTACTTCTGTCTACATGTCTTGGTAATCAGAGTTTACACTGTGATGCAGCAATCAATATAGTAATTACACACTTAGGGGGTAATTCATAGAATTCGGCGCACAAGTGGTGCACGCGGCAAGTGTGCGTGGGGAGTTTTACACGCGATTGGCCTGGCGCGAGTGGGGTACGTGTATTCCGAGGGGTGCGTGGGGAGTTTTACACGCGATTTGGCATTGTGGGCCCTCCTGGTTGTGCCCTTCCCCCCTCCCCATGCCCTGCAGGCAGCCCTCACCACAGAGGACAACCCACACCCCTGACCATTACCGGTAGGCAGACCACATGGCACCATGCACCTGTGAGCCCCGACTCATGTCCCCCACCCACCATTGACGGGCAGCTGCCAGCAGGCCCTGATTTATGTCCCCAACCCACCCCCAGTGACAGGCACCTGCCAGCAGGCCCCGAATTATGTCCCCACCGCACCCCCAGTGACGGGCACCTGCCAGCAGGCCCCAACTTATCCGACTTATGTCCCCACCCCACCCCCAGTGACGGGCACCTGCCAGCAGGCCCCGACTTATGTCCCCACCCAACACGTCATGACAATCCAGATCCATGGCCCTTATGGCCACCCAAATCCCACCCCACGCCACCCCAGTCCTAACACCCAACCAAGCATTCCATACATTCCACATTGAAATCCCCATGTCATGATAGATCCCAAATAACCAGTATGCGCATGAGTACAGGTCCGTCAGACGCACACAATGGCGACAGATGCATGGAAAAACCCACATTGTGACATGCACAAAACCAATGAGAGAAGACCACACAAATGAAGTTAAATATAAAAATGTATTATATACAAAAATGAATGAATGAAACGAAATGACACAAGAAATAAATGATAAATGAAAGGATGTCCGAAATGAAGGAAAACATATTAATGGTGAAATCAATAAAATGCAAAGAAAAATGCCTCCAAAGTGTCCGTCCATAACACCAAATCCAAAGTCAAAACGAAAACAAAACCATTCCTCCATGGTAAATATAAATATGTAAAATCAGGTCCATAAGTATATACAATGTAAAAATCAAGGGACCATGTGCCCAAGAATCCAAAGGAAACCTAAGAAAATACCTACCTAATAAATAACTATTTACAAAAAGGCAGGGCATAGTCCATGCGCACCAAAGGAAAAAATAAATAAAGGAAACCTACAACTACATAACTGTTTACAAAGGCAGCGGGCTAGTCCCACGGCTCACTGTTTGTTGTTCCGGGCCAGGGCATCATCGTACTCCACATCGATGTTCCGGAGGCGGGCCTGTTCCCTGGCCTCGAGGTCTCGCAGGGATGCAGCCATGGAATCCCTCAATTCCCTGCGAGTTTCCTCGAGGCCCTCTGCCCACCTCAAAGCCTGTTGTATGGAGTTCTCCGCCCTGGCCTTCCTGAGCCGTGCCCTCTCTGCCCGCTGCCTCGCTGCATCTATTTGCTGGCCCAACCGCTGCCACACGGAAGACACTCCCAGTCCGGGGTCCTCCTGCCCCTCAGCCGATGCCTGCCCCTGGGGTGTTGATGGTCCCGAGCCATGATGCCTCCCACGCTGAGCCTGCTGCTGCCTCCGACGCAACTGCCTCTGCCACCACGACGGCATCCAGGCTGATGGAATCCACCGGCGCTGTCGTGCTCGTGCCCTGCCCGATGATGCCGGCACATCCTCCATCTGCTGGGGTCCAGTTGGTGGGGTGGCCACCCCTACTGGACCTCCGACTCCCGACTGTGGAGGGATGGGATCTCCACCTAGCTGGCTGCGTTGGTTGGGGCAGATGCACAGGGGGCCCTGATGGTATCTGGGCCGGAAGACGGCACGGAGAACGACTGGCGTATAGTGTGCACAGAGGAGAAGCGGGCGGCAAGACTGCCCGACACATGGAGGAAACCCCCGACCATGGACCCTCCCAACTGGGCCACGTTGGCACACAGCTCTTTGTGATGACATGCGTGCTCCACCCAGGAAGCATGCACGTCATCACAAATGTCAAGTGTGCACAACGCGACACCAATCAGGACGGACTCCATCCGGTCACGGGTCCCCTCGTCTGCAGGTAGAGGAGTGCCAAATGACGTGGCCCTCCCCCCTACCTGCGGATGGGCCTGGGACGGGGCATCCCTGCTGGTGCATGGTGATGCAGTCACAGTGTCAGGGACAGAGACATGCACAGGCTCCTCCGCGGTGACCTGTGCTGCCTCCTGCCCCTGCCCCTAGACTGCACTACTTGCATCAGTGGTACCACCCCCACCAAGCCCCATGTGTGGCTCTGTAGCAGCCTCCTCCTCCTCTATACACACCACCGACCTGGATGGCTCCGCACCGTCTTCTGCCGTTGCAAGCCCCTGTGGGGGCTCATCCGCCCCTTCCGCTGCAGCCGTAGTGGCAGACGCGGCACCAGTCCCCTCGCTCCCAGATGATGGAGGGTGACTGGGCCTTGTGTCGCCGGCCGGTGGAGGCATTCCTGCCGCTCTCCTCCACAGCGCCGTCTCCGCCCTCTTCTTCTCTCGCTGCTGTGTAAAGGGAGACATTGAACACAAACATCAGGGTACCGTACAATAGTCCCCTAGACAGGAAGCAATAGCACATGAGTGGCACTCTCAAACGTCACTTCCATCATGTCTCCCAACAACACATGGGTCAGTGCAGGCAACACACATGCAGGAACCGGCATAGCACATGCAACAGACATATGCATCCATGTCCACGGCAGCGTACAAACATCCAATGGTGGGATATAACTCACATGCATCATGGGACATGCTGATCACATGCACACGCATCACCGGAGGGTCATGCACCTGGCCCCGTATACCCACAGACACAGTGGATACAAGCATGACTAGGCTGTATCAGTGAATCAACACATTGTCACGGACATGTGTCATGCATCCATTGCGCACACACTATTCAGACACACAGACATGTACATCATGCATGTAAATGACAGCAGCACACAACTCTCAGCCCCCAAACATGTCAAAGTACAGACACAGGCATGCATACATGTGTGCGTTCTGCATGCTGCTCCGCATGATGTATTGTAACACATACACCATCCATGTGGGTCACGCCTGACTGGACTCACATGCAGCACCATCATGTCCCTGCACACACATTGCAACATGCCCTTTTTTAAACGTGAATGCATGGCCACATACCGCTCAACTCCAGATAGGCCTGCATCCTGAGGATCTGGTGGTGAAGCACTGGGCCAATGCTCTCCAGGACCCTCATCTGCTGGGTGGTAAGCTGGACGCGGCACCGCACTGCATCCACTGCCTCCAAGAGGTGCCGGGCCTTCTTGAGGGTCATGGAATTGTAGTCCTCCCAGCGCTTCTGGACATGTTTGATGTCACTGGGTACCACCCCCTCCACGTTGATGGCACCCACTATGTCCTTCCAGATCCTCTTCCATCCTTCCTTGTCGGCGCGCGATGGTGTGAAGAGGGCATCATAATGCCCCAGCACTTGCTCCAGCAGGATACCAACTTCCTTTTCACTGAAGCTGGTAGCCTTCTGCCTCTGTGCTGGGGGGTTGCCACTGGTGCCAGATGGTGTTGGTTCGGACATTGCAACCCCCGAGGCAGGTGTGGGTGGTCAACTGGGTCCTGGGGCTGGGCTGTGGAGCGCTGGAACACCAGTCGGGAGTCTTCTGTTCCAGCAGGGGTGGTCACAGCAACTGGACCTCTGCAGATGGCAGATGTGCAGGCACCAACTGGCAGGGCACGGTGGCAGCAGGCAGGCAGGCAGCAGCAGATGGCTCGTGGGAGGCTGCCTGGAGTTTCTGGGGGGCAGTAATTCGGCCTTCTGGGCAGGAGCGTGGTCTTCCTTGTGTTGTTGCGTGGCCAGCTTGATATGGAGTGGTTTGGCACGTGAAAAAAACAGCACGTCAGCATGTAATTCGAGGAAAGGCCCTTAGCGTAAGCACGTAAGTGACGTGACACGCGCAGGCATTTCCTTCTGCACGTGTTAATGGTCTGCGTGGGTCTGCAGTGCGATGTACGTGCTTTCAGTGGAGACCGACGTGTGTGTTTTTCCTACTTTGGGGTTCATACGCGATTACTTCACAGCAATTGCAGTGCCTACATGTATTTCTTTTACACGCACACAGTGAGTCGCGCACACTATTGCTATTGCATGATATTTTCCCCACTGCAAGTGCCCCTGTTTGTTGCGTACCTCATTTATTGGGGTCATTGTAGCCCGCGTGTTGATCGCGTATGCTTTTTTGTGGTCCTGGGTGCCACTGCTTACTGCGTGAGTTTTTTTTACACCCATGTGTGCTACAGGGGTTGCGTATATGTTTTTCTTGGATTTTGAGGTGCCTGAGCATTGCGTGACACGTAATTTCTCCTAAGGGGCCACAGAATGGGACATTCATCGTAGCTGTATATACGTGTTTGTTGTTTGTGCGCACTTTTGTGCTGCGCCGGGACGCTTCTGCCTGCCTTCGTGTGGCGGACGTGTTAAGGCATGTGCATGTCTTTTGGCGTGCGCATATTTCCCCTATTCGATTCCATGGATGCGTGTAGTTTGCTTGCGTGTGCTTGTGTTCCGTGTATTTCCCAGCAGTACTTCCCCAGTTACGCCCTCATTTTCACACGTTGTTCCCCATTCCGCATGTTCCGCCCCGTGTTCTGTCCCCTTTTGGTGTGTGTGCTACACGTTGTGCGCTTTAGCCTGTGTGCGCAACGCTTGGATTTGGTGCACATCCCGGAGTAAACACGTGCAGGCCCTTCTATGAATCGCACACGTGCGCGTGCACTTGCTTTTTCACGCTTGCGCCAGCTTGCGCCAAGATTTTCGGCGCACTTTTGTTCCATGAATCGGCCCCTTAATGTGCGATTAAAGTTGTTTTAGTGTGAAGTTACAGACTTTTTCTGACAGGTGGCAGTAGCAGTGCATTGCTTATCTACTCCTTTGTACATGATATATTTATTCCATGTGTGTGAGAACAGATGTAGTATATTGAGCATAGTTGAGGGACATTTCCTTTAACATGGGTTAATGCAGTTTTCTTTTATGAAATGCATGAACTTTGGGAGATGATGACAAGGCCTTTGAAGCTGAATCCATTTGTGGCCATTACAGGTATGATCTTCGGATCTAGCCCACAGATTGTCAAAGCCATTTTTGTGTGCTCTCCATGTGTTAATTTTGCACATTCCTAAGTTCTGTAGTGTGATGAATCCGGTGGAGTCATCACTGATTTCATGGCGATGACCTTCTCCCATGTGCCAGGCGACAGCAGCTGCTACCTGATCCTGACCCTGGGGCGGCTATATGAGGGAGGATCACATGGAAGGAGACAACTCTGAGCATGTTTTGTGGCTTCATCCAATGAGACATGATATCTGCCATTTCCCTTGAAAATAACATCCCCATGTATGAAACCCTCATATCCTATTGTTATGTATCCTCCCCTTTTCCAATGACGAGCAGTGAAAACCCTTTTACTAATTGTACCAACCAACCTTCCAACCTTGGTCTACCTTGCCAATCTGATAAAATCACTTTTTTCAATTCTACTTGTCCATCAAGCATAACTGACTTGCCATCAAAACCATTTCAAAATGCTCATTCATATTCTATAAGTTAATCATTTACAATGGATTTCTTTTCCCAGAATTTACAAAAAATACTGGAATGAAGACCAACATAGAATGGAGGAGAGCTGCTCTGGCGACTGGCGAGGCAGAGCTGCACCGCTCCACAAAGAGCAGAGTGGTTAGAAGCCAGGAATGAATGGTGGAGCCAGGCAACTCTCCACCGGAGGAAGCAGGAATTGCTGAACCGAGAGACGCTGCAGGAATGCCAGGAGCCAGTGAAGAACTCCTAGGCATTCACAGATGAAGGAAAACAGCATTTAGCTTACCGGAGCCAACGGGCATGTAGAGTGGATTCTGTGGAGGGCCGGCAAATGAAGGAAAGGAGGTCAAGAGAAAGAAGCAGTCAGGAATCTTTCACTGGGCGACTGAGAGAGAAGATTCCAACACCTGCAGAAACTGGTGAGGACTCCCAAAAGCAATAGGGGCACTAGGGCGTATCGGCGAACATTCAGGGACGAACAATTCAAAGTTACTTACTTGAGAGAGAGAAGAGAAATGAACATATTGAAAAAAGGGAACTTAAGTCACCAACAAACCCTTTTCTAATGTGTAAATGTACGCAGTGCCAATACAAAAAAAGCAGAGAGAAGATAATATATCAGGAAGATACATTATCCAATACTGTATACAAACATCTTTTGGAATGGGCAAAAACCCCAAATGAACAGAAGTCCTGGCAAGGGAGTACATTAGGCAATTTCCAGTGTGTGAATTAGAAGTCCTGGCAGAAGAGTACACCAGGCAACCTCAAATGTGTGAATCAGAAGTCCTGGGCGGAGCATACACCACGCAACCTCAAGTGTGTGGATCCGAGGTCCTGGCAGGAGAGTACACCAGGCAACCTCAAGTGTGTGAATCAGAGGACCTAGCAGTAGAGTACACCAGGCAATTTAAAGTGTGTAAAACAGAATTCCTGGCAGAGGATTATACCAGCCAATTGGAAATGGTTGTGTTAAACATGAAAGAAGTCAAACACGTTTTGTGTTCAGGTGTTGCACTTGGCCAAGAGAGGCCCAAATAATTATTCTTGAAAGAAACCAAAATTGTGAAGTCAAACAGTTGTTAACGTGTTATACTTGGACAAGAGAGAAGCGCAAAGATTGTGAAGACAAACAATTGTTGAGCAAGTGTTGCACTTGGCGAAGAGTGGTCCAATTAATTATTCTTGAAACAAACCAAACTGTTGAAGTCAAACAGCTGTTGTGCAAGTGTTATACTTGGCCAAGAGAGGCCCAAAGATTGTGAAGTCAAACAATTGTTGAGCAATTGTTGCACTTGGCCAAGAGAGACCCACAGAACTGTTGTGAATACAAAATCAAGGAGTAAAGATTACTTCAGAGGAAGAGAATCACCCTCTAGAACAAGAGCGTTTATCCTTGAAAGACCCAGAGAACACCTGTGTATGAAAACCTCAAGGAGTAAAGAGGAATCCAGGGGAAGGAAACTACCCTCTTGAACCAAGAAATGTATCCTTGAAGAAACAAGTCATGTATTCTTCCTTTTTTAACACTTTTCCAAACCACTCAAAGGTTAAAAACAATTCCCTTTTGCACCTTAGATTTAAGTTTATAGTGTGAGGATCAGACTAAAACTTTGGACACAGGATAGTTTTGTTTTTGTTTTGACATCCGGACACAGACAGAGACTTCATTTTTGTTTAGGTAGCGAAATTCCTCTTAGAGCAGGGTCAGAGGGACCTTTTCCCAACCCATTTCTGTTTTTTTGTTCAGCAGTTTGAAGGTTCCTGCCTTAAATGCCCTGGCTCAAGAAGGTCACTTTAAAGCTGAAATGCAATGTTCCTAGGTGAAAAATATGTACGTTAGAAGAAATGGCACTGTTATGGTGATTCCTGTATGACTCTTCATCATGTTATCTTAGGTAAATGAAACATCTTTGAAAGTAAAATCAGTTTTCTTTAGATTATGGTATAAAAAGCCTTAGTTTTTACACTTTCATGTTGTACTCAAAATGTATTATACAAACTGCCCTTAAATGCAATCACAATACAATTGGAGACACATTTCTATACAAAGGACATATAAAGTATAAATTGCTCTTCTTTGTATGCTAGGAATCCAGGAACCTTGCATTTGTGAAAATATCCCCGACTTTTCAGTATTTGTGTCATATCGTTGCACACACCTTCTGAGTATGCTGAACTCTTTTTGGAAGTAAATACATTCAAAATCTTGGGCCTATCTTTTAGATGGAGCATAACTCTTGTTTGGTTCTTAGCCTTGATCTTTTTAAATGTCACACAGTGGCTAAAAGAAAATATGGAATCTATTTCTTTGGGTTTACATGTGAATTCCCAGTCCTGAAAATTATGCCAATACAAAATTTCTTTCACAATATTTACATTTTTGATGGGCGCACATATTTCTTTGCACTTTTCAATGACATCCTATTACATCATTACAGCTGACAAAGTGAGCAATTGAACAGGTATCATTTTAATCATAACACAAGAAAGAGGCATGCATATCCAACAAAGGACAGAACCTACAGCTTGTGCCTCTTGTTTGCTTGCTAGGAAGGCCTTTTTCAACTCACTTCATTTTTGGCTGTTTTTGTTCCATTTAAGCCACAATGATAGGTAGATTACCAGTAGTCCCGCCTACACACATTATGTTGGACTTTTTGGTGTTCTGCACCAATTCTCATGCATCCATGAATCCAACATAACCGTTGACAAGTCTCTGCAGTGCTTTCAGAGTATGAACCAATAGCACAGTGTCGTCTGCATAAGATAGGATATATATATTTCTACCAGCCATTCTTGGTGTGTCATAGAACAAACCCTGTGGAAGCAGTGGCATACATGCAGACACTGCCATTAAAGTCCCATCATGTTTTCACTGTACATTGTTTAGCAGTCTAGTTCGCCTCCAAAATGGTGCCTCCTCCCAGAATATTATTCATCAGAGACACTGTTTGGCGTGTTTCAACAAATTTCCATTGCGCTTTGGGTAAGATGCTTCGTTTTCCTTCCTCAGTTCTCTCGCTTTCATCTCCTTTCTTTCAGGTGCTCATTACACTCGTCTTTCCTGTTTTAGCCTGCCTTCTGTTTTCTTTCTGTGGCCTGCCTCCTTGCCTGCTATTTCTCTTTCCTCTTTCCTCTTACCGCCCAATTTGCCAATCAGTTTGTTACTATTTCGACAATTCTGCTGTAATATTCGTTCCTTTGATATGTATTCCACCAACCTCCGTGGAGTTTCATTTTGGATGCTTGATTAATCGCTGCTCACTGAACCTTCAGCTTTTTTATGCCAGCAGTGGCTTTTTACCCACCTTAGGCTGAGCCTGGGAAAGTCAGTTGGCCGGGTGGTACATTCAGATGGACAGAGTGGCTTCCTCCCGGAGCGGACCTTAGCTCTTCGAGGTTCGTCGCTCAGCAAGGAAGAAGACTATCATCGTCCAACACTCAAAGAGGACTTCAGATACAGAGTCTGAATCATCAGGTGAGGATAAAGAGGATATTTGTGAGAGTGTGTCCTTAAATAGTTTATTAAGTCCATTGGTATTAAGGTGATTTCAAGATTAAACAGTAGAGGAGCTAGCATGTATCCTTGCCTCACTACGCCTGCTACATTAAATGGTGGCGTGACATTGCCCTCCTTATCCAAAGGCACCTTTGCTTTAAGGTTACTTTTTAGTGCAATTGTTGATTCAGGAGGGACCATGGCAAACCATGCTTATATAGTGGCCTCTAATGTTTCATGCCCGTTTACAATATCGAAGGCCACACTCAAACCCATGAACTTCAGATAGACTGGACAGCCATATGCTAATAAAAGTATTTAGAATCAATCTGAGGCTCAGGGTTTGCTCGATAGTTCCCACACCCTCTCTAAATCCTTATTGCTCTTCTGTAAAAACCTTATTAAATTGCACACATTCGTTAATTCGATCGAAGAACACCCTCCATCCTTTTTGCAGGGAATTTGATTAAAGAAAGTGACGTTGCTAAATGGATAATGTTTTAGGAGTGAGTGTGGAGATGGGGTTAATGTAGGGCTTTAGGGGAGTTTGCCCCCGCTTTTTGCTACTGCTCTAAAAGTGGTGAAAAGTTAAAAAATAAATATTTGGGAATAACAAAAGAAATAAGGGGGAAATGCATTGATTCTTTTGTTGAGTTATCTCACAGTTAATTGCGATATGCATTTCAATATTGTGACCTGTTCAGTAACCTGAATCTATCCTCAATTTAGGAGGACCTTAATGAGAATGAAGACAAGGTGATATTATGAATGTTTATCCCCAATAAATTGAGTCTTTGGCCCTCATTACAATTTCGGCAGGATACCAGCAAACTGACTTACCGTTTCCACCACCTGATATCACAGCATTTCCTAGATATTACTGGTGGATAAAAGGGTGGTAAATCCCCATTCCATAGGCTCCAATAGTACTCCATTGAGGGGATTGCCGGTGCCGGAAATACCAGATGTTTTTTACCAGCGTGGGCTTGATTTACCTCCAGCCAGTCTGGGAAAAGTGCCTGTCACGGAATAACCACCACTATTACCATCGTTTTCCTGGGCCGGCAACCTTGCTATGACCCCCATTGTATGTCCTTGTTATAGTATTTACATTTTCCTAAGCATCCCATGGGGGAGGTTGTGAAGTTAACAAACCAGAACAATTATTTAGTTAGCATGTCTTTGTATATCCAAATGCACTACTGGACTAGAAAAGAGTAAACGACTATGTGAAGGTGGTTTTGGTGTCATAACAAGCCTGGCTTCTGTTCTGATAGCTGTCATCCTCTGAGTACTATGACTTGGTGTGAGGAATTGCCAAGGGTGCAAAGCCCTGGCATTTTTGATTTTTATTAACAAATAGAATGATGAGAGTAATTCTGTCTCAAAAAGGGGTAATCTGTCAAACAGATTCCCCTTTTCCCTTGACTCTATGACACTTGTGCCCGACCGCATCAGTGGCCTGATCCTCAGTGCCTGCTCTACTCGTGGCATGGGGCTTGTTCAAAGGCCACGAGATACCCACTTGACAGCAGCAGGGATAGCCAAGTCCATGCAGCACAGGGGCAGCATTTAAAGATTGTCCCTCTGAACCCAAAACTATGACGATCATAAGCAACAGAAACTGGTGGCAGGGTAAACTTGAAATAAAAGCTGTGCCTGAGTTTAGGCATAGTGCATGGAACTACTTATGATCATGGCTGCCAGATTCCAATTGATATCGCTCATGTGACAGCTCCTGTGTATCAGCTCGGATGTGGTAGGTGATGTGCACTCTCATCAGCCGGGTGTATCCCTCCCGCCAATTGGCACACAGGAACATGGAGGGCTCGGCCTCCTCGTTGATCTCTTTTAGAGGGCAGGTAACACCCTTCACGCAAGACAGCTGCAAAGCAGGCAGCTGTGCTGGGCCTGGGCATCAAAGGAGCACGCCAATTAAAAAGGAGTAGCCTCACACAAGGGTGTTGCATCTCAAAAGGCATTTGTTCTCAGTGAGAAGGGAAAGGAGTAAGATTATGATAGGCCATAGGACTCTGGTCAGTAGAAGGAGGCTTCCACCATCTTGATTCTCACTGTCCCTCTCTATCTTTCCTGTCCCCTCCCCCACCCCTGGAGCCAATCACTTTGGGTGTGACATCAGAAGGGCAAATTGTGCTCTGTTCAAGAGCTAGGAATGGACAACAAAGGCAGGCTAGCTTTAGTCCAATCACCCAAGGACTCACACCTTTACAATATGGGGGTCTTCCACCCTTTGCGCATATTCGCTCAGTTCCTCTTGGATCCTTTAAGGCCACAGATTTGTTCTGAAGATATCACTGGACTTCCTTTGGGGGAGTTGTCTTCAAAGCCCTCAGCTTGAGGTGAAGAAGGAATCATTCAAGGCAGACGGAAGATCTATCCCCTACCACTTCCAGGTCACATCGGGAGTAAATTCTGTTGTGGATCAGGACCTACCACTCTGTGCCAGAATCTCTTGAGCTGGGAGAGAATACCCTGTATGGAAGCATCCTGTACTCTAGTCTCCCTGAGAGGGCTTCAAAGCAGCCAGAGGACCAGACCAGCCAAAGCTCACTGTTCTACAACACTGAATCAATATCTGTGTTCACCACACCTGATACAAGAGGGAAGTCGTAGGTGCTGGTTGCTGTGCTCCTCCATCACTTTGATCATTGCTTTGCTCTTTCGACTAGCTCGACACTGCATTGGGTCCTGACTAAGCTTGTCACCTGCTAGGCCCAAAGCGACTGCTCAACACCGGGACCTGATTCACTGGCGAGTCACATGCTTAGTCTAACTGGGTGTTAACAACCATAGCTCGACCCAGGTAGCTCTTGTACTGCTGCCTCATCGATTGCTCATCGACGCACCCAAGCTCACTACTTCAATGACTGTTGCCTGCCGACTTGAACCGCTGGAGCATCACTAATTTACTCAGCCTGGCCAACTGTGATGCACTCCTGGGACAACCCCAACCTGCATCCTTTAGAGCAGCCCTTCTACCCCAAAGAGCACCCATCTTCACCCATACTCGACGCCCACCTGCTGCTGTAGCCTTCACGATCCTACGTGTATGAACTGAGCCTGATCAGCTTGCATCTACATTCAACACTGGGTCTGACTGTGTCAGCCCACCAAAAACTAAATCAAGGTACTGTTGACTCTGAACTGCAACCCCTCCACTTTGACCCTAGAGGCTGGTTATTTCATGAATTCTCTTGTTTTCAACCAAGATATCCTTTTTGTGGTTAGTACTTGACCTACCACCCTGAAACTACACTCAGAGTGCTACTTTCTCCAACCTGTCACATCTTCTCTATTCTTCCATTGGGGTGGGTTTTTATGATGCATTCTCTATTTGTTCCATATGCAGATGGCGTATTTAAAGTATAGATATTTTTATAGTACCTTAATTAGACATTCCCTTTATTTCAGACTGTGATACTGTATTGTTTGGGTCACTACTGGTTCACCTTCACACCCCACTTAGGAGTATAGCCTTCCCTCTGCCCGACTTAGGTATATCTCTTAACTGTCCCTGTTTTACCTTTATGATTGCACTCTATTTCAGTTTGTAGAAGTGTGAGAGTTGAGTTGGCCATTTTACCCATAATCATCCTTGTACTCCTGCTAAGCAGAATCCAATTCATCACACTGGGAAAGAAAGACTCAATGTAATGGAAATATCAATGCAAAATCATTGTATTTCCATAGCCTGCCTTTCATTTTACTTTCATTTATTTCTTCTCAAGGGCATCTTACTAGCCATCCTGTGATTTTTCCTGTGCTTATTGGGACTGCAGGGGACACCATGACATAGATGTTAGAATGAGACTTTCCCTCGTTTCCGGTCCTCAACCTTATTTTAATGTTTCATGATTCAATGTTCTTGTGCTTTCTGAGTTCCTAGAATGTCCTGCTATGTTGCATTTCTATCCCTATCACTGAGATTTATTGCTCAGGTTGGGCTGGCATGCCCCTGTCAGAGAAGCCATTTCTTACGATCAGTGCATATAATATTGCCTGCAAGTACAGGGCAGTGTGTCTCCTTTTACTATTTAGTCATCACATTCCATTTGTACATGGAACGTTCACTTTAAGAACAGCTCTATGCACTGATCATAAAGTGTTTTCATTAAATAACTTGTTACCCGAATTACTGCATTGATTATTGCTACTGGTGACTTAGGGCCCAAATTCCTGGAAAAGGGCACATTAATCTTGCAGATCTTGCGCGCAGAGAACAACTTTGCGCAGCCCTGCGCGTAGAGGTTTATCTGCGCATTCTGCGTATTCATGGAATTGTTCACGCAAAGTAACTGGAACACCCACAACACGCCCCCATCCAAACCACACGTCTGCGCCTACCTTTACCCGACCACCCAGCACCCCTGAGAACTAGGTGCGATCACCCATAAATTTGCATGCACCCAAGTTACGATTAGCACCACTCAGTTTACGATCAACGTCTAATTTTATATACTAATGGGATTTAAATCGGTTCAGATAAAATACATTATGCGGTACAAGCCATGAGTACATAAAACTGTGAATTGATATTTTACATGGAAATATTCACACACATTAAAAGGCTCCACAGAGCACCATTTTATCAAATGACATTGGGCCTCATTACGACCCTGGCGGAAATCGCGGTGCTAAATGCACCGCGGAGCACGGCGGAAAGCTGCCGATAGCGCCATGGAGGTTGGCGGATTTTCCGCCCCATGCCGACCTTGGCGGGGCGGTAAATCCCCATTCCCCATTTTACCCTTCCCCATTCCCATTTTTGCCCCATAGGGTATAATGGGAGTGGGGAAGGAGTTAATTGCGCCACCGTAAAATACGGTGGCGTAATTAACAACAAGGTCCCGTAGCGCCATGGATTTTTCCACCCGGAAAAACCAGGCGGAAAACGTTCCATGGCGCTACGGGAACTCGTAGTAGGGCGGACGGGTCCGCCGCGAATAACGCTGGCGTAAACCCACTCCGCCAGGGTCGTAATGAGGCCCATTGTATGCAATGAAATTGGCAGGTGATGCAGTTTGAGAGAGGGAAAAATAACACAACAGCAATTCGACTTCATTCATGAACATTTGAAAGCGCCTGTGCATAAAACATTGGGAAACATTTTAGACAGAAACCTGCCTTTCTATGTGGCTGCCCCTCTTGCGTTCATAAAGTAAATCCTCACTTATGACTCATATTTACCTAGAACATGGCGAGATTGCTGGCACAGCTGAAAGTGGAAAACCTCACTTGGTTCACTTACCAATAAGGAATGTCACGACCCAAGCAAGCCTGCCAACACTGTTTCAGCAAAGCGTCCCAAGCTGCCTGCACTGTCATCTGCCTAGCACACTCTCTCCCAGTTCCTTTTGAAACCTCCCACTGACACTCAAAGAGAATCCTTCCCCTTGAATTAGATCATGTCACCTCATCCGTCCTGCCCAGTATTTTTCCCATTGAAAACAACAGTTTTGCTAAACTACAAATATAAGATTTCCTTCCTGCTAAAACACAATAGTGTTCTTTCAGCAGCGCATATTTTATATTTCGCAGCTTTCCACATAAACTGCTGCTCTGCTGCACGTTTAAGAAGATCTCATTGAATGAAGCCACACAGCTAAACCTCATTGCAGAAGAGCATTTCAAAATCGTTTTCAGGACATTTCACCTAGACCAATTTGCACTAATTTATGTTAAAGAGATGTTACAGGTTACTGGGAATTGCTAGCTGTTCGTTTATGTTAGTATTTAGATGCAGTACAAGCCAGTCTAATGAAATGTTACCCTGAAATAGAACATTTTTAAACATGTGCTCACTGCAATAATATGTTCATTTCCATCTGGTGCACGCTGGTTGCAATTGCCATTTATAATGTTTGTATGTCTATGTTTCTGTGCAAAGAAAACACTAACACTACATGTGAAAGAAGCTAATAAGCCCATGTAACTCACAGCCCCCGGTTATTCCGACAGTATTCACTGTAGATGGGGGAACACAGGGCATTGACATATTAGCACCTGTACTCATGTTTTCAAACTGCCTTCCCCACAGTTCCCTTTCTTTTATCATCCCAATTTCAAACTGGTGAATCTAAATGGACAATCTGTGTTGAGAGGAGTATCTTTAATCTTTTGAATGTATCATTTTATTTTGGAGATCTAGCAGGGGACTAACTCATCTACAGTCATTCTTTCAACAAACCTCACTTCACATGGTGTTTGGAAACCAATTTCCGTTGTCATTGTTCTCTCAATGGACTGGTCTTCCATCTGCATGGAGTCAGTCCTTCCAATGGTATCACTCACCATCTCATGCCAGTTTCACATGTCCATCTTCCAAGATCCCATAATCCTCCTTACTCCTTCCTTATTCACACTCCTTTTATGTCCTGTATATATGTGATTCTACTCCTCTCTTGTGAAAGAGGTGTGGCTTTCCCATCCATGTGATCAGCAAGGGTGGGAGGGAAAACTGCCCTTATTATGGAAAAGCACGATTCCTTTTTGGGCTCTAATTTCTGCCTAAAATACAATAGATTGATAAAGGTAATATTATCAGATTCTGCAAGTTGGTGTGCACATGTAGTGAATTATTGCTTTCTGATAAGATTTGGCACACGTTTATAGTTATGTAAATGTTCACTAATTCAAGACATGGCAAGGTATCGTGTTAATTACATATTCTGATAGATAGTACTTCTGTCTACATGTCTTGATAATCAGAGTTTACACTGTGATGCAGCAATCAATATGGTAATTACACACTTAGGGGGTAATTCATAGAATTCGGTGCACAAGTGGTGCACGCGGCAAGTGTGCGTGGGGAGTTTTACACGCGATTGGCCTGGCGCGAGTGGGGTACGTGTATTCCGAGGGGTGCGTGGGGAGTTTTACACGCGATTTGGCATTGTGGGCCCTCCTGGTTGTGCCCTTCCCCCCTCCCCATGCCCTGCAGGCAGCCCACACCACAGAGGACAACCCACACCCCTGACCATTACCGGTAGGCAGACCACATGGCACCATGCACCTGTGAGCCCCGACTCATGTCCCCCACCCACCATTGACGGGCAGCTGCCAGCAGGCCCTGATTTATGTCCCCAACCCACCCCCAGTGACAGGCACCTGCCAGCAGGCCCCGAATTATGTCTCCACCGCACCCCCAGTGACGGGCACCTGCCAGCAGGCCCCAACTTATCCGACTTATGTCCCCACCCCACCCCCAGTGACGGGCACCTGCCAGCAGGCCCCGACTTATGTCCCCACCCAACACGTCATGACAATCCAGATCCATGGCCCTTATGGCCACCCAAATCCCACCCCACGCCACCCCAGTCCTAACACCCAACCAAGCATTCCATACATTCCACATTGAAATCCCCATGTCATGATAGATCCCAAATAACCAGTATGCGCATGAGTACAGGTCCGTCAGACGCACACAATGGCGACACATGCATGGAAAAACCCACATTGTGACATCCACAAAACCAATGAGAGAAGACCACACAAATGAAGTTAAATATAAAAATGTATTATATACAAAAATGAATGAATGAAACAAAATGACACAAGAAATAAATGATAAATGAAAGGATGTCCGAAATGAAGGAAAAAATATTAATGGTGAAATCAATAAAATGCAAAGAAAAATGCCTCCAAAGTGTCCGTCCATAACACCAAATCCAAAGTCAAAACGAAAACAAAACCATTCCTCCATGGTAAATATAAATATGTAAAATCAGGTCCATAAGTATATACAATGTAAAAATCAAGGGACCATGTGCCCAAGAATCCAAAGGAAACCTAAGAAAATACCTACCTAATAAATAACTATTTACAAAAAGGCAGGGCATAGTCCATGCGCACCAAAGGAAAAAATAAATAAAGGAAACCTACAACTACATAACTGTTTACAAAGGCAGCGGGCTAGTCCCACGGCTCACTGTTTGTTGTTCCGGGCCAGGGCATCATCGTACTCCACATCGATGTTCCGGAGGCGGGCCTGTTCCCTGGCCTCGAGGTCTCGCAGGGATGCAGCCATGGAATCCCTCAATTCCCTGCGAGTTTCCTCGAGGCCCTCTGCCCACCTCAAAGCCTGTTGTATGGAGTTCTCCGCCCTGGCCTTCCTGAGCCGTGCCCTCTCTGCCCGCTGCCTCGCTGCATCTATTTGCTGGCCCAACCGCTGCCACACGGAAGACACTCCCAGTCCGGGGTCCTCCTGCCCCTCGGCGGATGCCTGCCCCTGGGGTGTTGATGGTCCCGAGCCATGATGCCTCCCACGCTGAGCCTGCTGCTGCCTCCGACGCAACTGCCTCTGCCACCACGACGGCATCCAGGCTGATGGAATCCACCGGCGCTGTCGTGCTCGTGCCCTGCCCGATGATGCCGGCACATCCTCCATCTGCTGGGGTCCAGTTGGTGGGGTGGCCACCCCTACTGGACCTCCGACTCCCAACTGTGGAGGGATGGGATCTCCACCTAGCTGGCTGCGTTGGTTGGGGCAGATGCACAGGGGACCCTGATGGTATCTGGGCCGGAAGACGGCACGGAGAACGACTGGTGTATAGTGTGCACAGAGGAGAAGCGGGCGGCAAGACTGCCCGACACATGGAGGAAACCCCCGACCATGGACCCTCCCAACTGGGCCACGTTGGCACACAGCTCTTTGTGATGACATGCGTGCTCCACCCAGGAAGCATGCACGTCATCACAAATGTCAAGTGTGCACAACGCGACACCAATCAGGACGGACTCCATCCGGTCACGGGTCCCCTCGTCTGCAGGTAGAGGAGTGCCAAATGACGTGGCCCTCCCCCCTACCTGCGGATGGGCATGGGACGGGGCATCCCTGCTGGTGCATGGTGATGCAGTCACAGTGTCAGGGACAGAGACATGCACAGGCTCCTCCGCGGTGACCTGTGCTGCCTCCTGCCCCTGCCCTTGGACTGCACTACTTGCATCAGTGGTACCACCCCCACCAAGCCCCATGTGTGGCTCTGTAGCAGCCTCCTCCTCCTCTATACACACCACCGACCTGGATGGCTCCGCACCGTCTTCTGCCGTTGCAAGCCCCTGTGGGGGCTCATCCGCCCCTTCCGCTGCAGCTGTAGTGGCAGACGCGGCACCAGTCCCCTCGCTCCCAGATGATGGAGGGTGACTGGGCCTTGTGTCGCCGGCCGGTGGAGGCATTCCTGCCGCTCTCCTCCACAGCGCCGTCTCCGCCCTCTTCTTCTCTCGCTGCTGTGTAAAGGGAGACATTGAACATCGCCCAATCTCCATTACTCCCTTCCTGGGCAAGCTCCTGGAGGAACTGGCCATCTCCCAGCTTAACCTCCATGCTGAATCTGTTGGTAATCTTCATGACCATCAATCCGGCTTCAGAGCGGCCAGAAGCACGGAAACTGCTCTCCTGAACATCCGTGAGGACCTGCTCCTGAACCTCGATTCCAACACTCCCTGTGTTCTCATTCTGCTCGATCTCTCCTCTGCCTTTGACACTGTCAACCATGCCATCCTGCTCAACCGTCTCCGTGATAACCTGGGTATCACTGGTCAGGCTCTGGCATGGCTGACCTCTTTCCTCTCCGGTCGACCCTCCCAGGTCCAAATGGGCTCCTTCCTCTCTGACATCTTTTTCTCCACCTGTGGTGTCCCCCAGGGATCCAACCTCTCTCCCTGGCTTTTCAACCAGTATCTGGCACTCCTTGCCCACCGCATCGCCGCTCTCTGCCCCCACTTCCAGTGCTATGCGGACGATACCCAGCTCATTTTCAGGCTACCCTCGGCCTCCTCCTCTCCTTCCCTCATCTCGGACTGTCTGTCTGCTATCCAGGAATGGTGTGCCGCCAATGACCTCTGCCTTAACGCCAGTAAGACTGAGATTCTACTCATCGGCACACCCACTCCCTCCTTCCCTGCAGCTCTCTGGCCGGCCTCCCTTGGCCCCCTTCCTGCCCCTACCTGCAAGGCTAAAAACCTCGGGGTCATCTTCGATTCCACACTCTCCTTCTCTCCTCATATATCTGATGTCTCTAAGAAATCACACTACCAGCTGCACCTCCTCAGAGGTATTCTTCCCTTCCTCTCCTTCCCCCAGAAGCTCACTGTCTCCCGAGCCCTGGTTCTCTCAAGGCTGGACTACTGTAACAGCCTCTATCTTAATCTCCCTGCCTCCACTCTCCGCCCTCTGCAACTTATCCAGAACAGAACTGCGAGACTTATCCTTGGCCTCAAGCCCATGGACCGTATCTCTCCAGGATTGAAATCTCTTCACTGGCTCCCAGTGGCTGCGAGGATTAAGTTCAAAACCCTCTGCATTGTCCACAAGGCCTTCTGGGGCCTGGGGCCTAAATACCTTCAACTCTCTCTTCCTAAATATCTTCCTTCACGAGCCCTTCGCTCATCCGTCTCCAACTCCCTCATGGTCAGCCGCTTCTCGAAGCAACGAGCTGGGGGTAGATCTCTCTCCGCAGCAGGGGCCTCCCTCTGGAACAGCCTTCCTGCCTCCCTGAAACTTGAGGAGAACCATCTCCGGTTCCGGAAGCACCTCAAAACCTTCCTCTTCGCTTCTGCCTTCTCTCTCCCTCTCCCCTGCTAAACCTGCTTAACTCCCCTCTGAATTCTGCACTAAACCTGCATCTGGGCCACTCTCAGCGACCTCTGTCCAGGGCCCAGCCACTCTCCACTTGCACTGCCTCCCTGGCTCCCCCTACACTGTGGGACTGTCACTGTATCCCTACAGCCCCCTTCCTAGCACTTGCTCTGCACTTACCTCGCACTTGCCACCAGCTGGCCCTTTTTATTTATTATTTATTATTTATTATTTTATTACGCTACTTACCTTGTACTGCACTTTCCCCCCCACCTCCTCCCCCTGCACTTTCCCCTTTTTCCCCCTACCTCTGCACTTGCGCGATCTGAATGACACCTGGCCTAGTAGGATCGTTTGTCTGTCTTCCCCTTGTTTCCCTCCCTCCCTGCCTCGTCGCGCCTTGAAACACTTGTGTATAGGCGCGTTACAAATACCATATCATATCATATCATATCATAACACAAACATCAGGGTACCGTACAATAGTCCCCTAGACAGGAAGCAATAGCACATGAGTGGCACTCTCAAACGTCACTTCCATCATGTCTCCCAACAACACATGGGTCAGTGCAGGCAACACACATGCAGGAACCGGCATAGCACATGCAACAGACATTTGCATCCATGTCCACGGCAGCGTACAAACATCCAATGGTGGGATATAACTCACATGCATCATGGGACATGCTGATCACATGCACACGCATCACCGGAGGGTCATGCACCTGGCCCCGTATACCCACAGACACAGTGGATACAAGCATGACTAGGCTGTATCAGTGAATCAACACATTGTCACGGACATGTGTCATGCATCCATTGCGCACACACTATTCAGACACACAGACATGTACATCATGCATGTAAATGACAGCAGCACACAACTCTCACCCCCCAAACATGTCAAAGTACAGACACAGGCATGCATACATGTGTGCGTTCTGCATGCTGCTCCGCATGATGTATTGTAACACATACACCATCCATGTGGGTCACGCCTGACTGGACTCACATGCAGCACCATCATGTCCCTGCACACACAGTGCAACATGCCCTTTTTTAAACGTGAATGCATGGCCACATACCGCTCAACTCCAGATAGGCCTGCATCCTGAGGATCTGGTGGTGAAGCACTGGGCCAATGCTCTCCAGGACCCTCATCTGCTGGGTGGTAAGCTGGACGCGGCACCGCACTGCATCCACTGCCTCCAAGAGGTGCCGGGCCTTCTTGAGGGTCATGGAATTGTAGTCCTCCCAGCGCTTCTGGACATGTTTGATGTCACTGGGTACCACCCCCTCCACGTTGATGGCACCCACTATGTCCTTCCAGATCCTCTTCCATCCTTCCTTGTCGGCGCGCGATGGTGTGAAGAGGGCATCATAATGCCCCAGCACTTGCTCCAGCAGGATACCAACTTCCTTTTCACTGAAGCTGGTAGCCTTCTGCCTCTGTGCTGGGGGGTTGCCACTGGTGCCAGATGGTGTTGGTTCGGACATGGCAACCCCCGAGGCAGGTGTGGGTGGGCAACTGGGTCCTGGGGCTGTGCTGTGGAGCGCTGGAACACCAGTCGGGAGTCTTCTGTTCCAGCAGTGGTGGTCACAGCAACTGGACCCCTGCAGATGGCAGATGTGCAGGCACCAACTGGCAGGGCACAGTGGCAGCAGGCAGGCAGGCAGCAGCAGATGGCTCGTGGGAGGCTGCCTGGGGTTTCTGGGGGGCAGTAATTCGGCCTTCTGGGCAGGAGCGTGGTCTTCCTTGTGTTGTTGCGTGGCCAGCTTGATATGGAGTGGTTTGGCACGTGAAAAAAACAGCACGTCAGCATGTAATTCGAGGAAAGGCCCTTAGCGTAAGCACGTAAGTGACGTGACACGCGCAGGCATTTCCTTCTGCACGTGTTAATGGTCTGTGTGGGTCTGCAGTGTGATGTACGTGCTTTCAGTGGAGACCGACGTGTGTGTTTTTCCTAGTTTGGGGTTCATACGCGATTACTTCACAGCAATTGCAGTGCCTACATGTATTTCTTTTACACGCACACGGTGAGTCGCGCACACTATTGCTATTGCATGATATTTTCCCCACTGCAAGTGCCCCTGTTTGTTGCGTACCTCATTTATTGGGGTCATTGTAGCCCGCGTGTTGATCGCGTATGCTTTTTTGTGGTCCTGGGTGCCACTGCTTACTGCGTGAGTTTTTTTTACACCCATGTGTGCTACAGGGGTTGCGTATATGTTTTTCTTGGATTTTGAGGTGCCTGAGCATTGCGTGACACGTAATTTCTCCTAAGGGGCCACAGAATGGGACATTCATCGTAGCTGTATATACGTGTTTGTTGTTTGTGCGCACTTTTGTGCTGCGCCGGGACGCTTCTGCCTGCCTTCGTGTGACGGACGTGTTAAGGCATGTGCATGTCTTTTGGCGTGCGCATATTTCCCCTATTCGATTCCATGGATGCGTGTAGTTTGCTTGCGTGTGCTTGTGTTCCGTGTATTTCCCAGCAGTACTTCCCCAGTTACGCCCTCATTTTCACACGTTGTTCCCCATTCCGCATGTTCCGCCCCGTGTTCTGTCCCCTTTTGGTGTGTGTGCTACACGTTGTGCGCTTTAGCCCGTGTGCGCAACGCTTGGATTTGGTGCACATCCCGGAGTAAACACGTGCAGGCCCTTCTATGAATCGCACACGTGCGCGTGCACTTGCTTTTTCACGCTTGCGCCAGCTTGCGCCAAGATTTTCGGCGCACTTTTGTTCCATGAATCGGCCCCTTAATGTGCGATTAAAGTTGTTTTAGTGTGAAGTTACAGACTTTTTCTGACAGGTGGCAGTAGCAGTGCATTGCTTATCTACTCCTTTGTACATGATATATTTATTCCATGTGTGTGAGAACAGATGTAGTATATTGAGCATAGTTGAGGGACATTTCCTTTAACATGGGTTAATGCAGTTTTCTTTTATGAAATGCATGAACTTTGGGAGATGATGACAAGGCCTTTGAAGCTGAATCCATTTGTGGCCATTACAGGTATGATCTTCGGATCTAGCCCACAGATTGTCAAAGCCATTTTTGTGTGCTCTCCATGTGTTAATTTTGCACATTCCTAAGTTCTGTAGTGTGATGAATCCGGTGGAGTCATCACTGATTTCATGGCGATGACCTTCTCCCATGTGCTACCTGATCCTGACCCTGGGGCGGCTATATGAGGGAGGATCACATGGAAGGAGACAACTCTGAGCATGTTTTGTGGCTTCATCCAATGAGACATGATATCTGCCATTTCCCTTGAAAATAACATCCCCATGTATGAAACCCTCATATCCTATTGTTATGTATCCTCCCCTTTTCCAATGACGAGCAGTGAAAACCCTTTTACTAATTGTATCAACCAACCTTCCAACCTTGGTCTACCTTGCCAATCTGATAAAATCACTTTTTTCAATTCTACTTGTCCATCAAGCATAATTGACTTGCCATCAAAACCATTTCAAAATGCTCATTCATATTCTATAAGTTAATCATTTACAATGGATTTCTTTTCCCAGAATTTACAAAAAATACTGGAATGAAGACCAACATAGAATGGAGGAGAGCTGCTCTGGCGACTGGCGAGGCAGAGCTGCACCGCTCCACAAAGAGGTGGTTAGAAGCCAGGAATGAATGGTGGAGCCAGGCAACTCTCCACTGGAGGAAGCAGGAATTGCTGAACCGAGAGACGCTGCAGGAATGCCAGGAGCCAGTGAAGAACTTCTAGGCATTCACAGATGAAGGAAAACAGCATTTAGCTTACCGGAGCCAACGGGCATGTAGAGTGGATTCTGTGGAGGGCCGGCAAATGAAGGAAAGGAGGTCAAGAGAAAGAAGCAGTCAGGAATCTTTCACTGGGCGACTGAGAGAGAAGATTCCAACACCTGCAGAAACTGGTGAGGACTCCCAAAAGCAATAGGGGCACAAGGGCGTATCGGCGAACATTCAGGGACGAACAATTCAAAGTTACTTACTTGAGAGAGAGAAGAGAAATGAACATATTGAAAAAAGGGAACTTAAGTCACCAACAAACCCTTTTCTAATGTGTAAATGTACACAGTGCCAATACAAAAAAAGCAGAGAGAAGATAATATATCAGGAAGATACATTATCCAATACTGTATACAAACATCTTTTGGAATGGGCAAAAACCCCAAATGAACAGAAGTCCTGGCAAGGGAGTACATTAGGCAATTTCCAGTGTGTGAATTAGAAGTCCTGGCAGAAGAGTACACCAGGCAACCTCAAATGTGTGAATCAGAAGTCCTGGGCGGAGCGTACACCACGCAACCTCAAGTGTGTGGATCCGAGGTCCTGGCAGGAGAGTACACCAGGCAACCTCAAGTGTGTGAATCAGAGGACCTAGCAGTAGAGTACACGAGGCAATTTAAAGTGTGTAAAACAGAATTCCTGGCAGAGGATTATACCAGCCAATTGGAAATGGTTGTGTTAAACATGAAAGAAGTCAAACACGTTTTGTGTTCAGGTGTTGCACTTGGCCAAGAGAGGCCCAAATAATTATTCTTGAAAGAAACCAAAATTGTGAAGTCAAACAGTTGTTAACGTGTTATACTTGGACAAGAGAGAAGCGCAAAGATTGTGAAGACAAACAATTGTTGAGCAAGTGTTGCACTTGGCGAAGAGTGGTCCAATTAATTATTCTTGAAACAAACCAAACTGTTGAAGTCAAACAGCTGTTGTGCAAGTGTTATACTTGGCCAAGAGAGGCCCAAACATTGTGAAGTCAAACAATTGTTGAGCAATTGTTGCACTTGGCCAAGAGAGACCCACAGAACTGTTGTGAATACAAAATCAAGGAGTAAAGATTACTTCAGAGGAAGAGAATCACCCTCTAGAACAAGAGCGTTTATCCTTGAAAGACCCAGAGAACACCTGTGTATGAAAACCTCAAGGAGTAAAGAGGAATCCAGGGGAAGGAAACTACCCTCTTGAACCAAGAAATTTATCCTTGAAGAAACAAGTCATGTATTCTTCCTTTTTTAACACTTTTCCAAACCACTCAAAGGTTAAAAACAATTCCCTTTTGCACCTTAGAGTTAAGTTTTTAGTGTGAGGATCAGACTAAAACTTTGGACACAGGATAGTTTTGTTTTTGTTTTGACATCCGGACACAGACAGAGACTTCATTTTTGTTTAGGTAGGGAAATTCCTCTTAGAGCAGGGTCAGAGGGACCTTTTCCCAACCCATTTCTGTTTTTTTGTTCAGCAGTTTGAAGGTCCCTGCCTTCAATGCCCTGGCTCAAGAAGGTCACTTTAAAGCAGAAATGCAATGTTCATAGGTGAAAAATATGTACGTTAGAAGAAAATGGCACTGTTATGGTGATTCCTGTATGACTCTTCATCATGTTATCTTAGGTAAATGAAACATCTTTGAAAGTAAAATCAGTTTTCTTTAGATTATGGTGTAAAAAGCCTTAGTTTTTACACTTTCATGTTGTACTCAAAATGTATTATACAAACTGCCCTTAAATGCAATCACAATACAATTGGAGACACATTTCTATACAAAGGACATATAAAGTATAAATTGCTCTTCTTTGTATGCTAGGAATCCAGGAACCTTGCATTTGTGAAAATATCCCCGACTTTTCAGTATTTGTGTCATATCGTTGCACACACCTTCTGAGTATGCTGAACTCTTTTTGGAAGTAAATACATTCAAAATCTTGGGCCTATCTTTTAGATGGAGCACAACTCTTGTTTGGTTCTTAGCCTTGATCTTTTTAAATGTCACACAGTGGCTAAAAGAAAATATGGAATCTATTTCTTTGGGTTTACATGTGAATTCCCAGTCCTGAAAATTATGCCAATACAAAATTACTTTCACAATATTTACATTTTTGATGGGCGCACATATTTCTTTGCACTTTTCAATGACATCCTATTACATCATTACAGCTGACAAAGTGAGCAATTGAACAGGTATCATTTTAATCATAACACAAGAAAGAGGCATGCATATCCAACAAAGGACAGAACCTACAGCTTGTGCCTCTTGTTTGCTTGCTAGGAAGGCCTTTTTCAACTCACTTCATTTTTGGCTGTTTTTGTTCCATTTAAGCCACAATGATAGGTAGATTACCAGTAGTCCCGCCTACACACATTATGTTGGACTTTTTGGTGTTCTGCACCAATTCTCATGCATCCATGAATCCAACATAACCGTTGACAAGTATCTGCAGTGCTTTCAGAGTATGAACCAATAGCACAGTGTCGTCTGCATAAGATAGGATATATATATTTCTACCAGCCATTCTTGGTGTGTCATAGAACAAACCCTGTGGAAGCAGTGGCATACATGCAGACACTGCCATTAAAGTCCCATCATGTTTTCACTGTACATTGTTTAGCAGTCTAGTTCGCCTCCAAAATGGTGCCTCCTCCCAGAATATTATTCATCAGAGACACTGTTTGGCGTGTTTCAACAAATTTCCATTGCGCTTTGGGTAAGATGCTTCGTTTTCCTTCCTCAGTTCTCTCGCTTTCATCTCCTTTCTTTCAGGTGCTCATTACACTCGTCTTTCCTGTTTTAGCCTGCCTTCTGTTTTCTTTCTGTGGCCTGCCTCCTTGCCTGCTATTTCTCTTTCCTCTTTCCTCTTACCGCCCAATCTGCCAATCAGTTTGTTACTATTTCGACAATTCTGCTGTAATATTCGTTCCTTTGATATGTATTCCACCAACCTCCTTGGAGTTTCATTTTGGATGCTTGATTAATCGCTGCTCACTGAACCTTCAGGTTTTTTATGCCAGCAGTGGCTTTTTACCCACCTTAGGCTGAGCCTGGGAAGTCAGTTTGGCCGGGTGGTACATTCAGATGGACAGAGTGGCTTCCTCCCGGAGCAGACCTTAGCTCTTCGAGGTTCGTCGCTCAGCAAGGAAGAAGACTATCATCGTCCAACACTCAAAGAGTCTGAATCATCAGGTGAGGATAAAGAGGATATTTGTGAGAGTGTGTCCTTAAATAGTTTATTAAGTCCATTGGTATTAAGGTGATTTCAAGATTAAAGAGTAGAGGAGCTAGCATGTATCCTTGCCTCACTACGCCTGCTACATTAAATGGTGGCGTGACATTGCCCTCCTTATCCAAAGGCACCTTTGCTGTAAGGTGACTTTTTAGTGCAATTGTTGATTCAGGAGGGACCATGGCAAACCATGCTTATATAGTGGCCTCTAATGTTTCATGCCCGTTTACAATATCGAAGGCCACACTCAAACCCATGAACATCAGATAGACTGGACAGCCATATGCTAATAAAAGTATTTAGAATCAATCTGAGGCTCAGGGTTTGCTCGATAGTTCCCACACCCTCTCTAAATCCTTATTGCTCTTCTGTAAAAACCTTATTAAATTGCACACATTCGTTAATTCGATCGAAGAACACCCTCCCCATCCTTTTGCAGGGAATTTGATTAAAGAAAGTGACGTTGGTAAATGGATAATGTTTTAGGAGCGAGTGTGGAGATGGGGTTAATGTAGGGCTTTAGGGGAGTTTGCCCCCGATTTTTGCTACTGCTCTAAAAGTGGTGAAACGTTAAAAAATAAATATTTGGGAATAACAAAAGAAATAAGGGGGAAATGCATTGATTCTTTTGTTGAGTTATCTCACAGTTAATTGCGATATGCATTTCAATATTGTGACCTGTTCAGTAACCTGAATCTATCCTCAATTTAGGAGGACCTTAATGAGAATGAAGACAAGGTGATATTATGAATGTTTATCCCCATTAAATTGAGTCTTTGGCCCTCATTACAATTTCGGCAGGATACGAGCAAACTCACTTACCGTTTCCACCACCTGATATCACAGCATTTCCTAGATATTACTGGTGGATAATAGGGTGGTAAATCCCCATTCCATGGGCTCCAATAGTACTCCATTGAGGGGATTGCCGGTGCCGGAAATACCAGATGTTTTTTACCAGCGTGGGCTTGATTTACCTCCAGCCAGTCTGGGAAAAGTGCCTGTCACGGAATTACCACCACTATTACCATCGTTTTCCTGGGCCGGCAACCTTGCAATGACCCCCATTGTATGTCCTTGTTATAGTATTTACATTTTCCTAAGCATTCCATGGGGGAGGTTGTGAAGTTAACAAACCAGAACAATTATTTAGTTAGCATGTCTTTGTATATCCAAATGCACTACTGGACTAGAAAAGAGTAAACGACTATGTGAAGGTGGTTTTGGTGTGATAACGAGCCTGGCTTCTGTTCTGATAGCTGTCATCCTCTGAGTACTATGACTTGGTGTGAGGAATTGCCAAGGGTGCAAAGCCCTGGCATTTTTTATTTTTATTAACAAATAGAATGATGAGAGTAATTCTGTCTCAAAAAGGGGTAATCTGTCAAACAGATTGCCCTTTTCCCTTGACTCTATGACACTTGTGCCCGACCGCATCAGTGGCCTGATCCTCAGTGCCTGCTCTACTCGTGGCATGGAGCTGGTTCAAAGGCCACGAGATACCCACTTGACAGCAGCAGGGATAGCCAAGTCCATGCAGCACAGGGGCAGCATTTAAAGATTGTCCCTCTGAACCCAAAACTATGACGATCATAAGCAACAGAAACTGGTGGCAGGGTAAACTTGAAATAAAAGCTGTGCCTGAGTTTAGGCATAGTGCATGGAACTACTTATGATCATGGCTGCCAGATTCCAATTGATATCGCTCATGTGCCAGCTCCTGTGTATTAGCTCGGATGTGGTAGGTGATGTGCACTCTCATCAGCCGGGTGTATCCCTCCCGCCAATTGGCACACAGGAACATGGAGGGCTGGGCCTCCTCGTTGATCTCTTTTAGAGGGCAGGTAACACCCTTCACGCAAGACAGCCGCAAAGCAGGCAGCTGTCCTGGGCCTGGGCATCAAAGGAGCACGCCAATTCAAAGGGAGTAGCCTCACACAAGGGTGTTGCATCTCAAAAGGCATTTGTTCTCAGTGAGAAGGGAAAGGAGTAAGATTATGATAGGCCATAGGACTCTGGTCAGTAGAAGGAGGCTTCCACCATCTTGATTCTCACTGTCCCTCTCTATCTTTCCTGTCCCCTCCCCCACCCCTGGAGCCAATCACTTTGGGTGTGACATCAGAAGGGCAAATTGCGCTCTGTTCAAGAGCTAGGAATGGACAACAAAGGCAGGCTAGCTTTAGTCCAATCACCCAAGGACTCACACCTTTACAATATGGGGGTCTTCCACCCTTTGCGCATATTCGCTCAGTTCCTCTTGGATCCTTTAAGGCCACAGATTTGTTCTGAAGATATCACTGGACTTCCTTTGGGGGAGTTGTCTTCAAAGCCCTCAGCTTGAGGTGAAGAAGGAATCATTCAAGGCAGAAGGAAGATCTATCCCCTACCACTTCCAGGTCACATCAGGAATAAATTCTGTTGTGGATCAGGACCTACCACTCTGTGCCAGAATCTCTTGAGCTGGGAGAGAATACCCTGTTTGGCAGCATCCTGTACTCTAGTCTCCCTGAGAGGGCTTCAAAGCAGCCAGAGGACCAGACCAGCCAAAGCTCACTGTTCTACAACACTGAATCAATATCTGTGTTCACCACACCTGAAACAAGAGGGAAGTCGCAGGTGCTGGTTGCTGTGCTCCTCCATCACTTTGATCATTGCTTTGCTCTTTCGACTAGCTCGACACTGCATTGTGTCCTGACTAAGCTTGTCACCTGCTAGGCCCAAAGCGACTGCTCAACACCGGGACCTGATTCACTGGCGAGTCACATGCTGAGTCTAACTGGGTGTTAACAACCATAGCTCGACCCAGGTAGCTCTTGTACTGCTGCCTCATCGATTGCTCATCGATGCACCCAAGCTCACTACTTCAATGACTGTTGCCTGCCGACTTGAACCGCTGGAGCATCACTAATTTACTCAGCCTAGCCAACTGCGAAGCGCTCCTGGGACAACCCCAACCTGCATCCTTTAGAGCAGCCCTTCTACCCCACAGAGCACCCATCTTCACCCCTACTCGACGCCCACCTGCTGCTGTAGCCTTCACGATCCTACGTGTATGAACTGAGCCTGATCAGCTTGCATCTACATTCAACACTGGGTCTGACTGTGTCAGCCCACCAAAAACTAAATTGAGGTACTGTTGACTCTGAACTGCGACCCCTCCACTTTGACCCTAGAGGCTGGTTATTTCATGAATTCTCTTGTTTTCAACCAAGATATCCTTTTTGTGGTTAGTACTTGACCTACCACCCTGAAACTACACTCAGAGTGCTACTTTCTCCAACCTGTCACATCTTCTCTATTCTTCCATTGGGGTGGGTTTTTATGATGCATTCTCTATTTGTTCCATATGCAGATGGCGTATTTAAAGTATAGATATTTTTATAGTACCTTAATTAGACATTCCCTTTATTTCGGACTGTGATACTGTATTGTTTGGGTCACTACTGGTTCACCTTCACACCCCACTTAGGAGCCAGAGGACTCCCCTTTGGGGGAGTTGTCTTCAAAGCCCTCAGCTTGAGGTGAAGAAGGAATCATTCAAGGCAGAAGGAAGATCTATCCCCTACCACTTCCAGGTCACATCGGGAGTAAATTCTGTTGTGGATCAGGACCTACCACTCTGTGCCAGAATCTCTTGAGCTGGGAGAGAATACCCTGTTTGGAAGCATCCTGTACTCTAGTCTCCCTGAGAGGGCTTCAAAGCAGCCAGAGGACCAGACCAGCCAAAGCTCACTGTTCTACAACACTGAATCAATATCTGTGTTCACCACACCTGAAACAAGAGGGAAGCCTTCCCTCTGCCCGACTTAGGTATATCTCTTAACTGTCCCTGTTTTACCTTTATGATTGCGCTCTATTTCGGTTTGTAGAAGTGTGAGAGTTGAGTTGGCCATTTTACCCATAATCATCCTTGTACTCCTGCTAAGCAGAATCCAATTCATCACACTGGGAAAGAAAGACTCAATGTAATGTGAATATCAATGCAAAATCATTGTATTTCCATAGCCTGCCTTTCATTTTACTTTCATTTATTTCTTCTCAAGGGTATCTTACTAGCCATCCTGTGATTTTTCCTGTGCTTATTGGGACTGCAGGGGACACCCTGACATAGATGTTAGAATGAGACTTTCCCTCGTTTCCAGTCCTCAACCTTATTTTAATGTTTCATGATCCAATGTTCTTGTGCTTTCTGAGTTCCTAGAATGTCCTGCTATGTTGCATTTCTATCCCTATCACTGAGATTTATTGCTCAGGTTGGGCTGGCATGCCCCTGTCAGAGAAGCCATTTCTTACGATCAGTGCATAAAATATTGCCTGCAAGTACAGGGCAGTGTGTCTCCTTTTACTATTTAGTCATCACATCCCATTTGTACATGGAACGTTCACTTTAAGAACAGCTCTATGCACTGATCATAAAGTGTTTTCATTAAATAACTTGTTACCCGAATTACTGCATTGATTATTGCTACTGGTGACTTAGGGCCCAAATTCCTGGAAAAGGGCACATTAATCTTGCAGATCTTGCGCGCAGAGAACAACTTTGCGCAACCCTGCGCGTAGAGGTTTATCTGCGCATTCTGCGTATTCATGGAATTGTTCACGCAAAGTAACTGGAACGCCCACAACACGCCCCCATGCAAACCACACGTCTGCGCCTACCTTTACCCGACCACCCAGCACCCCTGAGAACTAATGCGATCACCCATAAATTTGCATGCACCCAAGTTACGATTAGCACCACTCAGTTTACGATCAGCGTCACTCAACTTGCATGCTTTCTGTAAGTTATGGTCAGCACCACTCAACTTGTGCGAACCCAATTCATTAGGTGTTGATCGTAACTTACAGAGGGCATGCAAGCAGAGAGATGCTGGTCGTAACTTGAGTGATGCTGATCGTAAGTTTAGTGATGCTGATCGTAACTTACAGAGGGCATGCAAGTTACGAGTGCTCATAACTTGTGTGCTTCCCTGCGATTGCATGTACCATCATCCGTATCATAGACGATTTGCGCGCTCGTTGTTTCCTGTGTGCCTTTGGACTTTACTCCTACTATCATGTGGTGTATGGGTATTGGTTTTGCGTGTGAGGTTTTCACGACCCAACATTCCGAGTTCAAATCCATGAATACAGTTGTATTTGCGTTGGTATGGGTGTGCAATTGCTTGGCCGTAGACCATCCCTCAACGCGCCCACATTTTTGCATGATCTTCCTCATTCTGCATGTTCTGCCCCTTATTTGTTTGGTGCCTACGCTAGGCCCACACTCTGCTTGGAGTCTTGCGAAAAGTGCTTGTTCACTCGCAGATACGTGCCAGGTCTAAGCAGAATCCACACAAGTCCTGCACATTCGGTTCCTTGCATCGTCGAACAGGGATTTGCACGCAGATTGGCAGGCAAATCCCTGATTTTCCACGCACATATTTCCATGAATCAGAGCCAATATATTTAAGAAAAACATATATTCAGGCGCATATAGGTCCCTGTGCCCTACTGGCCAAGTTCAACAGGGCATGTTTAACAGGGGCCTCTGCCCAAGGTGCTGCACCAAAACAGCTGCACCATAATAGGGCATACCGTTCGGCCACAGAGGTGCAGCAAAGCGGCGTACACCACAAGGCTTGCACTAAAACAGGGCACCGCACATTTAGATGAAGCAGGACGTTATGGCACGGCTGTGTTGATGCTGGCCGTTTTGTTGGACTCACTTTGGTGAGATCCCTTGTCAGCGAGCAGGGTGCAAGGATCTATTGGTGCTGGCCAAATGGGTGAATAATCCAGTAATATGTTTTCAGGCACAGCCCTTAGCCACATGACCAAACGGAGGTCAATCTCAGAGGTGCAAAGCTTGTATACTTAGCCGCCGATCATCTATATACACATTTATGTATAATTGCAGGTTAAGGGCCATGAAAACATTTGAAATCCGTTATGTGGCTTTAGACCATGAATAGGGAATACCACGTAAAAGTCAAATAGGCCTGTGTATCATCACAGAAAACAATTGAATATCAACCTAGGTACGTGTTTTCTGCAGCTGATACAATAACACCTTGCCCACCTCCACCCTAAATGGATTATCCCATTCTTTTTCCCAAAGGCCCTTAGGCATTTCATGATAGGTTGGCCCCTATTTTAGAAGTCCTTCTCCCCCCCGTGCATTTCACAGTCTCCAGCATCCAGCTACAATGCCTCTGGTTGGACCCAGCGCTCTTTTGCTAGATTGCATGGGCGCCATTCCGCCATTCCGTGTCTTCTGCTGTTTCGTGTAAAGTAAGCCCTTTTCAATTCTGTTTCGTGATTTACTGTACAAAAGAGCATCCGAGTTCAAGGACAAGAACGCTCCAGTAAAGTTGTACATGGAGCACACTCAATCTCAGCCATCCATACAATATACACACCTACAACTCGCCTGTTCACTCATTTGCTAATGTATCCATCCATACACATATCATCCATCCATCTATTCGTACGCATCCATCCTTCCCCAGAAATTCCCTCTCCCATCCATATAACAATTACCTCTTGTCACTGACAAACTATATTATAATTATATCATTATTATATCATAATTGGTTATTTATAACGCGCTTAATACTGAAGAGGTTTCAAAGCGCGGACTCGGGATTCGAACCTGCGTTGCTCTGTCTCCCGTACCCATTCATGCTCTATTCATTCGTCGCCCAGCTATCCACACAAACATGAGATATATGATTATTGTTTTCTTTTCTAATTTTGATTTCCCCAATTTAATAATATAGCGAATTTATATGACACAATCTCTGAGTTCCAGCCACATCTGCGCATTCTTTCGCTAAACACACGGTGCCGTGCGAAGGGCCAAGTGCTGTGATGTGGCTGCAGCCCGGCAGGGCAATGGACGGTGTCGAGCCGCAATTATCCAGGATCTTTCCCGACGCTTTCACGAATAGTGTCTCTGAGCTGTTATCGCGAGAGGGCCTCTGCTTTCGATCGCTGCAGCGCTATCACTAGGCTGGCGATTACACCGCTCTATTCGTGGGTGTTGGTATCCTTTGGATGACGACGCCAGTGCACTGCAGAGCAAATGTGCACGGTGGATGCCCACCCCCGGACCGTGCTAATGTGGGGCCGTTGCAGCATCAGAATCTCTAAAGCTGCAGCTTCTGGGAATTAACCGCAGGCGCTTGTTAATTACACTAAGCTGATGGCAGTCCGGAGGGTCGGTATTTTTAGAATATGCCCATGCCGTGCCCCCCACAGACCTTTTCATCACGTTGTTAAAGGTCCTAATAGATGTCAGTTTGCATGCACTAAGCTGCTTTGATCTTCTTCGGTGGATTGATTTAGACAGTGCAAATCCCTAAATTACTCGTGTTCTACCCACATTAAAAGTTCTACACCGAGAGAGTTTCAATTACGAAATAAAAACAAAAACATTGGACACACACTGATCGCTCTGAAATTATGAACGCGTTTAACAATGGTGCCAGGAATGGCATAAGCTGCATGTTTCATTATGACACATAAGTCATAAGCGAGAGACTGGAGAGCAAGAGTCAGTGGCCCCGATTCACGAAGCGTTGTTCAATGGGAAAAAGCCCATTGAAAAAAGTATTTGTGAACCAGCTCCAGCCACTAAAAACATGTCTATTGGCTAAGTGATTAAAGCCAGTCCAATAATGTCTTGAGATACCACGCTTGATGTGGTGTGGTGATATGGACACACGCTTCCCTCACAATTACCACTATATTTCCAGTCCACGCTTCTTTTCTCTAATCCTACATTCCAAATGGTCTCCCATCCTCTGGGCTGTTAAAGGCCTCATGCACTCTGGTTCACTATTTGGTACAAATAACAAGGTTCTATGTCTCATTACCCTTTGATCTCTCCTTTTCCACTGGTACCTCTAGTACATCATTCTTCAAGGTAGACACAGCGCTACATATCCTCAAGAAAGCCCTCTGTGTACCCTACATTTCTGACAACTACAGGCCAATCTGTCTCCTGCCCTACCAATTAAAAATGTTGAAGAGAGAAGTTTTTGTGTTTAAACTGGATTACACAGCGGTTATTCCACTCAGAAGGTATTGACCGGTGTCAGTGACTTCCTCCCCTCTGCCCTGCCGATCACTCCAAACTCTGCTCCATTCACTTTCTCCTAGATTTTTCTGCAGCCTCTAACAAAGGTGGTCACCTTTCTCCCCTGCTAACCCTCTCCAACCTCGGATTACAGGCCAAAGCTCTCGCATGGATTGTGTTAGGGAGAATTCTCAAGAATGTGCTAATTTCCCTTACCTTTTGAGACCCCCAGCAATTTTGCTGGATTTCTAGGATTTTATTTTTTTTACCTGGAAAGAGTGTGAGCCTTTTTTCCCACTCTTTCATGTATTTTGATGTGTTTTACTTTTGTGTTCTTTGGTGATGGAGTTTTAGCACAACTCCATAGGCATCATCTTTTTCTGTGTGTCACACAGCACCTTCAGTGCAGTGGCACAGGGATGTCTTTCAGACTTCCCAAGGTTTAAATACCTTCTCTGGGACTGACTACTGTCTCCCAGAGCATGTAAAGCTAAATTGACTTTACTAGTCACTTTAAATTTACTAACCCAGCACACACTGGGCCTCATTCCGAGTACGGCGCTAACCAATGGCGCTATTAACGCCTTGGTTGACGCCGTACCCGGACCGGCAGCGCCTTGGTGGATGGCGGTATTACCACCCCATTCCAAGGTTGGCGGGGCGGTAATTCCCCATTCACCAAGGCTCTTCCCCATTCCCAAATGAGCCCCCATAGGGCTCAAAGGGAATGGGGAAGATGCAAATAACGGTGACCGTTCATTACGGTCACCGTTATTGGCTTGGAGGCCCCTTTGCGCCCTCGACTTTAACACCTGCTCAAAGCAGGCGTTAAGGGCGAGGGCGCAAAGGGAACTCGGAGTATGGCGGTAAGGGATCACCGCCACCGGTCTCGTTACCGGTGGCCGCTATCCCTTACCGCCATACTCGGAATGAGGCCCACTCTATTATAGAGTGCTGGAGGGGTTGCCTAGCTTCCCCTGAGTCATAACACTCATGTAACAGTCGAATGTTACCCTTTCCTACTTAAAATGGCTGGTGGCAGTGGTTTAGATCAAACTACCATGATTCTTTCCAACCGCGAACAACAGTAGCTAAAAATTGGGTCAGCCATGTTTTTCAATATGGCACCCAAGACCTATCTGTAAAAACAGACTTTGGTCAACTTTTTTCGCCATTTCTTTTAGGAAAGGTCCTTCTTGTGTTTGTCTCTGCGCACCAAACCAGGTTTGGTCCCTTTGTTCGTTGGCCTTTGACAGGCTTCAGTGCTGAAGCCCTCCTCTGGCACCAGGGTGTCTGGGGTGGACAGGATGTGAGGGAGGTGCCCAAACTACCAGTACTTAGTCTCCTAGGAAACCTGAATGCACTCTGGCGTGATTGGACAGCTGGCTGTCCGGCAAGGACAGCCACCCTGCTGTGTGAGTGACAGCCAGGCTGGACTTAATGGGGGAAAACTGTTTAAAAGCAGGTCTCTGGGACTAGGAAAGCAGAGTCCACCACTGGAACGAAAGAACCGAAAACGAGCTAAAGGAAGAGAATTGCTGGATGGCCGGTGAAGCCCTGCTGCAGGTCTGTATTGCCTGAAACTCCATCAACAGAGAAGTCCTTCAAAGTTAACTTCTTCCCTTGAGTTTGGTGGGACAACCAACTCGCAAGCCACCTGGACACTGTCCCCATCTGGTCTAATGTTCTGCAGAGTGCTGTTGAAAACCGGATAGCCAGAGGGAAGGAAACCAGCTTGTGGACTTTAAGGCACTCAAACCTTAAACCAACGTCTTGCTAAAGCTTTTGGCCTCATCCCTGGGCAGTGCAGGAACCTCCCAACGTCCTCCTTCTTGTCCCCATGACTGAAGCTCACTAACAGCGAGATCTGCTCGAACTGCCAGGAACAACTGCCTCAGCTACAGCTCTTCTTCACTTTCAAGATACTGTGCAAACGTGGTCTGGAAATCTTTTCAGCCATTGAGAAAGTTCATGGAACTTGTCTCTTCTTTGAAGGCTCGTCCTTCCCTAAACATTCGTCAAACTTTTCACCTAGCCAAATTCTTTTAAAATCCGTGGCAAAGACTTAACCGTTTTTGAGAAGAATTGCTAGTTGTAGTTAACTGAACCCTTTGCCCTGCCTATGAATGTATTTGGGCTGCCTTTCTTATAAACTTGTATTTTTATCCCCTTATTAAGTAACTGATGTACCATTTTGCTCCCACTTCAGGGGAGCTGAACTTGTTCAGTAACATATTAGAAGTGTATTGTAGTTTATTAGTGTGTGATATTGAGCTGCTCTTGCTAGTGGAATGTTTTCTAACTGACTGTGTGAATAAATGTATATACTTTTACCAAAAAACCTTGAATCTTTGTATATTTGAATCACTGTATTTGCTGGTCCTTTGTTTAACCTGTTCTACTGCTCACTAAACTCTGGAGATAAGTCTGGCTGCTCAGCCACTGCTACCACATAACTGTGTAGTACAGGCTTGTACCAAAGGTGAAATTCTACGGACACTTGTAGTCTTAATTGCATGTAGTGTTCCCAAAAGGTACTTCATGTGATTCTGCCTAACAGATTGCCTCCTACATCTCAGACCATTCCTTTTTCATTTTATGGAGCCTGGAACCTCTGATCCTAGTCCTCTCCCAGTAGGCTTCCTCCAAGATTCAGACTTGGGCCCTCTGCTTTTCATGCTCTAGACTGACTCACTTGGCTAACCTATCTTCTCCTTTGGGTTCTCTTAAACCCACTTCACTGATCATACCCAAATGGTCTATCTGTTCTATTTTTTCCTGCCTCACACCCTCCCATAATGCTAATAGCCTTTGAGTCTTCTTTCACAGTGATCTTAAGCTGGAGCACTTTATCTTACCTGAAAGGTCACACATTGTTACCATGTCTGCGCCCAAGAACCAGTGGTTTACTGAATACCTTGATGCACTTAAGAAATCAAGCAGAAAAGCGTGTGGGCTCTGGCAAAGATTGCCTACTGCGAATAAAATGGAATCCTATTTCACATAGGCCAAGGTATATAAAGAACCTACCTTTCTAGCAAAAAATAACTTCTTTGCACCTGGGATTCCGGAGGCTTGCAATGATTCATCTGGATTATTTAAAATGTTGAGGCAGCTCGAGAACCCAGATTGTATTGAGCCTGTGGTATCAATGCAAGAGGACTCTGAATGCTGTAATAACTTCCAATCTGCCTTTATAGGTAAAATGTGTAAATTGCAATCTGACATTGAAGTAAAAAAGCTTATGTTCTGTCCATCAGCTATTCCATTGTCATGTGATGTCTCTAGTGAGTCATTTACCTTCTCCCCAGTGACTGAGGAGGAAGTGACTGAGATACTAGTAGCTCTTAAACCCACTGCATGTAAAGCTGACTGCTGTCCAGTAGCAATTGCCACAGATTGTGTAACCTACTCTTATCCCACTGCTGACCAAATGTATTAATACTTCTTTCAACTATGTGAATGTTCCATGCTCGATTAAAGAGACTTGGATTATGCCTTTGCTGGAGAAAACATCTCTTGATCCATCAGTTCCCACGAATTACAGGCCAATTACCAATGTGTAATTTCTGCTTAAGATCCTGGTTAGAGTAGCCTATTTCCAGTTACAGAAACATCTTGAGAAATGTTGCTGGGTACAAGGCAGTCTGGCTTCAGATTTGCATATGATACTGAAACGACACTGCTAGACTTGAAATCCAGTCTACTCAAAATCACGGATAAAGAGGGAGTTGCTCTTCTTCTCCTACTGGACCTCTCTGCTACTTTTGATCTGATGGATCATGATTTGCTGATTGAGAGGTTCCAGAAACTAGAGGCTAATTTCTCTACTGAGGCGGCAGCCTGGACTCACTCTTTCCTGTCAGGTCGGCGCTCTAGTGTTTTCACCAATGAGGGCACTGCTGATCCAGTGGAAATAAGTGTAGAGTGCCACATGGCTCTTGCCTCTCGCTCACCTTATACAATCTCTTCACTAAACCTCTGTTCGAGCTCCTGAATGAGGAAGGTATTATGTATAGAAACTATGTAGATAATACTTAAATCGTTCTTCCTATTTCAGGCGACTATACCACAGATGTAGCTTTAATTAATCAAGCATACACAATCATCCAAGGGTCGATGGCGCACAGCTTGCTGGCGTTAAATGATGCAAAAACAGAGCCTCTTCTAGGCGGACTTTCATCCATTTGGAAAAACGTGTTTGCAATACATTTTTATATTGCTGGTTCTTGCATTAAAGTATCTGATAAAGCTAAAACCCTGGGGGTATACCTACATGCACATATGACTATGAAGCCTTATGTCAACAAAATTATTACCTCAGGCTGCTCCGACAGATTTGTCCTTTTCTATCGAAGGAGAGCTGTGCCATGATTTCCCTGGCAATTATTGGCCCAAAACTCGATTACAGTTGTAGCTTACTGCAGGGAGTTAGTCACGAAAGCCTAACTAGACTGCAGATTATAAAGAATGGAGCTTTTTGAGACATACAGGGTCTGGCTTGTAAGGACCATGTCTCAGATTCACGGAGACAGCTCCACTGACTCCCGGTTAGATCTTGTATTCTTCTTAGAACTCTATGGTGTCAGCCCGAAGTATTTGAAGGATAGAGTTTGCTGGCTACTAGAACACAGGACTCTGAAGTTCAATACTTCTTGTCTGTTGCTTACGCCTCGCTTCAGTGTGCAGTAGGTTGGCCACATGACCTTTGATTTCTCAGACCCGCCACTTTGGATATAAACTACCTCCAGACTTAAGATGTACTAAATCGCTTGATCATTTGTGTCTATGTGAACACCTGTGCCTATGTATCATTTGGGCATGTACTAAATAAATACTTTAAATAAATCATCACCTCAACAGCAATACAGCCAGATCCAACCTCATCAACCTCTTCAAAACTGGCCCTCCACATCTATCAATCTCCAAAACACATTTATGCACCATGCTCTCTTGCCACTTCAACTACTGTCCAAATCTCCACCTGGACCTCCATGGCTACTACATTTCCCCCTGACGAAGACCTCTACTTTACCACCCTGTAAAAGTATATTTTGCATGAATACCGCCTGATAGTAAACATTGGCCTAAGCACATTCGCATAGCACTGTAAATCGCATTGAATGAACCTGAAACAGGCTGACTACGCTGCCATTTTGAGTTATCCGCCATTTTGATCACCTCTTGCTTTCTGTCCCATGTTAGAATTTGTATTTTCGGCTCCAGCAGAGCAAAATGAACTTTGTACTGTTTCCATGATGTCAACGTAGATAAGAATGTTGAAGCTGCTAAAGTGGGTTGTTTGTCTTACACTGAGAAACCTTGGAGTTAAACAAAAGCCGGACTAATCAGTAATTTAGATATCTGTATCAACATCTCTTCCAACAGTGTCTTCCCCATTCAAATAGCAAAGTAGAATGATGAATAGCTGAACATGTGCTTTTGCAGAAATCATTGTTTTCGCTCCTTTTAACTAAGCTGACTTTAAACTCAAGAACAAATGGTAGACAAATATAAGCTAGTAAAATAAGGAATGTTACCTTTGTGTCTTATGTTTGGAAAACATGTGAAATGTTTAAGGGAAAACAACGAACAATGTAAAGATGTTTAAACGTGAATTAGTTATGTGGAAAGGTAATGAACCCTAAGTAAATGTATTACACAAAGAGGGGCTGGACGATGTGTCCGGGATTGTGGAAAACATGTATAAATACTAGTGTTTTTGAAATGTCCAGCACTCTCTCATCTCACGGTGTCTGCTTGCACACATTGCGGGGTGTTGAGAGCCAGACAGCTGCCTGTTAGTAAATAGTACATTGTACCTTTGGACTCTTGATTGGCTTATTTCTATTATGTGTTATTAAGCCTCGATATCTTTTAATCTTTCAACCCCAGTTCCTCCTATCTCTGCCACTGAATAACTATACTGTGGTTACCCATGAATAATCATGCCCCCTACAAACTTCTCTTCATCATCAAATATTTTCACTTCCTTAACCCCCAGATATGCATACACATTGTGAGATGCCCAACTTCACCGGAAACTACAGGCACTGAAAGAACAATTATTTTGAATATGACTTCAAATATTCCATATTAAAGCGCAAGGATCACATTAAACTCCAACCACAACTAATGAAATCAATCTATAACATAGTTACCACTTGATTTGACATAAAGAGACTATCTAAAATGTGAATGAACGATATACATATACACAAGTATATATTAAGTTTATTAAGTGCATTCAAACAATAGGTTTGTTGACAAGGATACAATTGAATACACACGACATAGCCCATGAAGAACATAATTTTGCTTTAAAATCAAAAGCAATTCATGGATCTCCACACAAATAAAATGCTTCAAGAACACAAACACATCAGAGTAACACAGCTAATTAAAAACAATCCTACATTAGGAACAGTACTCCAAAGAACCACCTGTGCTCTAATCAATTGTGCAATGGATCTGCCATCCCTTAAACTAATGGCCAGCAAAGGCCTTTTGTCAATTCCTCACAATAGATGCAGTTGCCTATGTGAAATTAATTATAAGGCTTGAAGGGTAGAAGTACATGCATACATTTTTCACTATATATAATTTAGTCTAACCATGCCTTCATCAGATCCAATAGCAACATGGGTCAATGCATTCAGCTCTAGGGCCTCATCACGAGTTGGGCGGTAACGCCGGCGCTAATAGCGCTGGCGTTATTAGCCCTACCGCCAAACCCATCGGCCCTATTAGCGCCGGATCACGGGTTTGGCGGAACCCGATTTCCCATTGAGCCCATTCGGGAATTTCCCATTCCCCATTTTGGGTTCAATGGGGAAATTTTGCGCTTTTACCGCCGGCGGATTTAATGCTGGAGGTAAATGCACTGAAAATCAGCAAATTCTCGGCGGATTTCCCCCCAGCTCCGAGATGGTGTTTAATCAGTCGAAGATGTGATGTGGCGGACCCTTAAATGCAGCGGTAACATCGCTACCACCGCATTTAAGGGCTACCGCCAAACTCGTGATGAGGCCCCTAGTGTCTTGTGTAAAATTAATGACCCCGGCATTAAAACACAACATCTTAAAAATAGCTCCTGAGTCTTCATCCTAACTTGTAATGTTGACCCCAAAACATGGATACAAGAAAATCAAACTTTACCAATAGGGGGCTTTACATAAACCCATACTGGTGTTTGAGAAAGTAGGGCCCCCATTCTCCATCAGCACATGCAAGAGGTTATATGGCCACCTCATTAGGGACACCTGAATTTAAATGTCAAAGTGCAAGCTGTCTCAAGGCTCAAAGGAACCTTTGTGAATAAACATTAATACCACCATCACACTCAAGAGTCACCAGACTGCTCAGTTCGAGTGGGCAAGGGTTAGAAACCCTACCGATCAGGCATAGAATGTAATTGTACATGGACCTACGTATAAGCAAAGAGGATGGTATGACATGTGCTTCCTTGATAATATGGAATCTTCTACAATAAGAGAAACAAGAATTGGCTAAACTAACAGTGTGGGCTTTTGTGTGAAGGCACGTGATAGGCATTTGCAAGGCACTAGCATCATCTTACCACCTGGCACAAAGGTGACAACTTCTGGAAAATGGTGTGATTACCTGGTCATAGGTTAGCAGTCCCTATAAAGACGCCAAAACTGTTTGCTCTGGCAATGCTTGTTTTGACCAGGACTTCAGTGCAAGCAACAGATATAAATTAGGTAGCGGAAGGTACACTTATTAAGGACATTCCCTACACCAGTAGCACATTTAGGACTTGGTGTTACACCATTAGCACATTTACAACCAAAATTAAACCTTTAACTCTCCACAGACTGCCTAGAAATGCACAGGCAGGGCAAAGATTGTTATTACTTCTTGATAAAACTAACTCAGAGATCTCAGGAGGATGTGTTTTGAATGGGTAGGGAAGGTAGTGGCTGGGAATGGTCATAGGGAATAACACGTTTATAGGCAGTCAATGGGTTTGTAAATAACCAAAAACCCACAAGTTATGTGTCCCTCCTCAATTGTTATCTCCCTTCTACCGGTACTCTTAATGAAATAGTTTCAGCTGTATAGGTGGCGCTTGAGAACCACTAATAGCCAAAACAAAACAGGGCATACTTTTCACCCAGCTGAGAAAAACTGCTAATCGATAGATACCTGTAATCAATGGATGAGGGTTGCAAAGTCCTAAAATTACGCAATATCTTTATATGATGCTAATTAGTCAATTTTACATATCCTGAATAGGTGTTCTACACCTGCCTCACAAGATGATGTTCTACTAACCAGTGTCATCTCATTATTTCCTGGGGAAAAGACACAGGTGGTCTTGAAAGCTATCAAGCAAAAATAATGAGTTACCCTGATAAAGCGATCATCTCTACATGAACAGTGGCCTTTCTACTTTCTTGTTTAAAAAAAAAGACCTTCAGAGATTATATAGACATGTTAGTGAAACTGTACATGCATTCAACGTGCCTCACCGCCCTATATCACATTAATTTGCTGTGCAGCCGATGCAATATTATGCATTTTGATTTGCCACAGTGTGATAAAATGTGACACACAGTTCTGCTAGATCATGCTATGATATAGGCATAAGTTATTTGAAAGTGTGAATTTTGAACATGCAATTCGTAAGCAACTGGCCAGCGGCGACCTTCCGACCGTCCACCACAACTCATTGACACTCTTAATCTTGGCAGCATTCAGCGTTCCATGGTGTCACAATTTAGAGTGCTGCAACATGCACTGATTAGCATATTGTCAATTACACTTCACACTGAAGCAATTCACTGTGATATTAATATTCTGAGAGTTACCCACAATGGTTAGACCACTTTGTTGTTGAAGCGTCATGCCAGTCTTCATGCAATGTTAGGCTGTAACAATGTCATTGCTCATGCATTGATGCCACAAATATATCACACCATGTTTTTTCTTATTATGTCGTCTTATGCCACGATATAGCTTGATAAACTCTTTTACACTATGTAATGCATTTTCAAGTGACTATCCATGGAATCTTTTTTGAGCCAGATTCTGTAATTAACTGCCAGGGTCTGCTTTATGAATACCCTCTGACACTTCAACCGCATCCTGACTCAGACTTAAATATAAGCACAATACAATGCTGTCATTCGCTAGCAGCTAACACAGCCAATCACACACTGTAAAGCAACATCAGCACTAGTATACCGACAGATACCAATAAGGGATAGCCGGCTAGATCTAATGACAGGCAACAGTATTGTGAGTGCAATGTTCCTATATTCAAAACATAGAAGTGTCAAAAGTGTATCACTATGACATGCCTTACTAAATTATATTTATTGTGCAATGGCAGGCTACATACAATCTTTTAAAAACCGAGAACTGTGCAAACTGACATGCACAGACTAGTAAAAGTGCATCAAGGCCATACAAATGGCAGATGAGTGCTCTATAGAGGACATGTAACATGACATATGAGCTGTTTGCCAAAATCTGAAGTAATAGTTTTGAGAAGTGTGACCAGATGACTCTAGGTCCGCCTAACCCAAAATATCAAGTGTATGGCTTACAGTTGTCAAACTAATGCTTCCTGGGAGTTTTAGCTTTGGTTTAACTGAACAATTTGCACAAAAGGAAGCAGAGAGTGGTGCAGAGAGTGGTCTGTTGTGGAGCTGCTTGGAGTCTTTCTGCAGTTTTTACTGGTGGAGGCAGGACATTCGACCTCCCGGCAAGGAACTCCTTCAAAACGTCTTTATTTGTGTGAAGCGCAGCATGGAGAGTGGCGCAGAGTGGTCTGCTGGTGCTCCACCGCGGAACAGTAGTATTGGAGGTTAAGTCACTGTTACTGGCATGGAGTGTTACCTTTCCATTGTTTGTCCAGCATGCTCAGTTTACGCAGCAAGCTCCGGTGAGTGATTCTGTAAAATCTGTGATCACGTTGTCCAGATTACCTTAAAGTTAATAAGTGTACCAAATTATTGCACTGTCTTGTGTAAATGACCACTTACTTGCTCAGGAGTGGCGGTGGGAAAGCCGCCTCCGTTGTCTTGGAAAGCAAAGTCTTGGCTTTGTCACCTTCTACGATCCTTTGTCATAAACGTCTCCTACAGAAACAGCATTGTTGAAATCATCTTGTCTAAACAACAACGCTGTTGTCTCCAAGGTTGTACAAGACTTGGCTAATGTTATAGAAATAGCATTCTGATGGATGTAGCCGCGGGAGCTCCTGAAGTCTGCTGCATCTCTTTTTCCCCTGGAATACAATTAACTAAAGATATGTACCTCTCACAATCCCCGTCGCTATTCACAACAGAGTGCCCACGAATTAAAAACATGACATCAGTGTAGATGTAAGTGGTCTATCCACATTGCACACAACATTGCACGAGATTCCCAATACTCCGGGGCCAGCACTTCATGCCTGGAACTTCACTCTTTCCCAAATGGCAAACTCTTATGATCTAATTGCTGAGGAATTTCGTGAGCATCTTTCCCTCTTAAACGTAATGTCACACAAGATGGCTTTTTTAGAGGAATTTAATTATGGAAACATGCAATGTACAAGGCACTGCCTCCAAAATCTGAGAAATGATCTTCCAGCCCCTTCTGGGAATCTAACAGTCCCTAGTCCTTCTCGATTGCCAGTCAAGAAGTCAAATGACAACGTAAATAATGGCTGTATAAAACCTAAGACGACAGACATTACAAACAACACAGCTTCTAGTTGAATTCTTTAAGAGGGAAAAAAACACAAAAAATCAAAAGTCCCTCTAAGCAGCGACAAAAAGGTTCCGGAAGCTTTGTGAGGAACTTGTGGTGGTCTCAGAGTGTTTCTCGCACATTCTGGAAACAGAATTTATTTCTCTGACACATTATTCCATGATATGCCACCAGGAAACGTGGCTAATTTCTAGCCCTATAATCAATGGTTACATGGTTCTTAAAGTGGAAGATATTCAGGGTCTACAGGGTCGGCCTATGCGGGGTCTTCTTTATGCCCTTTAACCGGAATGATATTTAGTAGTAAAAGTAACTAGTATGCATGTACACTCTAGTAATTAATGTTGCTGTTATGTGTGAAATGTTTATTTTAATCCTAAATCCGGGGAGTTTGAAATGTTCTTGAAAGCTCTTTCTGCACTTGTTTCAAACGCTTTAGAAAATGATGATGCAGAGATTATTATATTGGGGAATTTTAATAGTGAATGCCTGGATCCAAAATGGTATTGTGAAAAAAACCAGGATCGGGGCTTCTTCTATGACGTGGAAAAGAGGGAGAGCAATAAGAACTGAACTAAATAGTTGGGACTTAATGTTGGCAACTGGAAATCTTAAGGAAGACAGGCCTCAGAATTCACTTAGGCAAATGGTCTTCTGAGATCCACTTTGGACTACATATTTTTATCTAAAGCATTATTCTGGATATGTAATATTCTAACAGTGACACCTATGCAATCTAATGACCACCGTATGTTTTTCTGTTGAGTTTGAATTGCCCTTTGGTAGTAGATGTCAATGTAAGAAATCAAGCATTCACATGGGAATCTGCACTATAAATGTACTTTAACAAATGTGTTTTCCACCCATATGAGCCCTAAAGAGGATGGGCAGATTTTAAATCCAACCACCTATGATAAGCCAATCCAAACGGATCTGGATCTGGGCAGTCTATATTCACCCAATTTAGAGAGTACTAAAAAGACAAACAAGAATCGATCTCATAGGCACAAGTATGATACCCTTCTTTCAGGAAAGAAGACAGAGTATAATAAAGCTCCGAGACAATAGAAAAATACATCGCTCGTCTACGAGGCAAAGGTAAAAGCATTGAAACGTAACTATAAAAATTGGGTTAAAATTGATCATTTTCTGTTGCACATTAATGATGCCGAATCAATGCGTTGCTCTATTATTCATAAAAGCACCTCATCTTTTTGGAGACAGATCAAGGATCCAATATATCAACGTTCCCTCCAATGGCAACCAATTAATCCAGATGTATGGGAAACCCATTTCTGCATCCTATATCGTGAAAATGACGGGATAAAACAATTCCCACCTTATGACATCAGTTGGTCTCATCAGCTGGAGAGAGACCTGTTGGCAATAAAGGAGTTAATTAAGAAAAGAAAAGCTACCAATGCTCTGGGCCCTGATGTTTTTTTGCGAATGCCACATTAAAATCAAACCCGAACCTCTGGGCCACAATCCTGTATGTTTTATTGTGTGAGTTTATAAAGGATAAAAATCTGCTGTCCTCCTGGAGGAAAGCAAATATTGTGGTCCTTTACAAGAAAGGAGATATGTCAAGTCCATCAAATCACCATCCTATCTCCCGTCTTGATGCCTTTTGCAAGAGTTTTGGGGCTATTATTTTGGATCATCTATGCGTTTGGGCAGATAAGAATAGTAGTAGCGATAAATTTCAGTCTGGCTTTCGACCAGGCTTGTATACTGCTCAAAACTGTTTTGTAATTAACTTCTTACGAACTCAGGCCATACAGGAGAAAAAGGTACTGTACCATACCTTTTTGGACATTTCTCAGGCCTTTGATCGAGTTAACCTTCAACGCCTGTGGGAAATGTTAACTGAGGGGATGTCCAATTGGATTGCTGGATATTCTGATTGCCTTACACTCTGACACTAAGGTGAGGGTGCGTCTTGACCAAAAAAGTGAACTACACGAGGTGCAAAGGTAGCTGTTGCGGGATGCACCAGGGATGTGTCCTGGCGCCATTTTTATTTAATTTATATATTAGTGGCTATGGTCAAATATTTAAGAAAATTTGATATTTTCCAAAAAAGTTAGGAAACTTGCCGATCAGTTACCTGGCTTACACCAATGACATAGTTATATTTGATTTGACACCTATTGGTCTTCAAAGGGCCTTGACAGCAACCAGCACTTACTTTGCATCATTAGATATACAATTAAATGTAAACAAACAACACCTCCAAATGATAAATTATGTCAAAAAATGTAAATTCAAATGTAATTGGTGCATTACTAATAAGTGACTGGATGTTGTCCAGAATATTAAATATATGGGCATAAAGATCAGTGCAAAGAAAACAAAACAAATTTACTGTGATCGAATAATCAAGAAAACAAAGATTAACATGGCAGAAATATTGGCGTTTGACAGTAGGTTTGGCAGGTTTTTGGCTATCCCAAAGGTCAAGTTCTAACACCAAACAGTGGTTCCCCACTTCTTATATGGAGATGAAACAGGTTTATCGCCCGATATCTGGGGGAGTGGAGTTGGTAGTGTGCAAAAGGTTGCTTATTCTTCTAAGGGGGACCCGGATCTCTGTCTTAGGCATGAGCTGGGCCTGGTTTCACTGTGTGCATATTGGAAACAGCTGCAACTCTTGAGTTCACTCTTGCTTCCTCCAGATAACTGTGTGCTATCTGAATTACCCAATGTGTTGTTTTGCAATACCTCTATAGCCCTTATTGAATGGTTCCAAGCAAGTATTACACTTTTGTCCGACTATGACTTGGATCTCAAGAAACTTTTTGCCTTGTGGATAGATAAAAATAGGACTATTTCTGAGTTGGATCAAGAACAGAGCGACAGCACAGGAGTATCATTTTGTTTTATCATTTAGAATATGAAGTAAGAGCATTCAATGAGCTGCCTTTTTGTCTTAAACAGCAACCCTCAAGGAAACATCCGTCTGAAATGTTATGTTTTAAACTGAATGTATTCCCTAATAGGAAAGCAATGGGTGCTAGACAAGGAATTCAACGGCTTTGTAGGTATTGTACTCTGCACATTGAAACAATGTGCCATCTCTTAATTGAATGACCTCCTCTCTCTGAATTAGGTTTTGTTCTTTTTGGGTATGAGGTTTCATTTAATACTGATTGGTTTGGTCAAGGACGTAAAGCAGCTGTGAGCACTCCCTGGATATATCAATTTTAAAGTGTTTAAACTTGTATTGTATTAAATGAAATGGTTCATATATTGCTGTAGCATGAATGTTAAATTTTCTAACTTTTATCTGAGTATTTGTAGTATATTGAGCTGACATAAATTGTATATAAATGTTTTTTCATGATTGTTCTTTCTCCTTTTTTGCAAAGGTTATTTTGTTAACCATATGCAAATAAATAAAAAATAACAAAAGGACGTCATACCAGTGGTTTGTTCTATAAATCCTATGCCTGGCAAAGTGGTCTCAGATGGATATATATGTCAGGTAATCAGTACTTACATGTCCACATGGCTAATTCAATTCGGGAGTTGCTAATTCAGTCCTGTTTTTTTACTTGCCACACATGGCAAGTAAAAAACAGAACAGGATATTCATTAAGCAATATGACCCACGCGGCGGGGGCATTACCGACTCAGGTAATGCCCCGGGGCCCATAGTTATAGGCCCGAGCCTATTGCTTTTAGTACCCGGCCCGCAAGATTTGCGTGACCGGGGACCAAAACGTTTTGGGACAGAAAAAAAAAAAAAACAAGAAAATGGCCGCCAGGAAAGGGAAAACGGAGTCTGTTTTCCCTTTCCATGGCGGCCATTGGGAGCGGACGCGCTGGGAACAGAAGTGTTTCCAGCGCGTCCGCTCCTGAAAAAAAAGGAGAAGAAGGTAAGTGGGGTTGGGAGGGCAGAAAGGAGGGAGAAAAAAAAAGAAAAAAAAAACTTACCTGCGTCCCGGCAGGGGACGATGGAAGCCTCCAGCCGTGTGGAGGCACAGAGCGGGGATGGCCCTGCTCTGAGTCTCCACGCGCCTGGAGGCTGCCATCATCCCCCACCGGGGGACAAAGGAGCAAGAAGGTAAGTGGGGTGGGGAGGGCAAGGAGGAGGGAGGAAACTTACCCGAGTCCCTGAAGGCAGTCTCTCAGCCGTGGGGAGGCTCGGAGTGGGGATGGCCTAGCTTCGAGGTTCCTCATTGGCTGAGGGGCTGCCATGCCCCCCCCCCGCCATGGACAAGGAGGCTGGAATCCTGGCCGAGACTCGAGGGATTCTCGGCCAGGTAATGACCCGGCAAGAGCCAATCAGAATGCGTGTTGCATTCTGCTCGACTCTAGCCGGGTACTAATGTCCCGAATAGAATGGGGAATGCAGACATTATGCCAATACATCAGATATGCTTGAGGTTTTCCAGGTGGACAATTTGGAAAAAAATGTATCAGGTAGGATCTGGAATTTTTCATAACTGAATTCTCACCCCCAGGCATTGTATCAGGCCATAAGTCAATTCTATCGCACCCCCTACACTGTGGGTGATGCAAAGCAGCATGAGCATGTTTCACCCAGCCCAAATGGGTCTGGATCCAGACACCATCTCATCTGCCACATGGAATGCGGGTACTGAGCTTACATATTGTGAAAAACACAGGATAACAAAGTAACCAGAATTGTTGTGAGTTCTCTCTGACTATGATTTGGTGCTTTCAGTAAATCCGTACTTTGCAGGAGTGAATAGGAGTCAATTCATATTTCTCTGATATTGAGTGCTGTGCATTCACATCTGAAAATCAGGCGAAATACAGGACAATATGTTTTTCTCTGCACAATAGGCATCTCTATGCAGCACTGTAACCAATGCAAAAGGCACATAAGGGGACAATCGTTTCTTTTGCTGACTGATACAACAAAATTATATGGTCATTTTTTTCAGCATAATTTATTGGTAGTTTTTGCAGCAAAAAGTGAATGCAAAAAGAGGGTGTGTAACACACGAAACATAGGAGGTCGAGCGTGGGTTTCGTCTCTACCTTGATGTTTCCTCAAATAGGTAGAGCACCAACCAAACAAGAAAGATCTAATGAAAATTACTGGTATGTTAATCTCACAATCCTACATGTCAAGTCTTTGTTTTACTTTGCATTCTGGGTCATACTGGATTTCCAGAAATCCGGTAACACTCTCAGAATGAAAGAAACAAAACCAGGGCTAGTTTACCATCCTCCAAATGGAAGGGAGAATGTTTCCATGGATGCTCACAAAATACAATTACACTTAAAGTATAAATGGCCTGCAGACAAGAGTTGATACTGGAGCACAGACTATTCTATACTTTCCTGAACGTTCAAACTCTAGCGCCTGCAGTTACTCATTAGGATATGCACGAACAGGATGTTGTAGAGGTCAGCAAAGCACCAACAACAAAATACACTTTGCTAGGGTTTTCCCACTCCGGGCCTCAGCGCTGCATTAAACCTCACAGCCAGTCTTCAAGAGCGTGCTGGGAAGCCTTGTACACAGCCGTTTCCTCTGGAACATCACAAGTTCTGAAGCTCACTGCACACAAGGACAGTGTTCCAAGACGGTCACTATGGGTGCAATAACGAAAGGAGAGGCGAGATTAAAACCAGTGATCATCACCAGGGTTACAGTGGCTCCTCCAGCAGAAAACGACATGCTGTCACAGGGAACTCCTCTTTGGAACACAGTGGAGCAGGAAGGGTCAAATGCTGCTGTGTTTTATCCGGCCGCTCTAGTTCTTTACTAAAGCTTTTTGACTAATTCCTGAGACTTTAATGCAGTCCTGGTATAAACTTTACATTCTGGGGCTTGTAGTCCTGGCTTTCCCCATTATGTACTACAAGTACAAGAAGAAAAATTTAAACCAGGACTTGGACTACTGTCTCCTGAATTAAATGAATAATGTTGCCATGTATGGTTAAATGGCGGTGTAATGTTTTTACAGCTCCATTTAATGCTCTGCCCAATTCTGAAGCAGTGACAATCTGAAGGAGGAGCACAGAAAGAAAAACAGTTCTACTGTGCATTCCTTCGCCATCTGGTCAACATATATTATCCATGCCATATAGCTGATGCTTGTCCATCCCGGGTCAGATTGGGCTTTTTAACAGGACTCCAGTGAAGGACAAGAGCAGAGTGCTTATAAAATGAGTGGCTGAAGGCAGACCTGGTAAGACATATTTCACCAGTAGCATATTTACAACAACAAATAAGTCATTAACTCTCAGAAGACTGTTTTGAAAAAACCCTGGCAGGCACTTGGTTGCAAATTATGATGGCAAGGCCTGATTAAGGGCAGCTCAAAGGAGTTTTGTGCGGGCAGAGGCTGGAATGGGTGGAAAGGGCCAAAGGGATTAGAATGACCATGAGTTGTCAATGGGTGGGTTTATAACCAAAACGCATAGACTGTGTATCCCTTCTCATATGCCATTCCTCCCTATCTGTACTCTATTGCAATAGTTTAGGTTTATAGGGATCGCATGCGACACCTTATATCCCAAACTAAAAAGGAACCTTGCTCTTATCTCATAGTGGAAAATGGCTGCAAAACAAGACACACTTTTACCATATAGTAAGTTGCTGTAAGACAACATATCACTGATTCAGTACCTAAAATCTGATTATGTAGGCATTTAACAGAAATGTATCCATGTCTTCTTTGGGTACATGGAACTTAATAAAAATAAAAAAAATAAAAATTCCCAGCGTGATAACTTGCTCTAGAAAGATAATCAGAAGAAACATCAAAATCTCAGTTAAATCACAACTAAGGTGCAAAGGTTTGCACTATAGAACTACAATGCGCTGATGGTGAACCCATACTTGCCTCTGAGTGAAAGACCTACCTCTATTAGTTACAGCGATTTAGAAACATGTCTCGTATCGCATATCCTTTCATAGACAGACCATATCAGTTTACTGGGGCATGCAAAAAGATTAAAATACAATGCATCCCGGTTCTTATGTAATTGTATCACACATATATACAGCAGCGTCACTACATGTCATCAGGAGAAAAGTACTGTCTATATCGATCGTCTATATCGACAGCATGTGTAAAACAGATTCATGGCTACGGTCACTATATTGAAGAAAAAAAAAAAATCTCACATTTAAAAACTAGACCGTTACCTAATCTTAACCTTGAAGTGCTAACAGTGGCGTCTCAAGGAATCAAATTTAGGGGGGGTACAAAAGAGGGCACAGACAAAAGTAGGGGGGCTGCCTATAAAAGGGTAATGTGTATGCTTTTCCCAAATTGATGTGGGCAAATTAGGTCAAAGTGGCCCGGGGGAGGTACAAATTGTGCATTTATACAGCAAGTAATTCTGTTGTATTTATGTATATATCTTCATATTACCATTATTGTCTCATCCTATATCAATATTGAAAATATATATCGGTATATCTCCAAAATTCAGTATATCGCCAACCACCAGTTAAGTTCATTCCTGTTTTCGGGCCTTCATGGGCAATTTGTTCAGATGTTGCCTGTGATCATTGGCTGGTAATGTACACCTGCCTTTTTATGCACTTTGGAATGATACAGTGTCCATATTGTGTCCCAAATGGTTCACAATGCCTTTTTAAGCATCACGCATCTGGCTGGGGGTGCTTTACTGGAAGCTCTGTGCAGTTCGAAATTGGTGCTGTGGGTTCTTTTCTCAACAGTGTCTTTGTGTGGACATTGTATAGTGCAAATGTAGCAAGAACACTGAGAATATCCAGATGGGCATGTGAACTAGAGGAGCACAGTGTGTGTGAGCGTGCACGTTATAACAGCGTTCAACAAGCAACAAGATATGATCCTTTAAATCAGTGTCTTCTGCAGAGATGGAGCCACTCTGATGTCTCAGGGGCAGTGAGTCCCTTTCAGACCAGAAGAAAGAAAAAACAGGCTAAGCAAAAGCCTTCCAAACCTGCAAGTGATGGCTGGGTAGATAGCGGATTAGATCACTGAGCCCCCTGCTTCCCTCAGCAAAGCTGTTGGATCGGCCGGGTAACCCTTGTCAGGTGTGCGCTACCCACCAATACTCCAATTTGAATTTCAACAATCGACGGCCGGCCTGGCCCGATTGTTAAAATTCTAATTGCAGTCTTTTTTCACTGTGCCTTAACTTTCTCAGGTAGGGCAGGGGTGCAGGGCTTACCTTTTCTCCTACCTGTGCATGCGTGTGCACGCATGCAGTAGCAATGGCAAGCCCGGGACTGCAACTGCAGACCATCAACCCTGTGCCGCTGTTCTGTGCGCACCTTTATGGTGCGCTCTTCCCTGCATTTGCCGTGCCCGTAGCCATCCCCGGTGGCAGCATTAAGGCCCTTTGTATTGTAGCCCAGTGTGTGTGTCAGGCAGGCAGACCACAAGAAGCATCGCAGGGGAGTATCCAGCATTTTAAGCTATGGGGGGCGAGCCACGAAAAAAGTCCTTCTACTTTGCCCTCCAAATGTAGTGCACCCAATTCCATACGGTCTCATTCAGGCCCCCAAACCTCCCACCCCAGCCCCATTCTACTTTTTTGGTAACATTAGTGGCAGATGGCATTTTAACAAAACAACAAAAAAAACTCTTGAATCATTACAGATGCCGGAAACAGATCTATTAGATCGCTGTCCAGGCGCTCAGGGCAAAACACCTACAAACGTCCTCATTTGCATATGGATTACACCATCAGAAATGACTTCACAGAAATGGACATTGTAAGAAGCATCGTCAGACGTTGATACTTGGGGGAACCAAGGAAGTGACTTTAAAATAAGTTGCCGTAAGTAAGCCAAGTGGCAAATAACTTTGTGGTGCAAAGTTGCACTGTTATTATATATTGAGTAACTCTATAGTCATTAGGCTTTTAAAAAAAAAAACAGCATTATATATTAACATAAGCTATGAAGTGAATCACTTACAGAATTGCAGATAAGACACAATATGATTAAATGATTTGCCCGGGATCACACACTTTGGTTAAATGGTGAAATCGGGATCAGGACAATTTAAGCAACTGAGCACATCTTCCTAGGTTTAGTTGATACAGATTTTTATTAAGGTTTTGAATTGCATGTCATGTGCTTAAATAATACTTCATTTATAGCAATGCCTTGGAAGCAAACCACATTACATAATAAACTAGCCTTTCATAGTAATGTTGAGCCATAAGAGCATGGCTTTAGTTTTATTCTCCCCACCTGCATGCAAAGTCACAATAGCATTATGTAGATTAATGTAGCCTAACAAATCCCCCTATGGTTTTAAAGCCATAGTAATTTTTTATAATGCAAGCAACATTATGGACCCTTCTCAAATCCGAACACTCCCTCCCATTCCCATTCTAAAGGTACAAATGTACCTGCTAATAGTCCCTCCACCCACCTCCCATCAGTGCCTAATGGCTCACATTCTAATGCTCTGTTTACTGAGAGCAACGTGACATTCCCCCTACTGCCTGGAGCTCCTTGGGACATTGTCTTGGCAGCGGGACTCCTCTCCCATTTGGAAAGGGTAAGGTGTCCTGCAGCCAAGACAATGAGCATGCTGAGCAGGAATTGCTCAGCACACATTGTACTGCAAGCGGGACACCTTTACAACTGGGCACCCTCATTGAGGTGCCTAATGGGAGAGGTGTCCCACTGACAGATATCCTGGTCTTGCCCTCCCTGTCCCAACCCTGCTCGGTACGCCACTGTAGGGGGGACCAAAGGTGAGGACAGGATTTCAGCGGAGGGGCCCAGACCCCCACTGGCCCCACCATTGCGATACCACTGAGTGCTAAGGGCATGTGTGCTCACCCTGAATTCCCAGGAGGAATTATTGTAGGCTCCAACCATACCTGCACTTAAGTGCCTTTCAAGGGAAAGAAATACAGCAATCATATAAAAATCTAAATACTCATTGCAATCATTCCATTTCGACTTTCGACTGTATCTGATAACCACAGAGGCTGGGACAGCATCTTGTTATTATAGCGAACCAAACACCAAGCAGCTTGTGTCCTCCATAATTACCAGACTACAGTAATTTGCCACCCACCGTAACCAGAATACTATCAGGCCGATTCATGGAATTAATGTGCGCTGAAAAAATCGGCGCACGCGTGCGAAAACGTGCGATTCGCAGTGTTACTTGAAAAATCGCAGTGTAAGTGCGAATATCGCAGGGAAACCCTGACATCTATTCATGGAAGTCTGTGCGCGAGTAAAATGTGGGATGTGCGCTGAAAAAGTGCGCGGCGCATGCCGGCGCACAGGTCATCTAACGGCGTGCGCTAAGGCCACAGCGAAATCGCGCATAGCGCGGCGCACATAACAAAAGTAGGCGCAACACGGGGCGTTACACGCAGAATGGGGAACAACTTGTGAAAATGTGGGCGTCACGGGGGAAGTACAGGAGGCAACTGCGCGGAACGCCCACACGCTCGCCTACAACACGTATTCATGGAATCGAATAGGGCAAACCAGTGCACGGGCAAATACGCGCACAGGGCCATACACGTCTGCCACACGAAAGCAGGCGGTAGCGTCCCTGCACAGGAAAAAAATGTGCGCCAAAATGTGCGCTAACAAAAAGCACGTATATAAAGCTATAATGAATGTCCCATACTGTGGCCCTCTAGGACAAATGACGTGCAAAGGGGTACGTGACAAACACGGACACCCGCTGTGTCAGAAATAGCATGTGCGTGTATTCCTGGCATGCACGGGAAGTATTACACGCGATCGGGCCTGGGGGAGCGGGTACATGTATTTCAGGGGTGCGTGAGAAATTTTACAGGCGATTGGCCTGGGTACGTGTATTTCAGGGGTGCGCGGGTGTTTTCACACGCGATCGGTCCTGGGGGAGCGGGTACGTGTATTTCAGGGGTGCGCGAGAAGTTTTACATGCGAATGGCCTGGGTACATGTATTTCAGGGGTACGCGGGTGTTTTCACACGCGATCGGGCCTGGGGGAGCGGGTACGTGTATTTCAGGGGTGCGCAAGAAGTTTTACATGTGATTGGCCTGGGTACGTGTATTTCAGGGGTGCGCGGGTGTTTTCACACGCGATCGGGCCTGGGGGAGCGGGTACGTGTATTTCAGGGGTGCGCAAGAAGTTTTACACGCGATTGGCCTGGGTACGTGTATTTCAGGGGTGCGCGGGTGTTTTTACACGCGATTGGCCTGGGTACGTGTATTCCAGGGGTGCACGCAAATTTTTACACGCGCGATTGGTCTGGGTATGCAATTTCATTGGACCAAAGGCCCTTACAGCGCAGGCGCGTCTGTGACGTGACAAGCGCGGGTGTTTCCCTGAACCCGGGTGCATGTTACATGTCCGAGAACTGCACGGCCCAGTGTCATCTCGTGTAATTGGAGGATAGGGCCTCAGTGCGTATACGGGAAGTGACGTTGGACGTTTGGTCCGGTTTAAAAGGTATGTGTAGAACGTCATTTCCTTGTACGTGCTTTTCGTGGAGAGCGAGTGGGTGAATACTGTACTTGTTGTCGGTTCACACGCGATTTACTTCACAGCGTTTCTAGTTCGTGCTCCCTGTTACCTCTGTCAGTTTTTTTCTGATTTTCTCTTGGACCTGTTTCCTCAAACAGCGTTCACTTCTTCTTTTGTCCTGTCTCCTCAGACAGCGTACAATTCTTCTTTTGGCGGGGGTGTTGCCTACGCGCACACGCGCTTATTTTTCACGCTCTTTTCCCAGGCAGACGGTGAGTCGCGCACGTATTTCCCAACTGTGCTTGCCCCGTGTGTCACGTACCCCTTCAGAGGTCATTGTAGGCTACGTGTGACACACGTACGTTCATTATTGTGTTTCTGGGTGCCACAGCATAGTGCGGGTTCATTTTTCCACGCACGTGGTCTACTAGGGGTCGCGTGCACGTCATTTTCTGTTTTTGGGGTGCCTGTGCGTTGCGTGACCCATCATCTTTCCCCAGGAGTTCCATACAGCCTTGCTAGAGCACTAGGGTACGAATTCCATCTAGTACCCTACTCCTTTGACCCCCAATTGCCCAGTACAATAGTTTACTGCAACTCCCATATGCACAACAACATCAGTGCCATGGCTGGGAGGCGAGCAAGCGGTAAGGGTGGCAAAGGTGGCCGAGCCTTAAGAGGTGGGCGTGGTGGGCGCGGTAGGGCATGTGGCTGGGATTTGCAGGCTTCCCCTAGCCCCCCACGTGTGGAGGACCAGTCAGGGACACCCATGCCCCCTCCCCCCCATGGTTGAGGGAAACGTGGCTGACACCATCTCTGCTCAGCCCTTGTCGGACCGGCCCATTGTGGCACCTGACCTGGCACAGGGTGACTCCCAGGCTGACTTCCAGGTCGCCAAGTCTAGGCCACGGGTGGCGATGCAAGTCAGTGTCACCAGGTCACGTGGATCAGGGGCAGCCATGTCATCTGCTGCCCCGAGTATGCGGGGTGGGGAGGCTGCAGGGGCAGCTGCAGCTCCGTCCACCCCAGCTCTGACTCTCCCAGCCAGGACAGTGTTGGTCCCGGTCCATCAGACTGAGGTTCGACCTGCCAACATCACACTTCAGCTAATGCCTGCCGAAAGTCATATGGTCAGTGTGCCATCGCACACTACTACTACACAGTCCACCAGTGCTCCTGCCCCTAGTGGCCAGAGCGGCGTAGGCCACTCAGGATCCCCACCACCTTCAAAAAGAAAGAGGAAGAGTGCTTGTCCAGTACAGGCTGATGCCCCAGACACGGCTACACAATCCGGCACGCCAAGGAAGCCTAGCTTCAATGATGCCGAACTGGATGCACTTGTGCAGTATGTGTCCGCACATTACGGCGAAATGTTGATCACTTCAGGGTGTAAGATCACACCTGCTCGACGTCAGGCACACTGGCAGTCCATCGCGGACAGCATAAGTGCCCTTGGGTTTGTGAGGCGCACAGCTGGTGAGTGCTAAAAGCGCTGGAACGACCTTAAGTGCAGGGCAAAGAAAAAGCTGGCCTCAAGTCATGCCGCAACTCTGGTGACTGGAGGTGGGTCTCCACAAGAGGACATTGAACTCACTCTACATGAGCATGTTGCTGGGACCTACGTCACAGAGGAGCAGATCCAAGGTGTGGGAGAACTGCCAGATTACGAGGCATTGTGCGGTGAGTGCACATGCATGTGTGTGTGATCCATGTGTATGTTGTTTGTGGGAGGGATTCTGGTTGAGTGCCAGGTGAGGGTGTGTGTGCCTGAGTGGTTTGGGTCACCCATGTGCTTCATCCAATACATTCTGCGGCCCTGGATTTGGGTATTACAGTATCCCTTCTGCCCACAGTAGACATTTTGCACTACATCACGCCAGTTGCCCTTGAAGTGGCATCCTGCAACAACATTGTTCTGTATTTTGCTGTGTTCATTCAGGCTGATTGTTTGAATTCCCCCACTTTTACCACGCATTTCTCTGCCCTATTGTCACATATATGTCATGCCTATGGTACATGCCATCTGTGTGATGGCATGTGTCATGTATGTGGATTGGTCTGGCCAATGTGTGATGGTACTGCTAGCCAGCATGCAGCTAATGTGTTGCCCTTCCATCTTGGTGTCATCAGTGTCTGACATTTTCCTCCCCTTCCAACTCAGTGACAGTGCATGCATGGCAGGGTTATAGTCATGTGGGACATGTCTCAATCAAGGACTGGTTCTGTAGCTTGTCTGGCCTAATTGTGTGCCATTGTGCTAATGCCTGTTTCCATTTTTTGTCTTTCATGTTTTTCCAGTGGATGACGCACTTGATGCTGTTGAGGGTGAGGAGATGGTGCAGACCCAGGAGGGATCTCAAGCACGACCGGGCACCAGTGGGGGACGTGGTTTGGTGGTGGGGGAGAACCCTCTCTTGCTGCAGGCCATAGTGTCCATGGGTGTCTCTGGCTGCACCTCCCCAGACCTCTTTTCAGGTGTTGATTCGGATGAGACCTATGTGGATTCACAGGTATGTGTTCATGGAAGGGATACTGTTCTGTCCATCCTACCTGCACCAGGGGTAGAGCCCACTATGGGGATGTCAGTGTTGGTAGGTGCGCCTTTGGTGGTTACGGATGCAGGGCCACACTCCGCAACATCTGATCCTGTTCCTGGGCCAGCAGATCAGAGGGGGAATGCAGTCCTGCAGCCTCAGGCAGTGCCGACACAGCAAGGCGCAGTTTGCCTTGGCCCAGACAGGTGTGGTGCCCGCCAACGCGGTGGCCATCAGCCACCAGGCAATACCGCATGGGAGCAATCCATAGACGGTATGGCAAACCAACAGGCAGCATCATCTGAGATGATGGCTCAAGCCATGGAGAGGGTGGCCACTTCCATTGTCCCCCCAGAAAGGCAGATGGAGAAACTACAGCAGGCAACAGACTCCATTTGCCAATCACTCAGGGAGGACATGTTGGCGTCCAACAGGGACAGACAGGCAGCCCTGGACAATCTGAGGGAATACATTTCTTTAGAGGCCCAGGGCCAGAGGGAAGCCCTGAGGGGAGAAGTCCGGCACCTCAGGCAGACTCTTGTGGACCTTGAGGCTTCCACTGTCACGAGGACAGAACAGCTGCTGGAGCGTGTCACCCGTACGCTCTCAGCAGAGATGCAGGCAACTCGGGCGGATGTCCGGGCATCACGTCGGGTGGTGCATGGGGATCTCCGCACCATATACCTCCAGAACGAGACCTTCCACACCCGCATGCTTGCTGCCATGGAGGACCAAACTAGGGCTTTGCGTCGGCTGCCTCCCATAGCACCACCACCTTCTGTGGCAGCAGCAGCAGAGGTTGAGGAGAGCGAATCCAGCGATGAATCTCCCACGATGTCGTAGCCGTGCAGGCCATAAACCCATGGAGGTGTTTTTTTTCGCAACATCCACACAGGTGGCTGTTGGTGAGCACCCTGTCCTCGGACCTCCTGGGGGGCCTCCCGCACCCCCCTGGCCCGCACCTGGCCATTTTTGATTTTTGATTTTTGATTTTTTGTTGCAGTGTGTTGCCTTGTGTGGCTCCCGTGGGCATCCACTGTATTCCGGCTGGGCACATGCAGGCTTGTCCTGAGTTTGGGTTAGATGCTTGGGTTCGTGAGACACACACCCCTCCTGCTTCCTGTTTCCATGGGCTTGCAAAGGGTGTGCCCAAGTGACAGTGACTTACACAGTGATGTTGGACTCCCACGACATGTGTGGGCAGTCTGTAGTCAATGCTGTGTATACATTCCTAGTGCATATTGTTGTTGTATTGTTCACTGCATGGTGTATTGATGTGTGCTTGTGCATCCATGTCTCCCTCCTAATTTGCAGGTTCATTCCTCATGTCTTCACAAGGCCGTCCACTTTGGAGATGGAGTTCATGTTGTGAGCAGTGGACTTCCAGATGTGCGTGGCAACAACACTGTACACTTGGAGGTGGTGGATGTGCTGGCATTCCCATGTTGTGAGACTACGTATCCTTTACCTTAGTACTGTCATGTTTATGCTATGTGGATTGTATTGTGGTAAGTATTTGGTCATGTGTGTTGTTATTTCTACATTTATGTGGGCATATTGTGTGAGGCCAGTTTCCATTAGGGACACTGTACTTTGTGATGCTTGTGTCATGTTTGGGGGATGACTTTGATTGCTCTCATATGGCATGTCATGCCATGGTGTGTTGGGTGACGGTGCTGGGGAGGGGTTGGGTGACATGGCACTGTTGTCATGTTGTATCTTGCAAGGGGGTAATGATTTCAGCAGCATAGAAGTGTGTCTTTTGATGACACAGCATTGGTGTTGTTTGTGTAGGTAGGAAAGCACACAATGGAACTCTTCCAGATGTACAATCTCAGGCTGGTATGGTTGTGACAGTTGACTGTCCATTGAGGCATCATCATTGTCAGATTGATTCATCATTGATTGTCAGCTGGTATGTGCCAGGGCTGTGTGCACTCCACAGGGGTGTGATTTTATGTGAAGTAATTAGCCACCAGCTGCATACGGGCTGCCTCACCCCGTGCCCTTTCCCCTCCCATGCGCAGCTGACATGCATGTGGTTGGGGATGTGGGAGCACCACCATGTCCACGGCCAGACCTCGGCGTGTTGCAACATTGTGCAGGACACATACTGCCACTATGATCCTGCACACTACTGGGGGAGCGTATAACTGCTGCCCGCCAGAACGGTCAAGGGAGCGAAAGCGTGACTTGAGCACTCCGAATGTGCGCTCCACTATGCCCCGGGTTGCAATGTGGGCTGTGTTGTATCTTACCTGGGGTGGCGTGGTAGGGTTCCGAATTGGCATCATCATGTGGGTGCTGAGAGGGTAGGCACTGTCCCCTGGGGAGGTGGTGATGGGTATCATTAGTGGGGTTGTGACATTACTCAGTATCTGACATGCATGCATGCGCAGTGACATTTATACTCACCGAGCAGCCATGTATCGCCATGCCGCCCAGCTTCTATGTCTCGGTTTAGTGTAGACATTCTGTAAATGAAACTGTCGAGGGTGGAGCCTGGATAGTTGGCGTATACTGAGGTGATGATTCCCTTGGCATCACATACTACCTGGACGTTGATGGAATGCCAGTGCTTGCGGTTTCTATAGATGTGCTCAGTTGCCCTGGGGGGACGTAGAGCCACATGGGTGCAATCAATGGCATCTAGCACTTTGGGGAATTGTGCCACCCTGTAGAAATCCTGGGCGACAGCCTGCCTTTCTGCAGGTGTTCTGGGCAGGTATATGTGCCTGCGGACTGATGGGCGTGCAGTGATGATGGCCAAGACCTGGTGTAGTCAGCGTGACTGCGTGGCCTGTGACACCACCACCCACTATGGCACTTGTTCACTGAAATGATCCAGTGGCCAAGAAGTGCAGTACATTAAGGACCTTCTCCAGGGGACTGAGTGCTTGGGAGCACAGGGTGGTTGATGTGAGGTCATCCTCCCACTCACTGACCAGGTCGAGTATTATGTGAGGTGGAAACCTGTACCTCCCATACACATGGTCATCAGGCATCCCAAAAAGGCTTGTTCTGGGTGTACAAATTCTGGCCCTGACTATCCTCCTCCTCCTCCTGCGGTATCCCACGGCCACTGCTGCTAGGAACGGTATATTCATCCTGGCGTCTGAGCTTGCTTGTTGTTTGCGCGCACTTTTATGCTGTGCGGGTCGACGTACGCCTGCTTCCTGCTGGCGTACGTGTTTCCGGATTGGCCACGTTCGATTCCATGAATACGTGTTGGAGGCGAGCGTGTAATACTTCCCGCGCACCCCTGAAATACACGTACCCAGCCCAATCACGTGTAAAACTTCCCGCGCACCCCTGAAATACACGTACCCACTCCCCCAGGCCCGATCGTGTGTGTAAGCACATGCGCACCCCTGAAATACACGTACCCGCTCCCCCAGGCCCGATCGCGTGTAAAACTTCCCGCGCACCCCTGAAATACACGTACCCAGGACAATCTTGTGTGAAGACACCCGCGCACCCCTGAAATACACGTACCCAGCCCAATCGCGTGTAAAACTTATCGCGCACCGCTGAAATACACGTACCCAGGCCAATCGCCTGTAAAACTTCTCGCGCACCCCTGAAATACACGTACCCAGGCCAATCGCGTGTAAAACTTCTCGCGCACCCCTGAAATACACGCACACGCTCCCCCAGGCCTGATCGCGTGTGAAACTTCTCACGCACCCCTGAAATACACATACCCAGCCCAATCGCGTGTGAAACTTCTCGCGCACCCCTGAAATACACGCACACGCTCCCCCAGGCCCGATCGCGTGTTAAACTTCTTGCGCACCCCTGAAATACACGTACCCAGGCCAATCGCGTGTAAAACTTCTCACGCACCCCTGAAATACACGAACCCAGGCCAATCGCGTGTAAAACTTCTCGCGCACCCCTGAAAAACACGCACACGCTCCCCCAGGCCCGATCGCGTGTGAAACTTCCCGCTCACCCCTGAAATACACGCACCCAGGCCAATTGCGTGTAAAACTTCCTGCGCACCTATGAAATACACGTACCCAGCCCAATCACGTGTAAAACTTCCCGCGCACCCCTGAAATACACGTACCCGCTCCCCCAGGCCCGATCGCATGTGTAAACACATGCGCACCCCTGGAATACACGTACCCAGCCCAATCGCGTGTTACAGCGAAACCCGTAATACACGTTCCCTGCTTGGCGTTTGCTGTTTGGCAGTCTGGTAAACCGGTCCAGGGTTGGCGCAGCCCTTTGCGCTGGTTTTGGGATTTTGATGGCTTTTCCTTGCGCGAGGTCGTTCTTGGGGGCGTAACTGGTGCTACTGCAGGCTCGCTGCGCCACGCTGCGCTGCGGATGGTTTTGGATGCGAGAATCCATATATACGCTGTGCGCGGAAATCGATTTTATCGCACGCGGCTGGCGCAGACATTCGCACGGGCACGCTGTGCGCCAGCCGCGTGCCACACTTTTGTGCAAAATTCCATGAATTACCCTGTATATATCCCACTAATTTAAAGACCACAACAACATTCCCTCTTTTGAATCACATCCCGCACATTGAAGGAGTGCTCACCTTCTGTCACAAGATAACTCCCCATCAAATCTTCCGTACCCGACACTTTGGATTTTGTGGGATAAAATATAGCCCCTGCAGGCCAGAGTGATTTGAAGGAAAATGGCTAAGGTGGAGTCCCATTGAAGTCTAAAGACAGCACAGAAATAGTGATGTTAGACATGAGGCCTTTTGAACTAAAATCTGGCCTAAATCTCAAATGAAGGAAAGTGTGCTTAGAAGTTCAAAAGTGTGAAGATATGCACAATTCATTTCAGCAAGGAAAAAGAGAGATGTGGCTGAAAATGCTGTTTTACTAAATCCATGGAAAGCTAAACTTTCTACTTAAAGAGACAGCAGCGGGTACATTATCTTCAATGCAATACCAGATTGTGATCTCAAGTGAAACCAAGCTTATTGCATTTATAAGAAATTACTTATTTTTCCTCATCCCAAATGACAATATGCAAAGCGAAGTACCCACTTAGTTTCAAGGTGAACATGGTTTTCTCTAATAACTGGCCTGTGTATGGACAATCCAGAAGTGATACTCATGTCATTTGAAACTGTGAGGATTAAAGAAATACATTGCACATGGACAAATTGCCTGGATGCCTTATAAAATTCTTCATGTAAAATGCATTGTGAGTGAGTTAAAAGCCATTTCTTGCAGAATTGTACATGCAGCTGGGCATTTCTAATGAACTGAAACTTTAACATCAAAGACCTTTAATTGCTTAAAAATACAAACAAAATACACTGCCCGAGATGTAAACCATGGTGGAACTAGATAAAGCTCTACCCGGTTTTTCAGCAGAAGCGACCTTGAGGTCACAACTCCCATAAAATGTGCATTAACCTTTTAAATGCCAGGGATGAGGTATCTCGTCCTTGACATTACATTCGTAGTGCCAAGGACGAAATAGCTCATCCTTTTTGGCATTGTGTTTTGTAGGGAGCGCACAAAACTTAAATCCAACCGTAGGGCTATGTTAGGGGGGAGGTTCCTCCTCATGGCAGGGGGTTGGATCATCTTCAGTTTAACGTTGGCGTGTGTAATGCACTAGGATTTTTTGAAAGGGGGTGGCCCTCTCCCCCCCACCCTAAGTGGGTGGGGGGGGTAACTCAGATTTCTGCCCCTAGGAAGGGGTACATGAGATGCCCTCATCCATTTGCGGTGGGGGGAAAGGCTGGAAGCATTGTCCGAGCCCCCCGCTCCCCCAAGCCTGAGGAAGTATGTGTTGCACCCCTGGGGCAGATGGGCACTCTCATCAGCCCCCCCCCCCAAAAAATCAAAAAAATAATATTTACAGGATTTTGGGTGGGGGTGGGCGCCACTAGCCATCAGCGAGTTTTTGCCGAATGAAAGGGGGGTGCCCCCCACCCTAAGTGGAATGGGGGACACCTTGTTTAGCTCTCCCATGAGGCCGATTTCTGCCCCTATCTGCCCCCAGGGAGGGCTACATGAGATGCCCCCCATCCACTTGGGGTGGGATGGGAGAGGGCCACCAAAAATGTTGGTGCAGGTCCCCCAAGCCTGGGGCTGCAGGTTTGGGTGCCCAGGGGGCAGATGGGTGCCCATCTGTCCATAGGGAAGGAACCCAACCAAAAAAAAAACACAAAAATAAAAGTGCCCCCCAATGCATGAGTTAGTATGTTTTGCAAACCATAGGGGCAGATGGGCAAACTAATGTGCCATCTGCCCCTAGGAAAGGTGCAAAAATAAAATTATAACTTGTTTTGAGTGGGTGTGGGAGGGGCACTAAACCACTATGGATGTTTTTAGTGGAAAGGGGGGGTGCACACAGGTGTCTTCTTTTTGGAAGTGCATGGGGTCCCTGTATTGCTTGGCGGCTTTAACACCCTAAGCCCTAAGCCCAAAATCTTCTCCGTTGAAAGGCTTGGGGTTACCAGTGGGTCGGCATTTTCCCTTTGTGCCCTGGTAGGTGCACCCACACATGTGAGGTACCATTTTCTTTTGGGACACCAGTGAGAATGCGCAAAGGTAGGACATGTGGTGCTGGCAGTGTGTTTCGGAGGGTGAGCAGAGTGAAATGTCCCGAAATCTAGCTTTTTATTGTCCATTTTTGGAATTTGCCGGGGGTTGTGGGTAATAAATTATGTGTAGATTCGTACAAGTGACACCTCTGTGGATTCCCACTGGTGTCCTCTTTTTGGACAGGGGTCAGGGGTCCCTGTTTTCCTTGGTGGCTGCGACACCCCAGGCCCAAATCTGTATGTTGTCCACAAGAGTAAAATCCTGCAAAATCTGCTCTGCTGAAAGACTTGGGGTTACCAGTGGTTTAGCCTTTTCCCTTTGCACCAAGGTAGGTACAACCACACATGTGAGGTACTGTTTTCATTGCGACACCTGTTACAACGTGGGAAGGTAGGACATGTGGTGTTGGCGGTGTGTTTCGGTGGGTAGACAGAGAGAAATGTTCGAAAATTGTGATTTTTTACACCAAATTTCAGATTTCTCCGGGCGTTGTGGGTAATACATTCTGGGGAGATTCGTACAAGTCACACCTCTGTGGATTCCCATGGGTGTCCTCTTTTCAGAAATGCATGGGGTTCCTGTTTTCCTTGGTGGCTTTGACACCCTAGGCCCAAATGTGTAGGATACCCACAAGAGCAACATTTCTCAAAATCTGCTCTGCCAAAAGACTTGGGGTTAACAGTGGTTTAACCTTTTCCTTTTTCACCAAGGTAAGTGCACCCACACATGTGAAGTACCATTTTCATTGTAGGAATGCGGGAAGGTAGGACATGTGGTGTTGGCATCGGTTTTCGGTGGACGGGCAGAGTGAAATGTCGGAAAATTGTGTCTTTTTTCAGACATTTCAGACTTTGCCGGGGGTTGTGGGTAATACATTCTGGAGCTATTCGCGCAAGTCACACCTCTGTGGATTCCCACGGGTGTCTTCTTTTTGGAAACGCATGGGTTCCCTGTTTTCCTTGATGGCTTCGACACCCTAGGGCCAAATCAGTAGGTTGTCTCCCCAAACCCTTTGGGGGTTACCAGTGGTTTAGCCTTTTCCCTTTGCTCCCAGGTAGGTACACCCACACAGTGGGTGGGCAGACTGAAATGTCTTAAAATTGGGATTTTTGCCAGGGGTTGTGGGTAATAAATTCTGCGTCGATTCACGCAAGTCACACCTCTGTGGATTCCAATGGATGTCCCCTTTTTGGAAATGCATGAGGTTCCCTGTTTTCCTCTGTGGCTTGCACACCCTAGGCCCAAATCTGTAGGTTGTCCACATGAGCAAAATTCTTGAAAATCTGCGCTGCCGAAAGACTTGGAGTTACCAGTGGTTTAGCCTTTTCCTTTTGCACCCAGGTAGGTGTACCCACACATGTGATATACTTTTTTCATTGGAACACCTGTGGGAACGCAGGAAGGTAGGACATGGGTTATTGGCAGCATGTTACGGTGGATGAGCAGAGTGAAATGTGAGAAAATTTAGTTATTTTCACCAAATTTCAGACTTTGTTGGGGATTGTGGGTAATACATTCTGTGGTGATTTGCGCAAGTCAGACCTCTGTGGATTCCCATGGGTGTCCTCTTTTCGGAAATGCATGGGGTTCCCTGTTTTCCTTGGAGGCTTCGACACCGTAGGCCCAAATATGTAGGTTGTCCACATGAGCAAAATTCCTGAAAATCTGCTCTGTGGAAAGACTTGGGATTACAAGTGGTTCATCCTTTTCCTTTTGCACCCAGGTAGGTGACCTACACATGTGAGGTACCGTTTCCATCGGGATACCTGTGGGAAAGGGGGAAGGTAGGACATGTGTTGTTGGCAGCGTGTTACGGTGGATGAGCAGAGTGAAATGTGAGAAAAAAATTTTATTTTCACCAAATTTCAGACTTTGTTGGGGATTGTGGGTAATACATTCTGTGGTGATTTGCGCAAGTCAGACCTCTGTGGATTCCCATGGGTGTCCTCTTTTCGGAAATGCATGGGGTTCCCTGTTTTCCTTGGAGGCTTCGACACCGTAGGCCCAAATATGTAGGTTGTCCACATGAGCAAAATTCCTGAAAATCTGCTTGTGGAAAGACTTGGGATTACAAGTGGTTCATCCTTTTCCTTTTGCACCCAGGTAGGTGACCTACACATGTGAGGTACCGTTTCCATCGGGATACCTGTGGGAAAGGGGGAAGGTAGGACATGTGTTGTTGGCAGCGTGTTTCGGTGGATGAGCAGAGTGAAATGTGCGAAAATTGTGTTTTTTTCACCAAATTTCAGACTTTGTCAGGGATTGTGGTAAATAAATTCTGGGCCGATTTGCGCAAGTCAGACCTATGTGGATTCCCAGAGGTGTCCTCTTTTCGGAAATGCATGGGGTTCCCTGTTTTCCTTGGTGGCTTCGGGAGCCTAGGTCCAAATCTGTAGGTTGTCCACATGAGCAAAATTCATGCAAATCTGCTCTGCCGAAACAGTTGGGTTACGAGCGGTTTAGCCTTTTCCCTTTCCCCCATGGTGGGTACACCCACACATGTGAGGTACCGTTTTCTTCAGGACACCTGTGGGAACACGGGAAGGTATGACATTTGTTCTGTTTGCGTGGTTTTCATAATGTTTCGACACACTTGCTGCTGTACTTTGTCACAAAACCCTTCCATTTCCAAAATGTGACCTACATTTAGTCGCTGCTTTAGGCACTATATAGTTTTGTAACCTGTGCAAGTCACCTACCTTTCAAAAGGTCTGCCTGTGCTTTTTCAAAAAATGCATGCTCACCAGGTTTGTTTTCCTAATTTACACATGCTAAGTGCGTCTGTTTAGGCCATAAGCAAAGATATTGTGTGTACCATGGCTCAGTTTGTGGCTTGTGGTACTGCTTGTTTTGTAACACATTATGAAAAATGTGTGATTTCCTAACTGGAAGAGTTGGGGGAATGTAGTGGAGCATTGTTTTTCTCAAAATTCACAGAAGCCATGCCTTACCAGCCCATTCAATGCATACCTTTTTTCTGGAATTTTCCCAATTTTTCCCTAAACTATGGAATTTTTCCCTAGATAGTTGTTGCCTGACCTGCACAACCCTTCCTAAACCTGGAATGTTGTCTACTTTTCAGAAATGTATGCCTTTATGTCTTCCCATTCAGCTTTCCTACCATTCTGTCCACGCCCTATTGGACAAAAAAGGCCAAAATTACTTACCTCTCACAAAACGGCTGGTTAGCATATCAAAATATGTTTTCTTGGTTGCCACTCAACCTGTTCTTGAAATCCTGGAAAACGGCAAATTCAGCACAGCAAACCATTTGTTCCTAGCTTTTACAAGGAAAAAACCACAGGCTTCTTTGTGCATCATTTTATTGCCATTTCCTGAAAAGAAACCACATTTTCGCCCTTTTGGTTATTGTCTCTCACCCCACTAGAGCAAACTAGGATTCCTTGGTGGCGTTACAACCGCCTACATGTGGAAATAAAAGGGGCCAAATTTGGCCGAGATATCTCATATAACAAGAAAGATACAAGGCATTGATTGGCGACATACCAAAATCACCAAAAAAATCCTTGGGACTGGGGGGAAAACCCATGGCAGTTAAGGGGTTAAACTATCGCCAGGACCCTTGAGAGGCCAAGGAGGGATATGCTAAGATAGACATGAGCCAGCATCTGGCTGGTCACATGTTTAAGGATAATTGAAACTTTGAAAAATGCGGGAGGCTAGGAGAGTGAGCGAGGCCTGTGAGGCAGGGGTTTAATTAATAAAATAATATATTGTTGCATAAAAAGGGAAATGTATATGCCACAATGTTCATTCCAGACTTTAATTAAAGGTAACAGAAATCTCTTTTGAACCATGTTAAAATGATTTTTGTGTGATAAATATAACAGACGTTATTAAGAAAAAAATATTTGCCCATTCCCTTGATTGCAAGAGATTGAAAAGTTGATGTGAGGGTGAAGGACCAAATTAACATGGGAACTATGAAGTGTCATATTTTTCACTGATGCGGCTCCTGAATAAATGAAGAAAAACTGTATCTCTGCATAGGAAGGGGGTGCCGACTTCGGATGAGCATCATCTGATTTGCCTTAAAATGGAGTTCTTAAAAATATATCCATACATGTAAATATTTGAAAAATCACGATATTTGCCATGTTGATAGATTTTCAGAGTTTAATCATGCAAAACCCACATGCCACTTTTGGATGACAAAGCTTTCTCCTTCCTCAGATTTCCTAACCCACGCCCCTGAAATCCTAGTCCTATTAGCACACGGGTGGGAGGTGGGTGGAGAGAACCAACCAATCACTTATGTGGGAATTATGACAAGTTTGTGATGTCATTGGCCATATAAGAAGACCAGTTTTCATCATAACTGGGCTCTTTCACTTTATTCCAGGAGGTAACCTGCTGCTCAACTCTTGCGTGAAACACCCAAGCAGAGACGTCCCAAGTCTTGCATTGTAGACAGGGAGAAGGAGATATAGAAGCCCTGGCATGGGCGTAATTATAGGGGGGACAGGAGGTTTTGCCCCCCCAATTTATGTGTCATGCCTTTTTGTCCCCCCATCTTTTGGCAGGAGGGCCTGGGGGCCGTATTGCATTGTGACCACCGGGTGAGCTGAATTCAATTTTATTTTGCAATTAGTGAGCCATACAGTTCACAGGGTAACCTCAATGACTGTACAACATCAGCCTTTGACTTGAGCAAGTCACCCACACTGTGTGGAGATACACCACCAGCGCTAGTCCGTTTGGGGGAGTTCGGCTATATTGTTGATTGTGAGGCTTCACATCGGTTTCATGTCACACAACATGTACCTGCACTGTTTAAGTTTGTGCAATTACTGGAATGCACCTAAAGAAAAAGTCTGTTTAAAAAGTCAATCTGTTAAGAGAAAAATATACCTAATTGGGACAAACCTTAATACATATTACAGATCTATTTTTTCTTTTAAGAAGAAAATAAAATCGGTGGAACGTATTCTTACTTAACACAGTCTTTACAGTAAAATGAAAATGACTCCAATCTACTTTTACATTTTGGCTCTTAGGTGGCACTTTATCACCGCCTATCGCATTGCAGCAAAGATAGGGGATATGCGATGTCAGGATTGACACAGCTTGTGGATGTTTGGCTTTTTACCAACTAATTGCCGGCCAGGGCCTTGGTAATCACTATGGCAAGTCCAACCCACCACATACCCCTCCAGGCCCAAAACACTCTCACCTGGCATCTTTTTCAGCTATATTTATCACCCATTCATATCACCCTTTGTGCTGTATAGGGCCCACAAGTGTTGTTTTTAAGCAGTTTTCTGGGTGTTAATGGTTTAGTAGCAGCTGTAAATGAGCTCAATGAAGTAAAAAAATCTTAACCAAATGTGCCTGAAGCCACTTAATACATAGGCTATATGTGTGTCCTTGCACCTGTTCCTTGCACTTCCGCCCTGCGACCAGCAAGCACTAGCAAAAGCATCCGTGTTTGGCGTTTACGTATTAGAAAGGCTTTTGCCAGTCACTGACATCGTATGATCAGGTCATCATCATACCATTTACCAGCTGTGGCCAGATTGTACCACTTTAGCAGGGCCTGGAAGAGGCCTGCGCAATGCTTACACAAAAGCAAAAATTGTGGGTATTGCCGTTACTTGTTTTTGCAACTGTCACCCCTGAACAGATGTCGCAAATTGAACAAACCGATATGGTGACGTCTGCTTCCTCAAACAGGAAAGTAGCATTGTAAACGTGATTATTAATTTTAAAAAAGGCATGCACCGTTTATTATAGTAATTCATATCTCTTTTTTTAAACTAACTTTCTAAATTATAAATGCACAACCATTTACTTCACAACAGGATAGCAGCAACGTGTTTAGGACAAATCCAGCCAGTATTGGGGCAACACACATTACCTGCCGATCTTTGCATGGGAGATTTCCAAACCATAAACCATTGCCTGGATTACATACCAGTAATATTCATTACTTCTAGTCCTACTCTTCCTCGTCCCAGTACTTGGGTAGGTGAGGTGATGGGAGACAGGCAGCAGCGCAGTGAGAAGGTGGCAAGTGGGGGCGGGTGAGGTGCTGTGTGTAAGGGGTGAACAGGTGAATATGAGGAGAAGGGAGACTTGTCCAGGGGGGTGTGAGGTGCGCCACGTGGGAGGGGAGACCGGGGGTATATAGGTAGGTGAAGTGATGGAAGAGGGGCTTCGGAGGGGGAAGCGAGTCATGGCTATGGAAGTGTGGGTTACTGCAAAGGCGAAGTGTTGGGTGAAGTGTAAGTTCAAATTTGGAATGAAGCGGGTCGAGCTGTGATGGGGAGTGGGCGCATTCATAGGATAATCTGAGATAGGGACAGCTAGGTACTTGAAGATTAGGGACATTCTATGGGGCATGTAAGGGGATAAGAGAAGGGCAATTATAAGCAGAACAGGAAAGCCCAGAGAGAACAGAACAAGTAGGGGAGGGTCTAGCGACGCCTCAGGGGTCATTCTGATGGAGTGGGGAATGATAAGGCGGGTATAGAGTTAGCAGAGGAGGCTTGCCCATGGTCTTGTGAGGTAGTGGGCACGGCTTGGGTGAGCAGGGGAATTGCATGGCACAGGAAATGTGAGGTGGCACAGCTGAGTGAGCTGATGGCGAGTCATGCGCATGGCAAGGCAAGGTGTTGTGTGACAGACAGGGTGAGGAGGAACATGCCAGTGCGTGAGGGGGTTGGTACGGTTGGAGTAGTAGTTTAGTCTTATCCCTCAGTGCCAATATCTGCCCACTCCACTCCACCCCTTTCTTTCAGTTGTCATGATGTCCCCCCCAACATTTTCAGCAAAGTTACTCATCTGCTGACTGAAACCCCTTGGAGGGGCCAGATGTCCTTGACTGAAACCCTTGCTGTCCCAGAGGAGCCCTACTGTTCCCTGATGCCCACTACAGGGCCTTTCCTGTAAGTAAAACTATCCCAAAGCCATAGCCTGTGTAGGCCCTGCATTATTACCAAGTATTGCTCTAGTTATTTCTCCATAGCAAAATATTCTGTTTGTCTTTGTAGATCCTTAGCATATTTAATTAAAGTAAATCAATTAATTCCCCTATATAAATCACAGGATGTGTTTTGTTAGCATTCAAAACTAACAAGCTCCTGCCAATGTGTTTTGAGCCGGTATAGACAAAGATTGGATTGACTATTTGTAAGAAAACCTATTACTTCGGTCCAGAAAGGGGGGATCCTGAATCCAAAGGATTCATACCTAAAACCCTGTTTACAAGTGAGAGTGCAGGGTGAAAATGAAATTCACCATTGATCCCCCTTCATTTTAAATCGTAAGTGTGAATCCTTGTATTTCCTTTGCATGTGTGGTGGAAAAAACAAAAGTGCCCCTTTGTTTGAATTGTGCTCTGACCTAAACCACAAGGTCCTGCCTGTTTTTTTTAATCTGTGGCAAATCGATTTTTCCCATTGCTTTTCCTTCACTCATATTGCATCTGTAGTAATAAGGGTAAAAACGATGTTTCCCAATGAATCCCTTTTCCAAAGAGTGTATTATTCTATAAGAACTGAAAACAATTTTCCCATTGCGTTCCTACTGCCTGCCACTGGCCTTCAATTCAGAGGGGTCACGTCTAATTGAGGTTTGGGGGAGGAGGTTGCTGGGAGAAAAATATTGATTCAAATTAAGTCAGTTCTGTGGATTTTGTATTGTATTGTGAATGTTTTTCTTTGGTTAAATCGAAATTCAATCTGGTGCAAATTGTCATTGCCAGTTTCAAAATGTCACATGTGTTGTTTTATATAACCGAGTCATAAATTGTGATTTTGGCTGTCGCCACAGAATTGATGGCTGATGTTAGTCTCTTTGTCTTGAGTCAATAAATTAATAAAGATATATTTTTACTGCACACCGGCCTGGTTCCTAGTCCATTGTGACATTGGGTATTTGTTGGGGTTGGGTGCGAGACAGGTTGGAGGCCTTACCAAACTGAACTGAAATAACAGTGCTTTGCTGTGTGCCACCTTGCTTGGGGGTGGGGGGACAGGAACTCATGAGTTGAATGTGACCGCGTAATAAACTACGACAATTTCATGTTGCGCTCCTACTGACCCCACACATGCATGTCTGAATAGATATCCTACTCTCCAAGTACTTCTCCAACCCCAATCACCGTCCGGTCAAGTTCCAACTGTACAGTGGAAGTTATCTGACTGCAGGACTTTGCAGCAAGGTATTTGATACTTTATGTTTACTCCCTCATTAATAATTAAACATCCTATTATGACAAGTTCCTGTTGATTTCAATATTTTCATCGTGCATGATGATCCATTGCATTTTTTAAATCTCTCACAAAAAACCTACTTCTGAATTCCTATATATGCCTTAATGTTCTATATATAATTCCAAGAAAGCAGCACTATGAAAATAGTCAGATGTTATCACCACTACAACTGTGGATGCCTTTTCAAAAATAGGTCATTACCTGAACTTACTGTTTTACACATCTAATGAGACAATATCAGATGGATAAAGGCTCAGATGTCTCCGGTAGGATTTTGTCCAAAGACCTGCATGATCTCCTGAAACGTAACCGAATTCACTTAACTTACTGAGCAGCCTGGAGAGCTATACATTAGTGTAGTATTGCTATCATTTATTTGCTACTCATAGCACATATTTTATCGCAAGTAAGAATGGGGATCTTACCATGGATATAGGACTGAATGATTGAGGGAGGGAGGCAATTAAAAGCTTTACACATGTATAACGGTTTGTTTGTAACTGGATCGCCAGTATTGCGCGTATGAGGTATTTTCTAATCGTAGTGAATCATTTCAGACAGTGTATTTTTAGTATAAGTATCGCATTATGTTGAAATTAAGAAGTATTTCAAAAGTTTGGGAAAGCAAACGTGAGGGCACCGAGTGACGCATGAAACCATATAACATGCCACAGTTAGTGATCTGGTCATCTGTTGGTATCGCCCACAGTGTGTTGCAGACAAACGAGAGACGGATTTTTAATGCTTTTATTTATCTTGGTCAATTCGTTTATTGTATGGTGATGCAGCGTTGCTGCACGAAAATTATACCTCCAGACTTCCTGTCTCTCGGGGCACTTCCCTTCCTTGCGTGTACGTTGTGTTGTTAATTTTAAAAATATCTCTGTTAACGCATGCCTTGCCCTTTATCGGGGATCACCATATATGATTACCATATATGTTTCCTCTTACCACCAATGGGCCAGTGTCATCCTCAGTGTTTGCCCCTGTCTCCAAGACAGTCTGTTCCTTGCCAGCTTTTTAGCCCTTGTTTTCCTCTTCTGTTTGGCAATGAATTCCACGCGCCTTTGTTTCATGCTCACTTGTTTGCCAGTCCTTTTCTTTTTCTTCTACATCTCGGCGTGTTACTTAAGATCAAAGCGTCCTTTCCACAGCTTCTGCTTGACTTCAATGGATGATCCGTCACCTTCCATCTGTTTCTCCACTTCCTTCGTGACTTCGATCGAAGATTTGTCTGCATTAAGCACCCTCATTAGCGCCAAGGAGGCGAAGCAAATAATAGGTCTAGCTCTATTAATTACTTGGTCAAGTGCACCTTTGCCTGTAGAATGTGTATTGTTTGGTTCTGGGGGCCCCCTGCTTGCCCCTCGTCAGATCTCAAACTCACAATGTGTTCATCATGCACGCAGGCCACATTCCACATGTGTGCTTTAAACCCAAGATGCCTGACAATACTATTTAATACCCACTATGTGCAGTTACTTCGTTGTATATGTTTTCACAGTGTTTTACTAAGGGCATTAACAAGAAATCCAGCGCTTGTAATGTCATGGTCGAGGATAAGCGTGTGCATGAATCATGCAATAAGGCAGGGTGTAACTTGCTCCACAGGCCAGAGTCCAATATATTGCTATTGCTCAACCCTTGTTCTTTCTCATGGTGCTTCGGCTGCCTTATGCTTGTGACCACATCTGCTTTGTTGAGGTCAGATCCGGAGGCATCGTCTGTAGAGTTACCAGTTGAGTTCATCACAGGTAACACCCGCGATCAATGGAGACTGCTATCCATATTCACAGATTTGTCCACATTCGTATCAAGCTGACATTCTGTCTCCACTGTTGCAGCAGCTCCTACTATTTTTCTATCGTTCATTCCAAGCTCTTCATTAATGCCAGTCTTCCCCCACATCTCCACCCGCACCAAATCCAATCAGATCAGTGGTGATGCATGAATTAAGGGAGGGATGCTGCACGGCTCTACCAGTGCTGCGTCATGCCTGTGCCTAAACAGGCCAAAGATTTGTTAATACTCATTGACAATTCAGTCCCTCTGAGGTCTCCCTTGCGACCTCTGTGGTCTCCCTTGCAACCTCTAAAATAAAAAAAAAACTTTAAAACATTTTTTTTTTGTAATACAAGCTCCTGGGCTGTGGCCAGTACCATGTGGCTCTTTACTTCTGGAGTGGCAGGCTTTCTTGTTCAGGCCCCTTAAAAAAAGAAGAAAAATAAGAACAGGAGTCCAACAAGTCCAACGCTTTCATCACTGACCCTTAATAAGAAACAATAGGAATGCCAAATAATGTGTCTTTCTGGAATTCTATACAATAATTGCTAGACTCATTAAAGGTTTATTTCAGGCACACTGCAGGGGGTGAGTCGCTGATTTAGTCTTTTCTTAAACGCCTCAACTCAGCCTTTCATCCTTCTGAGGTCGATAAATGAGTACCAACACAGGTTGGGTGATATTGGGTGTATATTTTTTCTATATAAAGCACTTAAGTGTAAGTGTTATATAATAACACATCATTATCATTTGGTCCTGGTGCTTGCATTCACAGTAATTTGGTAATATGGGCCCAGACACACTGATCTTAACGATACATATGGCTGATCCATTCTTGTATGAAATGTACATCACATTATAGTGATATTGTAACCATATTTTCCGTAGTGTACAATGCTATGTGATACCACTTTGTCAATGGGTGAAAGGTCATGTTCCATCGCTTCCCGCGATATCACTTTGGGGTGGGGTCAAATGACATCACTTCATGTGATGTCATCAGGGGGTCAAGGGTCGTGTGATGTCACTTCTGCTACCCCTGGCATTTTGGTGGAATTACGTCCCTGATTTTAACTACATGACCATGCTAACCTCCAGGCTTCGTTGAGACAGTTCTCTTCACTGTGGACGCACCCACCGCATTGTGACACAGGCATATCTCCTCCGGGAATAGTAGGGTCACATCCCCTCTGGCAGGATTTCGGGTGTCGTGGGCTCCTGAGGGACTCTATTTCTGAAATAAATTCAGTGTATTATCTTTAGCCTTCACTCCTTTCTCTAATCCTCTGGTTGACTGTGTGACAGAGGTGTGATTTACGAAAGGGGCACTTCAGCGCGAAGACGGTGAGATATAGCCCCACTTGCTGGCTATATAGAAAAGCTCCAGCTCTGTCATAATGCCTTTCGGCATCAGGCTTCTGTTCACCGTAGATCACTGGACTGCAATGTGAGTTTCCCTCACATCTTTCACAAAACATGCGCAGCTTCAGTGGGAAGATGGTGAGATATAGCCCCAAGTGCTGGCTGCAAAGGGAGGCTCGAGCTGAGTCACACCTCCTTTCGGCACCATAGTTCGCTGGACTGCAATGTGAGTCTCTCTGACAGGTTTCATAAACCTTCTAGCACATGGTCACCTACATGGTTGTAATACATTTCCCAAACTTCGGGAAACATGAATTGCAGTTTGATTTCTATAAAATGTATTAGGGGCAAAATATCTCAAAGTCTACTAACCTTTCCCATTGGGATGTCTTTGGCACACCCCACAATGGTTGCATCACTACATTTTGCATGCGAGTACAATAAACTAGTGGTAATCTTAGACTGTTTTGAGTGCCGGGCAGAAGAGAACCCCCTCTCCCCCGCTCGCACAGTGAGAAACTGAATCCATATAGCATTGTAAGTGTACATTCTTTCTATCTTAAAATTATTTATGAGTAGGGGGTGTATTTCATGAATTTTCTACGTTTTTACAGACTGCAGTCTTTTTTTCCAAAAATGAACTAGAAGCATGTCTTTATGTTCATTCAAAAAAGTTTCTATACAGGAGGTCGGGTCAGTGGTGGTGTCTAGGTAGGGGGGCCAGCTAGGAAGAAAGATGTATCCTGTTTTTCTTTTGATTGTCTACTCTTCATGTGCATGTATGCAAATACCTCTTGGTACAGAGGAAGCTACGTACCATGTGCCTGTCACCTCTGGACAGCAGCTCAGCACAAAAAGACCTTGCTCCAGCTCAGTATTACAACTCATCATCAACAAATGAGGACCAGCCTGTGGAAATACCTCTGCATGAGCATGCAGAAGGCATATCCCAGGGTGATTCAAGTGACAAACGATGTTGTTAAGGATTTTTATCGGGTGTCACACACCAGACCAGGGCTCTTGCCACTAGCCTAGGATGCAGCACACAATTAAAACACTTTTAGTTAATTTCCTAGAATTCAGATTGAGCTGGTACCCAACCCATCTCACACCCCCTTTTACAAATACCTTGGGTCACAATGGACCATGAACCAGGCCGGTGGATGGTAATACAATATTTATTTTAATTTCAAAGAAAATCACACAAATGTAATATTGAGCAGCAATCACCAATGGGGTGATAATTACAAGGTATGTTGATGAAATACACTTAGTTTGACCTTCTACTATAACATATACAAAGCACAAATGAATGGAAGCAATTTTACTGTTTGCGTAGATAGCACCTGAGTTAAGATTTCCCCCTGCAATGCTCCCTCAAACCACTATTTATCGGATTTTGAGTGGATAGAAAGGAGCAGCAAGGAGTCAGGTATACTGGGCAGCAAACAGAATTAAAATCTGATCTTCCCCCACAAAAGGGGAGGTAAAATAGGATTGTAAAACCTTTGCAATTGCATAAAATAGCACTCGGAATAACTACATATTTAATTTAAATATGTGGTTGAATGAATGAGGTAAATATGAGTTATAACAGTATCAGGGATATAAGAACACTAGCAACTACAAGGCAAGGTACCAACAATGGGCAGACAGTTCAAAAATCAACTTTGAAGTGACAACACAGTGCAGCCAAATCACACGCATAAAAATTACATTAGCTAATTTACACAGGTTTAAATGACAAAATAGTTTGAAAAACGGGTGAAATAGACAGAATTGGAATGTGGTTGTTATGCTGAATGACAGATGCACATCACAGGGATAATATGCAAGTGAAAGATTGACTCTAAATTAATGAAAGGATGAGATTCTCAATGGGAAAGGAAATTCGGTTTTAAAAATACAAGCAATGGACAGGGAAAAATCGGCTTAAATAGGAAAGGACAAGTTTTACAGAAACTATATTTAAGTGACTAGAAAAGAGAGACGCCGCCCGCGAACCAGGTTACTTTGCACGTGTAACCCCTTCGCGCCGTGTGGCTCTTTATGGAGGAATTAATTAGTTTAGTCAAAATAGTACTAAGGACTTACACAAGACAGAAATGAGTGGAAGAATGGTGCTAACACTTGGAAATCAAGGACAGGATGCACAGAGAACTCTGACAGTTTTAAGCATTTCTGCTAAGGCAGTTATGGCATTTCTATGGGGTGGAACCTAATACAAGGTAGAGAGCAAGGGAAGCAGTTTGTGGGTGTTGGGAAGGGAAATACTCATAACAAGCAGTTGAATGGGGTATTTGGACGGCACACTGGGTTTCTGGACAGCAAAGCAATATCTGGTCAATGGACACAGCAGCAAGCTCTCCCAGAAGAAAATAGCTTGAAAGGTCTGGTCACAGCACAGGGGCACCTCAGCTGGATAGAGCGGATAGCAGGGGAAGCAGGCACCACTGGATAATCCCACTGAGGGTTCAGCCACCTTTCCCCTTTCTCCCTGAATCTCTTGGGATTTTTAGTAGGGTTTTTCTGGATCAATGGTCCTGTCTGGATAGGGTCAGCTATGCTCTGGCCTGGCAGTGGAATCTTGAATCTTGCAGAGTGAAGATGGAATATCTTGATGCGCAGGAGCTGGAACATTCGGAAGAGAGTGTCCTTTGTCTCTCTGAGTCTCCCCTTTTATAAGGCGGGTGACATCACAGGATTTACCATGGGGGCAGGCTTTGGCTGGAGACGCTTCTAACAACTGGATTGGTCAGGGTTTACTGTTACCACCTTCCTGCCGACCGGTTGGTCTCCAAGGACATGACATCAGTTTTATGATGTGAGCTTAAATTGCCCATGCACTCCCACAGTCATTTTTGACAAAAATCAGTTATGACATAAATTGCACATTTTTACAGTTTAGGCATTTTTGAAAATCACATTGGCAAATGACACATTTCATATAGAGCATGGCATTCTGACTCCCAAGTCTGTACCTTGTCATTCTGCCCTCCTAATAATCTTTCGCAATTTTTGGTTGGAAATATTTCACTTAAAATTCTACAATTTTAAATATGTGTACCTAATATCAAAGAGCATGTTTGCATTAAATTTCAAAGTTATACAATATACACTGTTTACATGAATTACCTTTTTCTGCCGTTTGCATCCCCTTCATGCTAGGGAAAGCCACAACATCTTGTTTTAACTTTGGCATTCCTGCGTTTTCTGGTTGCAGAAAAAAGTCTTAAAGTTTATTAATTCAGAGCACTCTTTTGCCTCAAATGGCCAGCATTGTCTTCTAAGTAAGGGATTACTTCCCAATGTTGATCTGGAGTTGCCTTTGAAGCTTCCCAGTTTAAGTTGAGGGGAGGTGTTTCTTAAAAAGTCACACCTATGTGTCCCAGAAATCCATTGTACACGACTGGAGCACAGCCACATAGTCTGATGAGGGCTTTAAATGCTTCACCCCTGCCTATTCCTAGGCCCCAGATGCTGGTACACTTGGGGGAAGGTAGATCCTGTGGTCAGTCCTTTGAAGCCAGGACCTAAAAACCTGTCTTGCTGTTTTCACAGTAACTTCATTTATTTATTTCCTGAACCGGAAAGACTGTTGGGATGAAATATCCTATATATGTTTTAAAACAAACACCCATCACATTTCTTTGCAAGCACAGGGCCTTCATTCAACATTTCACGTTTAAACATGTCTTTTCTTGTTTGTAAAAAGCACCAATTTACACGTGGTTCATTTTTCCTTTGCTGTCACTTTCAAATGCAGTTTTTCCTGGTATCTTTATTTTTACCATTTCCATGGCCATAGTCAATTTCTACTACACAGGAATCTGTTTGAAACAAAGGTCCAATGAAAGTGATATGAGCAAAGAGAGAGAAAGCTTCTCATGAAGGGTTTATCTGTGATATTTTGTTGCAAAGGTAAAGCTTTTTTTGCGTACGGCTGAAGTGAAGTTCTTTGTTATTTCACAGATCTTGCCTGACAAAGCCTGTCGTTCAATGAGAAATGGCCCCTTTTTGCTAGAACACAACCTAAATATGGAGGGACCTAGCTGGGTCTCACTGGATCAGAACTGTGTACTGTTCAACAGATGAAAAAGAGCATCAGGGCGCAGTCATTTTAAATGGCAGCATATTTTCTTTCTCAGTGAAAAGGTTTTGAGCAATTGAAGAAATACTGGCAGCAATTCTCGGGGTGTTTTGTGTTTCATCTTGCTCCATGTGTGGCTGGTAAGACGGCGCAGCCATTATTTTGGAAGCTGCAAAGAAAAGTTTTAATGCAAGGCGATAGTGCTCAAGAGAGCCAGTGCAGCCTTCTGCTGGTGACTGCTGAGATGTAGTTTGATGAGGTAGGGGAGTTCTGCTGGGCTGGTAAATGTACCCAACAATGTAGAAACAGGGGTGGACAACATGGAGGTGGCATTTCATCAATGTTATGCTCCAGTCCAAAGTGAACAATATGGTGATTCAGTTACCATGAAAACCAAGAATATGAAAACCTGGCACACAACTCCACAGCTACATCAATAAAGAGGTACCAGAGACAGTGTGCATGAATTGTAAGGAGCTAACTAGGGGTGTCGGACAGGATTCTTTCGAAAACCCTGAGCTGCGTAACACGCAAGCCATTTTTAGCCTCTAACTTTGTGGCACAAACACAAAGGCAGAGACGAATGAGAGCAGCCCCACCACAATTCATTACAGCGGACATCTTGATATCATCAAGTGGATAGCTTACATTGCGCATCTGGGTGTTACCTATCGTGCACTTTGGGATTCAACTTCAGGGTGCACCATCCTCAGAGCTACTAAATATCTTAGACGACTGCATAATGTTCATGAGTTTAACAATAAGGCAACATGAGGGATTTGATGAGCTAATGGCGAGCTCCCTGTCTTTGGGATATATGTTTGTGATGCAGCCACAAAAGTGGTGTACAACAGGCACACACCTCATGGCTGATGAGCTGTTAATGGAGTTCATGGGCTGATATCCATTCAAATAACACATGCCATTAAAACCAGGGAAACATGGCATACATGTGTGGTTGAGCTGCAATTTCAGTATATTCAATACCCTCAGTAGAGATATGTGCCTTTATAGGTATCCAGGAACACCATGGGTAATGCAAATTGGGTTCAATCTGGTGAAAAATATTGTGTAGCCAGATTTCCATACCTAGAAATATATGGCAGAGGGAAATGACTTCACAAATATTGAACTGGCTGAATATTGTTTACAGAGATGATATAAGTTCTATATCCCTCCTGAGATGCAGCCAAATCCAGCAGGGAAACTCTGTCATCATTCTCTGGTTTTCACTGTGTTTATACAATGGCTTCAGATATTCACAACAGATGGAAAGTGCCATTCATGTCTCCTCAGAGCACATTCACATGGTTGTGAATGGAGAGTCCAACAATCCAGAGATAATTGTCCATTACAATGCCACAAAAAATGGATGAACTTGGCTGGCAGGCGTGGAACTACAACCTTAAGGGTAAAATGAACAAGTGGCCCACATTCGTTTAGTATGCGAGATATTGCAGCCATTGCGAGCTATTTCTTGTAGGTCCACATACATTCTCAATGGGTGAGTATAGTGCCAAATTGGAGAAATTCTATGTTCCTCAGTACTTTCAGGAAAACACTAATATAAGGTACAGTGAAGTGTGCAATAGACACAAAATCTTAGTTTTAGCACTGTGTTGGATGCACATGCTCAGAGTTGTGGGCACCAACCTTTACAGCCACCTGTGCAACTCTTTGGATCAAAAGGATGCTGTAATTTCTGTGATAGCAATGAAGATAAAAAATACCAGACAGTGCCCTCTCTCAGTCTGTGAGAGGTCTATTAGTAAGAAGCACTGTATTACTGAAGCAAGGCGCTCTTTGTGCCAGGACGTTTGCACAAACAATGGACTTTCATAGGGGATTTACCAGAGACAGTTTGGTGTATGAGGTAGAGAAAATACCCCAGCAAGAAAGAACAAACATGTTCAATAGGGCCCGATTTATAGAAAAAGTGCATAGACCCCTGCACACAAAAGCATGCTATGCATGATCAGCGTACTCATGGAATTTGAACCGCAAAGTAACCCCAGGCACAAGTAATGGCCGGAACGTCCACAACACACCCTCACACATAGCAGATCTAGCAACATATACCAACATTTGCACAGTCCAAATACCCGTCATCATGCACCCTGTCAATACTCCAGGCCTTCCACATGCAATCAAGGCATCACCATGGTAACACTGGATCCCGATAAAATGTATTACATGTCATGTCATGTAATTGAAGTTGGCCCCCGGCACATCTGTGTGTGAACCCCCATAAATGACAGCTGTACCCCACTAATCTGCATTTGCACATTCCTAACTTCAATCGCCACCGCAACTGCGTACCGGCACCCCTAGATTTCTGACTGTACCTTACCTTTGTACGTTTTGTCTTATGCGATTGGGACTTTGTGGGTCCTTTCATTTGGTGGTATGCTTCCTCACCCAACATGACATTGCGCGGTCAGATCGACAAATATCCTTGTGTTGGCACATTGCTAGGCATGCAATTCCTTTACATAGCCGTTCCTTGACACGGCCATGTAAGTTCTTGTTCTTCCTCATTCTTTATAGGGACTGAGGAATAAGCATGTTCCGCCCCCTGTTTATATCCTCGCATAAGCCCGTCCCACACTTTGAGTGGATTCTCATGCAGAATGCCAGATGGCATGCAAAGACAGAATGGACTTGCGCAAACTTCAAGATCCCGGAAATGCACACAAAGTCAATTCCATGAATCGACCACAGGAGTTTTGCACACTGCATGATGGCAGGGATGTAGACTCTGCAAGGGTTGGTATATGTGGTTAGATTTCCTTTGCACAGGGACGTGTTGTGGGCATTCCGGCCGCTACTCACGCCTCGGGTTACTTTGTGGTTCAACTGCCATGAATATGCCGAACGTGTATAACATACTTTTGCATGCAGGTATGCGCAAAGTGGTGTTGAGTGCAGAGTACTTTGCAGGGTCAATGCGCTTTTTCGATAAATCAAGCCCTTTGTCAGTAAGTAGATTTCATCTCACATAGAACTGAATGACCATCTATCATCCTTGTTGGCACTTTACTTTGCTAAGATAAGTGATCATCCCATCACAGTTTGAACAGAGGGGGAGAAACTGCACTAACAGGATAACATAAATGTCCCTGTGTATGTGGTGGGAACAGTGCACAAAGGGGATGCACAGGGATACTGTGGTTACTCTGGGGCTGGCTGAGCATAACCAAATAAAATGAATACAAATTGCATATAATTCATCAACTCCAGAATGATTATGGTTTTGCCATTACCACATGCTCATCCTAGTGAATATGCTGTATCCCTTCTCAATAAACTATTTTAGACAAAAACAGAAGGAACTGATTCATGCATTACACTCACTTTTCAGAAAGAAAGAGAAAGAAAGAGCACCTCATTTTACACCAACAATCATTTTGTCAGTGCCATTTCTATAGTGTCCTATAGTGCTTCATGTGTACTATTTTGCAGTGTATCACTGTGCTGCCTTACATCCCCAGTGAATGCTGACCTTGTTGAGCCTATATACAGGCCATTCTAGAATTCTAAATATTGGAAGAAGACCAGCTTTCACAATGCTAAATCCAATATTTCATCCTAGGCTCCCTGAATTAATAAACAGTTGTATATCTAAATGGCAAAGTTGGACTCAGTAACTGCATCTCTACCCTTAATATAGCTTTTACATCCATGTTCTATGGTGTACAGTGCTGGTAATGGCTGGACAGCCTGAGCCTAGGTAGTCCAAAGTGAAATGAAAGCCTTGGCAAGGTCTCAACCCCAAACAATGGGCTGATATCTATTTGCACCTTGGGATATTGGAAATGATAGAATATGGCATCATGTGATTTGGCCATGCCCAATCTCCTTTAAAAAAACAAAAATAAAATTGGCCACTGCCATAGCAATATAACTGCAATGTACTCTTTTCCATTAGAGCGTGGACTCCAGAAGAGAAAGCCCCAGGCCAGCAGACCAGTCTTTTGGACATTGGGAGCAGAATGTGTCGCATATCGAGGGAGCAGAGTGTGAGGAATTGGGCAGAGAGCAGAGGAAGAGAGAAAATGGGGGCACTCAGGGAAGAGGTGTGGGGAATGGGAGAATGCTGGTGTTCACTGGCAGGCTGTGATTATTAAATAACAGTACTACCTACGAAGAACTTTGCACAAGTATGACCAGGAAAGGAATGTCTCTTTCAGGGGTAGATGGTGTGGGGTGCTTTTAAAGGCCCCAAACAGAAGTTCCTTTCACCTGAACAGCAGCATTTAAACACTGCCACTAAAAAACAGCCTTGCTTTGCTTTCCCTGTCACATGAATGGCAAGAAGTTAAACACTGCAACCAAAAACGGCCTGGCTTTTGCTTTTATTTCACATGAGTTGCAAGAATTTAAACACTGCAATCAAAAACAGCCTGAATTTTTCTTTTTGTTCATGTAAAATTAAAGAACCATGGTGAAAGGGGCCTAACTGTCATAATGAATAGACCAGCAGTAATGTAATTCACTCAAGAAGGAGGAATCAAAGAATCCTGTGACATGGAAAACAGGATTTTTAAACATTAAAAGCAAAAACGGCCTCCACAGGTATTTGCAAATAAAAAGGTCTTTAAAAAGCTGCAATGGAAAAGATACCACTGCTCAGAGAAAAATGTCAGGAAAGCAAATTCTGATGTGTGGGGGTGACCAAAGCAAATGTATATTATGATTCACCCACAAACCTCCAGTAAACATGTGAAGAAACACTTACTTCTGGCAAAAACTGTTCTGGCTGAGTTCTAAATTTCACAATGAAATGCCCTGCTTCCAGCTGGATGTCGCACCTCCCAGCTAACCACCCTGCAATAATAGCTGTTGGATGCGTCAAACTTCCCTTTTCTGCAGACTGGCCGACAGGAGAGCAGAGATTTCAAAAGAAGGCAAACCTTGGCTAAGGCATGACAATAAGGTGTGAGCCCTTGTTGCACCTACTTCAAAAGAGCCCACACCACTTCAAAGAGACTTATAAAAAGAACTCTGGTCACAGGCTGAGCCCAGGAAGACAGATGGCTGTGGGGGATGAAGAGGCCCTCCCACATGTTGCACAGACACTCCCAATTGATATTAAAAGACTGTATAATTTTAGGCATTTTGCACAGCCATCAGACTGAGGATTGATCTCAATTTTATGCCATTTTTCATGTAATTAACAGGCGGTTTTGGGGATATAAATTGCATTTACCTGGGACTCTGGGAACTGTAATGGCCACTTAGACTAGGTTTCTCGCTGATCTGGACATGTGACAAATGTAAAAGTGGGTGAAAAGATGGAAAATGAAATTGGGAATATGTTTGATAACTTACATATTCATAACTGTTGTACATTTTATGAAAACAACAAACATGGGGCACATGGCCATGCTACATCCTACAGATTTGGCGATCGGCTCATCTAATCCCCCATGGTCAGTTCAAACCGAATATATGTTTCATATGGCAGTGGCTAGTACAATTAGGAAGTCATGATGCATAACTAGTTTTTGCCAAAACGTAATGAGAACCAAGGATGGTAATAAAGGGGAACAGACAGATGGTGCTCCAAAATCCCTAATCCAATCCTGACTGAGGCTGGAGATAGAGAGGGAGAAACTGTCCAATCCTGGCGGCCGGGATTATTGAATGGTACTTCCCCTAGATTGTACAATTAGTGATGTCAATTCTGCTATATAAGGGGGACTGTACTAGGACTCGGGACACACACAATCCACGGAAGACAGAAAAATGAAGACAGAGAAAAGGCTGCTGAAACATACCATCCTTGAGAGTGCATTGACCACACCCTTGTCCTAACTTTTCAGAGTGTCCTGAGATCCAGCTGGCTTTCCAGTATCTTTTTTTTTTAAAAAAAGGCTTGCTATGTAAGTAGCAAACACCCAGCCCTAAATTGCATAAGCCCTTCATGTTTGTAGCAGTTTATTCAATATGTCCCCCTTGAAATCCCTTAATTGCCAGTGTAGTTCAGCCATCTCCCCATAGAAGAATCTCTTGTTTGCCTGTGTATGTTAGCATATCTCCTTTGCAAAACCCCTCAGTTGACTGTGTAAATCCTTAGTATTTTTGCAAGTAAATCAATTCATTCTTCGGATTGAATTTCACATATCCGGATTGTTGAAATTTGAAACCAACCATCCTTGTCTAGTGTTTTCATTTAATTGTCGTTGTCATTAAAGTGTTGCCTCTAAAGAATGATTCCTACTGTGAGCTGAAAACCAAATTTGTCCCTGTATCTAAATTATGCCCTTCTAAGCCAGTGTTTGCCAGTCTTTGCCAGTGTCATTCCTATTTGCATCTGTCATATTAAACCCAAACAGTTGTTCCCATTGTGAGTATTCCCTTTGCCCAAAGCCCATCTGTTAATTGCCCCTGTCATTTTAACTAAAAAAACGAATTTCCTATGCGCCATTCTCGTTGTTGAAAGTGTGTGTGTCATTTTAAAGCTCATGTAAAATGAAGGTGATTCTCCTTTTCGTTGCTCTAAAACTTTATTTTCATCCGTTAAAAAGCATTTTTCCTAGAGTATTTCCCTTCTGCTATCATATTCTGAGTGCGGATTTCGAATTGCATTTCCTTCTTTTTTCATTGCTCAGAGCTGACCTGTCACTTCACAGCCCCAGCAAAATTAGTGTGATGTTCATATTCGTATATCGAAAAATTTCTCTTAACCTTTGAAAATGTGTTTTTTCAAGTTTATATCTCTTCCTCTACTATACCCCGATCACAGATTCTGAATTGCATTCCCTTTATATTTTTGATTTTCTTTCTCATGTTCAAATCGAATTTCTCGTGTTCAAATTGAATTTCCTGAGTGTTTTGAAGCCCGATTTGTCCTTTAGTCTAAGCAGCACAAAGTACTCTTATGTGCTGTCCAATAGCAGTAGTATTGAATCTTAGAGAACCCATTTTTTATTGTTGTAGAGGTGGCAGTGCTTAACTGTTGGTGCTATCACTTTGTGGTTATCTGTTATTTTTCTGTTCTGCCATTAAAAAATCAAAACTGACTACAATAGTATATCTTAACCTGGTGGTTTTGTAGAGAATGTTGCATTTGGTATTGCCACAACATTAGTGGCTGTGCAGTTGGTTAATGTTCCCTTTTCATTAAATAATGCATTAATACATATTTTATTGATACACAGCAGCCTAGTTCCTAGTCTATTGTGACACAGGGTGTTTGTGGAGGTTGGGTGCAAGACGGGTTGGAGGCCTACTCAAAAGAATCCATAGTATATTAAAAATATTAAAAATAAAAAGTGTTTTATTGTGCACCACATTCATTGTAGGGAAGGAGTTCCGGGTGCCGTGATTTAAAATGTGACAAAGGTGCATTGGCCATTTCTAGTTTCCATTGAGTAAATGGCTCGGCATAAGAAAGTTACGATGTTCACATGACTGCTGCAATGGATATGACTGCTACAATAGGGAAAAAGGAATTTCAGTACTTTCCATCTACATTTCTAATATTGTCTGACAAGCAATGCATCTTTTACCATAATCAGGACACACTGCCTCAGTGAGTGACCTCTTCTTTAGTTATGTCTTTTTTCTCATTGCTGATGCATCTACAAAGAAAGTAACTGCGTCTCACCACTCTCTTCTCCATTCAGCATGTGACAAAAGTCATGCTGCCTATGCCCAAGCTTTTATCCGAGCCAAATGCATTTTGACATATAATGATGTAGTAACGCTGTTCTATGCTCTTCAGGCTTCAAGCTCAGGGCATTGGTAGTGAAGTGGTGAGAGCTGGTTTCGAATGTCATATCTTCCAATGTTATTTTAAATTGGCCTTTTTTAATTTGGTTTCTTTTGTTCATGCCTGTAAACAATAAATACAGAAAAATATGCACTGAATTGCAAGCTCTTGATAGTACTTCTTTATGTCAAACTTTCAAAAAGTACCAGTACTTGGGTTCTGTAGACAGACATGATAACACTCTCATCAATTGTTTAAAATCAATGATCCTGTACGTGGCTGTTTACTTAATGTGGTTTGCACTCTGCAGTAAACTGCACTGAGAATGGCCTTGTGTGGCTGGCTGATATAGCCCGGAGCGGACTTGGAGGAGAAGCTAGAGTTGGCATGCAGCAGCGTACTGGGACCTTCTGTGCGCTCTCCCCACCTGTTGCCTCAACCTGGCATGGTGAGTTCTTTGTGAAATATCTTAGAAAAGCTGCGTCCCTAAGGTTTGAAACACAGTTTTCAAGGTCACACCATTGAGAGTTGTTCATTGCGTCAAAAGGCTTAAAATTTGCTTTGTCTGGTCCTTCGATAAACGTTGATGTTTTAATGATTTCAGGCAACAATCAAATGTGTGAACGGCTGAAACCCTGGAAAAGTAGTGGGGTGTCAAAATGTTCAATTGTATAAGGAACAAACTAACAGATGCTCTGCTTTATATTACAGGGTCTGCAGTAGCGGCCCTGTAGTTATGGTTAAGTTGCTCAACCCATAGGAAGAGCACTTTTTGGGTGACTTATAACTGTCACGTGCTGAACGAATCCTCATGAAACTTTGCAAAGTATATGGCCCCGTCAGATTGATTCTGAGAAGTTAGGTGAAGTTTTGTGCAGGGGTGGACAAAGTTATAGGAGGGATCCAAAAATGTGTGGTTTTTCCCATAGACCCGATGGAAAAAACTATTTGCTCAAGCCTACAGCCCAAACCGCTGGACGGATGTTCACCCAATTTGCGGCAGGAGTGGCGGCTTGGTTCTGAAAGCGTGCTTTTGTAGATTTGGTGTAAATCCGTCCAGTAGTTATTTTTAAAACTACCAAAAAGTAGGTCAAAATAAATTAGTGATATTTGGGTTCAGTCCGCAGACTCACTTCCCTGTTTGGTCTGTGGACAGGCCTCCGATTGGTCCAGGAGCCGGCCTGATGTCCGCAGACATCCAACGTGCCCCCTTATTGGATGGTGAAAAGCGTGAGGTGCATCATATTTTTGGAAACACCCTCCATGTTGGATTTGCAGACAGTGCCTGGTGTCCTCAGACATCGCAGTGAAAACATGTTAAAAAGCCCAACATTGCATTTGTCAAACTAACGAAACAATGTCTGGGGAGCTGAGGGGTGATGAGGATGGGATGGGATATGACCTTGAAAAGCCCAGAAAATGGGTGGCTTTTCAACTCTGATGTCCCCGAACAGTTCATATGTCCAGCACAGTAAAATGATGCTGGCGAACATCTCAGATGTTCGGGGACATCTATGCCTATTTCTGCATTACAGAGTTGGTGAAAAGCAGCTTTTGGTTGGCTTATAACTTTGGCACCACTCATTGAAACTGCATGAAATTTTGGATTTGTATTCTAGACTTGACTCCAAATGGTTCTCCAAGGTGTAGTGCTGTGGGATAAAAATTAGTGGGGGGTTCCCAAAATATTTTAAATGCTTATACATGTGGTGCCCTTTTCGTGAATTTGCACAAAAGCTTGCAAAAAGATCTTAGACCTCGCTATAATTCTTTTTGCAAAGTTTGGTGGGATTTTGTCAAAAGGGGGCAACATTAGAGGGAGGTCTCAACTTTTTTAGATGGCTTATAACTTTGTTGCCATTTGACCAATGTGGACAAAAAGTTTCAGAAAGAACGTAGACCCAACCCTGAAAGTTTGTGCAATGTCTGAATGGATTTTGTCAAGTGGTGGCTAGGTTATTTGACTTTTTTATGTATGTACATTTTGACACTTTTAAAAAATAAACATTTGCAGCATAATCATGTAAGGAGCATTGGCAAAGATGTGGAACATGGTTTGCAAATATGTCAGTGTTTTATTTTTTTAAAAGTATCATAATGTAAGTACAAAAGACAGTGATATACCTTTGGTGACTGAGATATAGCCTAAAGCCATGACCCGGACAATCTGGCTACTGGCCATGACCTCAAGGGACCAGCAATGGGTTAAAGTGGGCATGGCCACCAGGGACTGGCTATGTGGTCAAGTTTTTCGAAACTGGGATAGTTTTGAATGGGGAAAGAAAATATGCTTGTCGGTACAGGTTGAAGTGAAATATGCAAAAGGAGTGTCAGCAAAAACCTCAATGCATGGTTTTACAAATAAGTCCTGTTTTTTTTTTAAAGTGTGAAAATATAAGTACACAACAAAGTGATACAACATTGGTGTCTGGGCAATGTGCCTGGCCATCATCAAGGACAAATGTTTATTGTAAGTTGATTATTGGGGCATGCAGCATGGCCAAAGTGGTAGGTTTGAATGGGAAAAAATATTGTGCTTGTGGTTACAGCATGAAGTGGTGGAGTAGATTACAACAAACATGCATGACGGGCATTAGCAAGGACCAGAACCCAGATAAGAATCACTTCTAATTATGGAACATTCCTCGAATGTAAAATAAGGTTTCACTTCCTTCTCTTAACCCAAATCAGGGGCTCTTTTTTAAATCAGTAACAATGCCTGGATTCAAAGGTAGCCTTTCCTCTAATTAATAGATGAACGGACTGAGCATGTCGTGTTTTACGTAATTGCTTTTGGATTTATGTTTTCCTGAGTTAATGGTTCTTGCATTGATTCTCGATTTGTGTTAACTATATGTACTTTTTGTTCATGTTCAAGAATATGTATTCGTTGAAGTAAATATTTTTTTTTAATGTGTCCCCATGAGCTAGGTCTCACTGTTGTTTTGCTTTATTCCTGTTTGTGATTGTTACATTGAAGAGTTCTATATGATTTTGTTTTCAATAAAAAATATGCTTATTTTTTACACACTTGGGGCTTACGAGGTGTCTTTTGTTCTTTATGATTGAATGTGCAATGTAATTTTGTTGACAAACAGGGTTGGACTAGGTAACTGTGTTCAAATAATTCAACCAAAAGAGCCAATCCTTGACGTAACAGCACCTTTTTGTTTTTATACAATATATTTGTGCGCCAGACTGTTACGTCTCCCAAGGGGCAGACCGTTGCCACTATAGAGTGGCTTCTCCTTTGCAGATATGGGCAATGGGCCAGGCCATCAACAAGGACAAATGTTTATTGTAAGTTGATTATTGGGGCATGCAGCATGGCCAAAGCGGTAGGTTTGAATGGGAACAAATAATGTGCTTGCGGTTACAGCGTGAAGTGGTGGACTAGATTACAACAAACATGCATGACGAGCATTAGCACGGACCAGAAAGCATGTTTTTGGAAATATGTTTTGTGTTTTATTTTTCCAAAGTGTAAGAATGTAAGTATAAAAACTAGTGATTTACATTTGGTGTCTGGGTAGTGGGTCTGGCCCTTGGAAAACGCGAATGTGTACTCTGATTTGCTTATTGGGGAATGCGGCATGGCCGAAGCTCATGCCCCATGGATTTGGAGACTGTCCATGGCTGCAAGCCATGAGCACTGGTCATTGGTTACATTATAAGGGTATTGAGGACACTGAGCCAGGATCCAGGGTAGGTGCAGTGCATAATAGGTGTGGTTTCATGGTGGAGCCTTATGCCTTAGGCAATTGAACAATGATTTGCATCACCAGCATGCGCTGCTGACAATGACAGACATAACTTTGTGTTGCAAAAAATATGTTTCTTAAAGGAGGTTTATAGTTTTTTCCTATATATGAAAAGAGGAATTGTTAATAATTTATATACAATGATGTAACACCATGAATCATTTTCTCTTATAAAAACTATGACATTGACAGAAAAAATGTTAAAGGGATGTTATGGTTAAGATGCATTCCACCCTTGGGACTCCTCTGCTACAGTAGTTAGCTAGTGGTGTCCTACCTTAGCATACCTTGGCACTTTCCTCCTGGGTTCTCATGAGCACTTGCCCATATGTACTGCCCCTTGTATTTATGCACTTCTCTCACTGCACAATGAATTTGTGCATTTATTGGAGCACTGTGTACAATTGTTTTGTAAACATAAGGGAAATGTAAATGCAAATGATTTGCAGAAGATTGTTAAGTGGCAGTTGATGTGTGGAATCTTAATATGTTGATCGGGTTATGTGTACAGTTTTTGGAAGTGATTGGTTGATGTAGGTGTGACTGTTTGAAGGCAGGCATTGAGGGAGTGTTACACATATAAAATTAAAAAGTGTAGAAGGGCTGCCCTGTGCGTGTGTCATCTGGGTCTTTTAATGATTCATGACCTGGAAGTAGAACTGTGGACAATGTAGATACTTATAAAGGTCCATCGATTAGGGTCTTTATTGTATGCTAGAGAAATGCATTTCAGACAGAAAATTGTTTCTGTCCTTCTGTATTTTTTTCTAGTATAAAAGTGTCCATTATTCCCATTAGCATAACACAAAATGCTATCGGAAATGTTGTTGGAGAATCTTATTGAGTCTATCGACTTGACTGAGAAATGTATAGTAGATGTAGTCTATAAGAAACCTTTATCTGGTGTTTTTTTCTTATTTGTTGCAGGAGAGGTCATAAAGTAAGGTAGGGAGGGAAATGAAGGAAGAGGCACCAACCACAAATATGGAGGGGCAGGTGGACAGGGGAAGATGTTGCCCGTGTGTTACATCTAAGGCAGGGGGCAGTGTTTCTCATGCTCTGTGTTTACAGCTTCAAACACACTTCGAAATTGCTCCACCTTGCAGGGTGGTGTGTTGCAGTATATGCAGAGTACTGTTGTCTTCGAAAGATATGGATCAACAGCCTCTTTTATCACTTGCAAGGTAGCTGGTGGGATTTTGTGTCCACAGAATTAAGCTGTGTGGTTACAGTATTGGTTGAGGACGAAGAGGTGGAGGAAGACAACCTGCTACTTGCTAAGAAAGGAACAACCTTTCTGTGAGCGTTGTGGTGGTTGGATTTAGTGTGGGAGCGCATTGAGGTGGTCCCGTATGAGTACTGTCCAGGTAATCCACGACTGAGTACAGCTTTGCACTCAGTGTATTTCACTTTGGTAGCTTTAGCCTTTGGTACATTCTCAACAGTGGTAAAGAACTGCTACACCCATGATTCTCTCTAGATGCTAAAGGTGGGCACTTCCTCTACCTTATCTTCTTGATCCTCTTCATTTTCTTTTGAAGTACTTTGCTTTTTTTGTTGTGTAGGTCCTCCAGCTTGTGGTGGTGGAGAAGAGATGATAATAGCTGATGCCATTTTTCAAATAAATAGCAGCTTTGCTAATATTCTTTCAAAGTATGTGTTGTGTGCTAGATTGTTAATGGATAATGAGTAAGAATAGTTGTAGGAGCTGTGCAAATTTTGAGATTCAAAGTTCCTAGTTCAGCTGAAAATGCAGTTCCAAACTGTTCATGAAACGCGGACCCCTTTGTGAAGTGCGGACACACCCTCATGCTGCGTGGAAGCGCATGGTCACATGACAGTGTTTGGAAAGTCTGCAATGATGTTAGACGTTCACGAACGTCCACAAACATGAAAACAGTAGAAAAAGTTGCAAAAAGTGTATAGAAGTGTTAAAAATGATGCTAGAAGGTGGGAAATGGTGGTGTTTTAAGGTGAAACTTTGTAAATTGGACATGCATGTTGCTATATTGGGGTAAATATGATATTTGTAAGTTGTAGGAAATTAGGGTGCCCTTGTAAAGACCCATGAATTTCACTGAAAAAACTTTGTTAAAGGGATCTTATGGTTAAGTGGAACTAATAAAAACCTATGAAATTCACTGAAAAACCTTTGTTAAAGGGACGTTATGGTTAAGTTGCAGTAATAAAAAACCGATTAAATCCAATGAGAAAACATTGTTAAATGGACGTTATGGTTGTAAGTAAAACCAATAAAGAAATCAGAAATCTGACAGTTATGGTAAGCTAAGCAACCATAGCTTGGCCCACCAGTGCGCACTGCTAACACTAACTCTGGTTTTCCCTTGGTAATTCTAGCAAGACTTCTAGATGATTAAGGAAACTGAACCCTTCTTTATACAAATAGACAGGTCTGATCAACCCTAGGCTCTATTAACTGTGTTTAACGTGATCGGGCCATTTTTCTGATGCCGATGACATCATCATGTTCATAACGGGTGACGTCATCATGGGATTGCTTTATAATGCCGATCCCAAGATGGCAGTGCTGACTGAGATTCCTGAGCTTGTTACACTCTACACTCCTACCCAGGAAAGAATGCACTAGGCATTTCCATACTGTTCGCCACTTCAGGTAATGCTTTATCCACTAACCTGTCAGCTCCTTAACCACTGCCATTCTCCCTACAGGAGAACAAATAAATATATATATATATATATACATATATATATATGCTGCTGAAAATTATGGACAATAGTCCTAACGCATATACTAGCCTGAGGCTCTCGCAAGACTTTATCAATGTAACCATCAACTAGACATGCACCATAGCCCTTAGTTTACCCTCAACACCAATACGTCTGGCCCACGTACAATCTGATCCTACTATTCTGTTACTGTTCCCACGGACTTAAGAATTAGAAGTGCCACCAGGACTGTTATCGGTGTACTATGCTCCACAGATATGCTTATAAAGTAATAGGACAACCACCCTTCTCACTGGCCTTTATTTTAGCATCGCAGCATGTTAACAACGGGGCTCCATCACACGTGGGTTCACCTTTCTAATTTAAACTTGCACAAGCAATTAGCTCTTCAATACTAATCACCCTGAATACCCAATAACACTGTGGCACACCATTGTAACTAGAATCAGGGCACACCATTGCATTTATACCTATGCTATAACAAACCTGCACCAAACCTGCACTGACATATATCTACTGAGACTGATCACTTGGAATACCATCACCATGTGAGCCTTGGCTGGAGGGATGATTTATTGGTCTACACAATACTCCCATTGTTATCAAACAGTTAATATACCTAAAATGCTTCCTAACTCTCATCGTTATTCCTTTCATCTCTCCTCCTCTGCTTTTTCTCCTACTGGAAAACTCATAAGATGGGAATGACCCAAATGTATATGTAAAACAGTATTTTTGAAATTAAATACAAACGACTAGTGCAAGAATCTAATAATATTGGGATACAAAAGCATGTCAGTAATGTCGGGTAAAGCTTACTAAACGCTAAATCTCATTATCCAAGGTTGCTACTGTCCAAACAGAGGGTGCCAACCACAACAGGATATTGAGATAACTAAAGAAATGTTATGCATAATGCTACTAACCCACAACCACCTGTGACTTTGAACAGGGATTTTCTGTTTTAAATGTTGCCAATTTACACTGCTACGTGTTGACAAAGCACAAAACAGGGTGAATAGCACGTGCCACCATCTGGTTAATGTTGGTTTATACTCGCACAATCTAGGACTGTACCGAAGTAATCCTACAGATCCTTTCATCTAATCATTAATAAACATTCGGTTTTATATATCGATTTTTGACTAGACATTTCTTTGCTATGGAACAAAACTACACCTAACTTGCAAACAGTTGCATGTGACATATTATAGCTTTATAGACCTGCAGCGAGGGCGGTACAGGGCGCTATGGGCCCTGAAGACCGAGTTAATGGCCTGAGAGAAGCGAGGGCCTTTAACGAGGTTACAAGGCTAAGTTACCTAGGGTTATCCAGACGTGGACCCCTTGCTCACTGTTCTCAGAGAGGCACAGCTCCACCTCACTGATGAGGCCCGACTAGTCCAAAGCATGTGTCTGGGGTAACTGTTGGTTCTCTTGTGCAAAGGAGAATTACCATAGTTGTTCAGTGCTGGACTGCTCAAGTGGGCTTGACAAAGACTGATATGCAAATGGATATTTCCCCTTTGTGAAAGGTACAGTGAGCTGAAACCTGTGGCTGCAGACTCTGAGTGGGTACATTCCCACAGAACAGGTTATCATGCCATGTTCTTCCTTGCAGAGGGGCACCCTGACCTCTTTTTGTTATTAATACATGTATGTAGCCAAAATAGAACCACGCAAAAAACTAAATTACAATAAAACAGCCCCTACAAGAAGCCCCTTAAAAGTACTTCCCAGATGAATTAAGAAATGCAGCTATTTCAATTATGAATTAATCCTTGCCACTGGAACCTGAAAAACTATCTATTAAAACTCAACTACAGAAAGCCATTAGTAACATTTTATGTGATTGTCCATCTATTAAACACTCTCTCTAATCAGGTAACGTGCGGATTTGGGATATCCAAGAAATTATCCAGGAGATACTCTGGAATTAAGAACCCTTTCAGGAAGAGTGCCTTATTCTGAAGACCATGTCCAGCCTGAAAGAGGGACTGGGGGGAGTAGGGACATAGAATTTGCTTGAACATTAGCCAATTTGAAAAGGAGGAAAATTAGCCAATTTGCCTCCTTTTCCCCGCTGCAACTTCAATAGCTAGGATGCATCTCCTCCTGATCAAGTATGTTCAGGAGAGCATTTTCCGTGCAGTTAACTGCACTGTCCCCTCCCCCTCCACTCTCAGCACTTTCACCCTTTTCCCCCTTCCCTTGCATTTGTGCGATGTGAATGCCATCTGGCTTAGTTGGACCGTTGTCTGTCTCCCCTCTGTTCCCCTCCCTTGCCTTGTCGTGCCTTGAAACACTTGTGTATAGGTGCATTATAAATGCCATATCATATCATATCCTGGGCTTCCTCGCTGTGGCCCCACAGCAAGGAAGCCATCTTCAGGCCACATCATCCAGTGAGTGCCAAGGATGCTTTCCCCTACCTTCCACCCTGGGCTTCCCCAACACTTCTGTGTTGCCTGCCTAGCCCTTCCTCGCCTCCCCTTGCTATCTCTTCTCCATCCCTCTGTCCACCCCCATGCCTCATGACTGGTTGGTGGTTGGGTTAGCGGATCCAGCTCCACAGCCTGTTATATGAATCCCCTAGGGCAATTTTGCTCGGGCAGCTGGCTAAGGGCACAGGCAAAGGGTACCTTCTTTGGGTGCCTACCATCCCTGTTTGCCTGTTCTCCCTGGTTCCCCAGCCTTGCAGGACACCATATGATATGATATGATGTGATATATGATATGATATGATGTGATATGATATGATATGATATGATATTTATAACATGCCTATACACAAGTGTTTCAAGGTGCGATGAGACAAGGAAGGGGTAACAAAGGGAAGACAGACAGCGATCTTACAAGGCCAGGTGACATTGAGATCGCGAAAGAGCAGGGGAGGGGAAAAGTGTGAGGGGAAAGGGTAGGGGGCAATGCAGTACACACAGTAACAAATAAATTAAATAAATACAAATAAATAAAAAAGTGAGGCCAGCTGGTGGCAAGTGTAAGGGTAAGTGCAGACATCAAGTGTCCAGTGTTGTTAGGGGACTGTGGGGATACATAAACAGACCCCGAGTGCAAGGGTTGCCAGGGGGCAGTCAGCGCAGGAGTGCAACTGGCAGGGAGGGGACCTGGGCCCGAGATCAGAGGGTAGCCAGGTGGCCAGTGCAATTTCAATTTCAACCAGAAGTTCAGCAGGGGAGAGGAAGAGAGAAAGCAGAAGCAAAGAGGACGTTCTTGAGGTGCTTCCAGAACCAGAGTTGGTTCTCCTCAAGTTTCAGAGAGGCATGGAGGCTGTTCCAGAGGGACACCGAAGCCGAGGAAAGAGATCTACCACCAACTCGTTGCTTGTAGAAGCGACCAACCCTGAGGGAGTTGGAGGCGGTGGGCTTGAGAAGGAAGATATTCACGAAGAGAGAACTGACCTTATTGAGGCCCCAGTAGGCCTTGTGGACAATGCAAAGGGTTTTGAACTTAATCCTCACAGCCACTGGGAGCCAGTGCAGAGAAATAAGTCCTGGAGAGATACGATCCCTGGGCTTGAGGCCAGGGACAAGTCTTGCATCCTTGTTTTGGATGAGTTGCAGAGTGCGGAGTTAAGAAGCAGGCAGATTTATAAAGAGGCTGTTGCAGTAGTCCAGCCTAGAGAGAACCAGAGCTCTGGAGACAGTGAGCTTCTGGGGGAAGGAGAGGAAAGGAAAATACCTCTGATGAGGTTCAGTTGATAGTGTGACTTCTTAAAGACATCAGAGATGTGAGGAGACAAGGAAAATGTGGAGTTGAATATGATCCTGAGGATTTTAGGCTCACAGGTCGGAGCAGGAAGAGAGCCAAGAGAGTCCGGCCATTGAGTGACATGAAAGGAGGGAGCAGGTGTGCCAATGAGGAGAATCTCAGTCTTACTGTCATTAAGGCAGTGATCGTTGGTGGCACACCACACCTGGATAGCTGGAAGACAGTCATAAATGAGAGACAGAGAAGAGGTGGCAGAAGGGAGCCTGAAAATGAGCTGAGTGTCACCCGCATAGTACTGAATGTTAGGGCAGAGAGTGGCAATGCGCTGGGCAAGAAGTGCCAGGTATTGGTTGCACAGCCAGGGAGAGAGGTTAAATCCCTGGGGAACACCACAGGTAGAGAGAGAGAGACAGAGGAGAGGAAGGAGCTAAGTTGGTCCTGGGAGGGTCGATCGGAGAGGAACGAGGCAAGCCAAGCCAGGGCCTGATCGGTGATACCCAGGTTATCACTGAGATGGTTGAGCTGTCATATTCCATAGAAGGAGATGGTCATTGTGGCGCCGTTGGTCCAAATCACGGGTGGCGGCCATTTTGTCTCCCAAGATGGCGGCACCGTCCGAGGGCAGTGTTCCAGTCTTGCAAGAGTTGCTGGCTGTGGAGGCTCCTCCTCCTCGGCAGAGATCCGGTTATCTTGCGGCAGGCACAACGCTCGAGTGCGTTGCTACTCTTCCCAGTCAGCGCTTCGTAAGTTCGTCTCTAGGCTTACCACTATTTGCATTCTCATTTACTTCTTGCTAAACCTTCTTCTGTCTCTGTTTTTATAGAAGCCTCCTTGTTGCATTTCAAAGACAGCGATTCCGCTTCCTAAACTATATTTACGAGCTCCAGTGCGGAGCAAGACAGATCCTTCTCCTGTCTTCTACAACCGCTTCCATTCACACCAGGTTGGACAGTTTACACACATTGATTCGAGTCAGCGGTTTCACTCATTTCCCAGCCGCGTTGTTCGTAAGGCTTTTGCTTCGATTCGAATCTGCTGCCAGGTACCCTTTTCTCCTTCTCTTCTCGTTATTTCGAACTACCTGCCCGTCTCTTCTACCTTCTAGTCTCCTCACGCTTCCTTTTATATATATATTAGGCTTCCGAAGTTCCATCACGTTGTCCACGAGTCATCACTCTCAACGTTCCACAGATGCAATCCGAACGTATGCAATCTTGAGGCAATATAGATCACAATCCTCTTAATACTGGTAAATATTAGGCTACTGACATCCGCTTCTACTCTGTGTTTAAGCACATACTTACCTTTCTCTAATCTGTGCCTTTCTTATTTTTCTTTACGGTACCTGCATCCAGTCACCTGGAAATGTGTTAAAGACTCGCCCTTACCTGCTCACAGAGAAGACTTCCAACAACTAAGGCGGACAGGGTTTTCTTCCCCAGAGGGTTTCCCTGGGGAGTTCATTCCTTCCTGGTGTAAGCTATCACGGGATAGGAGGGGATTCCCCCGGGGGGGCTTCTCAAATTCCACACGTCCGGGTTACAGGATCAGGTCAGTGGGTGCATGTTTATAGGGAAATATTATTATTACTGGAAATGAGAAATATCTGAACAGAAATTATTACAGTTAGCAACGCCTAATAAATGTATATATATAGAGATTATCTTAGTCTCTATTTTCTACTTCCATTCGGTTTCCAGGCATAATTGTTCTTTCCCTTACGCTCACACTGCAATGGATCCGGCTCAACAACAACAATTATTGGCGGCGGTCCAGTCACTAACGGCCGAAGTACAGGCACTTAAACAAGAGAATGCGGTGTTACGGCAACACATGGGGAGGTCTCCTAGTTGTTCCGAGCTACCTCCTGGACCTTTACCAGGGGGACGCTTTGATGGAGACCCGCATAAGTTGAGAGAGTTTTTAGAGTCTTGCACAGTGCAGTTTACGTTTAAGACGGCATTCTTTCACACTGATAGGGATAAGGTGGGACACATGATTGCTCACCTTACCGGTCCCGCTCTAGCCTGGGCTACCCCTTTAGTCACTTCAAACAATCCTATTCTAGATTCGTATCCCGCCTTTGTGAATAGTCTTAAGTCCATGTTCGGGAGGCAGGAGGTCACAGTATCAGCTCAAGTACAACTATTAGACTTCCATCAGGGTTCTTTGGATCTCTTGGTTTATATTACCCGTTTCAAACAATTGGCAGCAGGCACGTCTTGGGCAGATGACGCCTTGATTACGCTTTTTAGACGGGGCTTGAATGAGGAGCTAAAGGATGAGGTCTCTAGAGTTCCTCGCCCACCTAATTTGGCCGAATTAATATCCATGGTTATGCAGATGGACTATAGGATTTTGGAAAGACGTCAGGAAAAGAGACGGCAAAAGAATTTTAGGTCTCAGCCTGAAAAGTCAATGGTCTCCCCCAAGGGAAACTTCTCTGACGAACCAATGCAAATAGGAGCTGCTCGGGGTCCTTTGTCCACTGAGGAGCGGCTTCGACGTCGCACCTTAGGGCTATGCATGTACTGTGGTTCCAAGGAGCATTCTTTACAAAATTGTCCGATAATTCTCTCTCGGAAACAGGGAAACGCTCGAACCCGACCGTCAGGGGAACCGCGGTTAGGGAATCAGTGAGCGGTTCCCCTTCTTCCTCCATTACATCCAATGGTACTGACGTCCCTGACACCTCTATGTTGGTTCTAAAGGTTACTTTTTCTTGTGATTCCTTGGGTTTGGTGGAGGTTCCCGCATTGGTGGATTGCGGGGCAGCAGGCAATTTTATTGATGACATTTGGGCGTCCCAATTTAGAATTCCCCGTTCTTCCAAATCTATGGCTATTCCTGTTGAATCAGTTGATGGGAGTCCGCTGGTCTCAGGTCCCATTAAGGAACAGACAGTTCCTTTACAGATGTCTATTGCTAATCATAGGGAAGTCATCACGTTAGACATTATCCGGACTGCCCATTATCCTGTGATATTGGGTTTACCTTGGCTTAGAGTGCACAACCCCTACATCAATTGGTCAGCGGGAACATTTTTTTTGGGTTCTGTTCACTGTCAAGAGCATTGTTTTATTCGTGGTACTGGTGAACTACTTTCTGCCTCGTCACATGAAGGGGAGGGTTTAAGAACCACTGTGCTAAACCAGATTCAGGGGATTCCTGAACCTTATCAATCTTTCCATAAAGTATTTTCTGATACTGAATATGCTGAACTACCACCTCATCGTAGGGATGATTGTGCCATTGATCTGCTTCCAGACCTCCCTATCCCATTTGGTCGCTTGTACGTGCTATCCGCGAGAGAAAAGGAGGTTCTTAAAGAGTATCTTCGCAAGAATATGCACAATGGTCTCATTGCCGAATCCACCTCACCTGCTGGGGCTTCCTTGTTTTTTATTCCCAAAAAAGACTCTGCTGAACTCCGACCTTGCATAGACTTTCGCGGATTGAACAGGATTACGGTTCCTGATCGTTATCCGATGCCCCTAATAGCTGACATCCTTGAAGCCATAAAAGGAGCCAGGATATTCACCAAGCTAGATCTACGAGGAGCCTACCATCTCATCCGCATCAAATCGGGTGATGAGTGGAAGACGGCCTTTCGGACGCCATTTGGTCATTATGAGTATCGCGTGATGCCTTTTGGATTGTCCAATGCTCCGGCAGTTTTTCAGCGCTTTATGGACCATTTATTCTCTGACATTCTCCTGCATTCAGTTATTGTATATCTCGATGATATTTTGGTGTTTTCTAATACTCCCACTGAACACATTGGTCATGTTACGGATGTACTACAGCGCCTTCTAGACAATCATTTGTTCTGTAAGCTGGACAAGTGTGAGTTTCATCGAGACAGTGTGGCATATTTGGGCTTCATTCTATCCGCTCAGGGGGTTTCTATGGATCCCCGGAAGGTTTCTGCTATCCGGGACTGGGCTTCTCCAAATTGCGTTAAGGATATCCAGCGATTCCTGGGGTTTGCCAACTTCTATCGGCGATTTATTCCCAGATTCTCTGAGATCATCTTACCGTTAACGGCTCTCCTCAAGAAAGGGGTTCCGTTCCATTGGTCCAAACAAGCAGAAGAAGCTTTCACCTCCCTGAAAGACTATTTCATGACCGGGCCTATTCTACTCTCTCCTGATCAGGGAAAGCGATTTATCGTGGAATCGGATGCCTCCCACTTTGCCCTTGGAGCTATCCTTCTTCAAGAAGATGATCAGGGGGTGGAGTGTCCCGTGGCATATATGTCTAAAACCCTTTCTCCTTCAGAACTGAACTATACCGTCCTTGAGAAGGAGTTACTTGCCATCAAACGGGCTTTTGAGGAATGGCGACATTTACTGCTAGGAGCCCAATTTCCGGTAGAGGTTCGGACTGACCACCACAATCTTCGAACCCTTCAGAATGCACAAACTCGCAATAGCAGACAAGCCCGTTGGGCTCATTTTTTCTCTCCATATGAGATCGTGTTTACCTTCATTCCTGGCAAAAGTAATTTAAAGGCTGATGCCTTATCTAGGAAGGAATCTACTGAGTGGGCTCATTTCCCGGCCGAACCTTTATTTCCCAATGCTCGTTTTGTGCATGTGATATCCAGTTTTCTTCAGTCCGTAGCAAGAGCTACGTCGGTTTTCCAACAGGATAACCCTGACCTGTTTCGGGCCCTGGGACTCACTGTATTGCAGGACTGTGCTTACCGACATCAGAAACTATTTTTACCCTCAGCGGAACTCCAAAAATCTGTTCTTACAATGTGTCATGACTCACTCATAGCTGGTCATCGAGGAGTCAACAATACTATGGAACTGGTCCGCCGCAACTTCTGGTGGCCTAGTCTTGTGGAAGATGTTAAACAATATGTGGCTGCCTGTACCGTCTGTTTACAATCAAAGGCACCTCGAGGTTCCCCCTTAGGTCTACTCACGAGAATGCCCGTGCCGATTCGTCCATGGCAGATCATTTCCACGGACTTTGTAGTGGACCTTCCTAAATCAACAGGATGTACGACCATTATGGTCACTATTGACTATTTCACTAAAATGGCCCACTTCGTGGCCTTGCCTAAAGTACCTACCTCAGCACAGATGGCAAGGATCTTTATTACGCATATCTTTTCTGTTCACGGGTTACCAGATACCATCGTTTCGGACAGAGGTCCCCAGTACACGTCTAGATATTGGCAACAACTGTGCAAGATGCTTGGTGTTACCCGCGCCTTGAGCTCGGGTTTCCATCCGCAAACCAATGGGCAGACGGAACGATTGAATCAGACCCTTGAGGGCTACCTCAGATGCTATGTTTCAGCATCTCAAGACAATTGGACGGAGTTATTGTCATTGGCTGAATTTGCTTACAATAATGCGCATCACACATCATTGAGATCCAGTCCTTTTCACTGTTCCTATGGATTCCATCCTACCTGCTTCCCTGTGGGGGTGTCGTCTGCGTCTTCTTTCCCGGATGTAGTCTGTCTGCTGCAGGAGATCCAGCGGGGTCACCAGATGGCTCTGTCTTCTCTTCAGAACTCTCAGGAACGGATCAAACGTTTTGCTGATCGCAGACGCTCTCCAGCTCCGGTCTTTGCGTCCGGGGACAGGGTGTGGTTGGCCTCTCGTTTTCTTCCTCGACACCTGGTGCCTTCCAAACTTTCTCCTAAGTACTTTGGTCCGTTTCCTGTGCTTCAACGTCTGGGTGAGGCAGCCTATCGTCTACGTCTTCCTCCTTCTTGGTCCAGGATTCACCCAGTATTTCATGTTTCTCAGCTTAAACAGGACGTGGCGGATCGCTTTTCCCGTCATCAGATGGCTCGTCCTCCTCCTATTTCGACTCCTTCGGGGCCGGAGTTTGAAGTTGCCGGCATTTGCGATTCCCGTTACCACCGGGGCCGTCTTCAGTACTTGGTGGATTGGCGGGGGTATTCGCCGGCTGAACGGTCCTGGGAACCGGCTTCTGCCGTTCATGCTCCGCAACTGGTTCGCCGCTTTCATCGTTCTCATCCAGGCAAACCGGGTACGTCAGCTCTTTGGAGGGGGCATACTGTCATATTCCATAGAAGGAGATGGTCATTGTGGCGCCGTTGGTCCAAATCACGGGTGGCGGCCATTTTGTCTCCCAAGATGGCGGCACCGTCCGAGGGCAGTGTTCCAGTCTTGCAAGAGTTGCTGGCTGTGGAGGCTCCTCCTCCTCGGCAGAGATCCGGTTATCTTGCGGCAGGCACAACGCTCGAGTGCGTTGCTACTCTTCCCAGTCAGCGCTTCGTAAGTTCGTCTCTAGGCTTACCACTATTTGCATTCTCATTTACTTCTTGCTAAACCTTCTTCTGTCTCTGTTTTTATAGAAGCCTCCTTGTTGCATTTCAAAGACAGCGATTCCGCTTCCTAAACTATATTTACGAGCTCCAGTGCGGAGCAAGACAGATCCTTCTCCTGTCTTCTACAACCGCTTCCATTCACACCAGGTTGGACAGTTTACACACATTGATTCGAGTCAGCGGTTTCACTCATTTCCCAGCCGCGTTGTTCGTAAGGCTTTTGCTTCGATTCGAATCTGCTGCCAGGTACCCTTTTCTCCTTCTCTTCTCGTTATTTCGAACTACCTGCCCGTCTCTTCTACCTTCTAGTCTCCTCACGCTTCCTTTTATATATATATTAGGCTTTCGAAGTTCCATCACGTTGTCCACGAGTCATCACTCTCAACGTTCCACAGATGCAATCCGAACGTATGCAATCTTGAGGCAATATAGATCACAATCCTCTTAATACTGGTAAATATTAGGCTACTGACATCCGCTTCTACTCTGTGTTTAAGCACATACTTACCTTTCTCTAATCTGTGCCTTTCTTATTTTTCTTTACGGTACCTGCATCCAGTCACCTGGAAATGTGTTAAAGACTCGCCCTTACCTGCTCACAGAGAAGACTTCCAACAACTAAGGCGGACAGGGTTTTCTTCCCCAGAGGGTTTCCCTGGGGAGTTCATTCCTTCCTGGTGTAAGCTATCATGGGATAGGAGGGGATTCCCCCGGGGGGGCTTCTCAAATTCCACACGTCCGGGTTACAGGATCAGGTCAGTGGGTGCATGTTTATAGGGAAATATTATTATTACTGGAAATGAGAAATATCTGAACAGAAATTATTACATGAGCAGGATGGCATGGTTGATGGTGTCAAAGGCAGAAGAGAGATCAAGTAAGATGGTAAGATGAGGACACAGGGGGATTACAATTGAGGTTGGAGAGCAGATCTTCATGGATGTTTAGGAGAGCAGTTTCTGTGCTTCTGGCAGCTCTGAAGCCAGAGTGATGTTCCTGGAGGAAACCCACAGATTCAGTGTGAAGATTAAGCTGGGAGATGGAGCTCAGCGATAGTTAGCCAGGCAGGACGGGTTGGCTGAGGGTTTCTTATGGAGAGGGTGCACAAGAGAGTGCTTCAGGGGGGAAAGGAAGAGTCCAGTGACAAACGAATGGTTGTAGAAGTCAGCCAGAGCAGGAGCCAGGGTGTCAATGTGGTCCTTGATCATTTTGGAGGTACAGGGGAGAACCTGTTATGACGAGACTTTCATAGATCAGACTTGTCTAGAAACCTCATCTGGGGAGAACAAGGGAAAGGCAGAGAAGGTGGGAGGAGGGATGGCCAAAGAGGGGCCAGCAGGAAGAGCAGAGAGTAGAGGGATGAGGGGGAGAGGAAGAGAGATAGGACAGGATTCCTGAGTTTTAGAAATGAAATGAGAAGCTAGGGCCTTGCAGGGGACAGGAGATGTATCGCCGGCAGCAGGATTGTCCAGCTCCTTGCAGATTTTAAAGAGTTTGGCCGAGTTGTTGGATGCCACAGAGATGCAGGCTTGGATGTGGGCTCTCTTCTTGGTGCGGACAGAGAGGCAGTTTTGCCTTTGGATCAGGCGGCGGGCCAGTTTGTCAGAGGATGTACCGGAAGCAGGCCATTATCTCTCAGCTCCCCCTACACTTGCGTTTAAGGGTGACGAAGTCTGAGTCATACCAGGAGTTGCACTTGGCTTTGGGCTTCAAGCGGATTCTCATGACAGGGGCAAGAACGTCAAGAGTATCAGATATAGCACAGTGGATCATGGCCAAGGCTGTGTGAGGGTGTGAGTCAGTCATAGGGAGATGGAGGAGTGAGAAAGTGGTGGTGAATGCCTCAACTGACACATGCTTCATAGGTCGGATAACCGAGCAGGTAGGTGGCAGAGCTGGAGTTGGCTTGGCCTGAGGGGTAAAGAGGGTGAGATGGGAGGAAAGGAGAAAGTGATCACTCCAGGTGAGAGGAGTGGTGAGAGGAATTGAAAGGGGAAGGTCCGAAGAGATCAGAACATTCAGAGTGTGACCTGCAGAGTGAGTGGGGCCGGAGGGGAGGATAGAGAGTGAGCGAGAGTCGCAGAGGTCGCGAAAGAGTCCAGAGGAAGGACAGGAAGCATCCAGGTGGATGGTAAAGTCTCCAAGAATGAGGAGTTGAGGGGTCGAGGCCAGGATGGAGGAGGAGAGGTCTGCCCACTCAGAGAGGAAGGAGGAGATCTGACCAGGTGGCCGATAGATAGTAGTCACAGCAAGGGACTGGCCAGGAGAGGAGTAGGGGTATCACAAAAACAACGGTTCTGTAGGAAAAGTGACTCAAAGGTTCTGTAGATGAAAGGACAGTATTCTAAAACACTCGGACAGAGTGGGGGTGAGGGGGGGTGTGGGTGGGAGGGGAGGTTGGGCCAGGGAAGGTCGCCCAACTCAACGTACCTGTCTCTAAGGAAGAGCACCCTGTCCTTAGCGGGAGTGCCTGTCCCTAGGTAACGTGTGTAGTGGCTCCTGACTAACAGAATAGAAAGGAGGGCTGGCCCTCGTATTCTATACTGGTGACCAACGTATTCAATGAAAGCACCACCCAACGCACAAAGAGCTAAGATTTTTGTTCAATCTTCAATCTTGTAGACAATCTTCAATATTGTAGACAGATCCAATTTTGTTTTTGTTCAGCAAAGTCCAGAACTGTGAATTAGATTCTGTGGCTAGCTGGGTGTAATTGGAAAGACCTGGGAGCAGGTCAACTGTATGTGTTCCTTCTTCTGTGTCAAATTTTAATTCTTGCCCATAGGTCGCATGAGAAGGAGCAACTAGCAGTTCAATAATTGGAAAAGCCTGGGAACAGGTAAAGGTAAAAGGGCCATAGGGCCTTGAGGTGTAGAAGAGGCTCTTATAAAAATACACACTTTCACCATAAGTGTGCATGAGAGCAATTGTGTGAAGCATTATCCTTTTCCTCTTATTGGGGACATTTGTATTGGGTCATGAGAGCCCTCATGACCTCTGGGTCGACCGGTTTCAATGGCAAGAGTAGATGAAGCCATCTTCATCAGGGCCATGATTCCATGTTAGGACCAAATCCGAGAGTTCAGAGTGGCTGAACTGTAACGGGCGTCTACTGCAGGGACACAGAATGGGGGGGCATGGAAAAAACAAGAGCTAATTAGGGGGGCATAGGCATAATTGACTGGCCTTATGGCAGAAGGGAAGTCTAACCACTCAATAAGATTGAGAGATAAAAAAAGACCAAACATGATGGTCATACATTACAGGAGATTAAGGGTGCCTGATCACCGGTGCTGTCTAACTCATCATCGGGGGTGGGGGTGGAGGTGGGGGGGGCTGGAGAGGCAGGGGAGGTGCCGGGTCCCCGCTCCCTTGTGACAACATGCTGGTAGTGGGAAGATATTAAAAGCAAATACCTCTGTGTCTTGTCAGGCGGGGGAGGAGGTGCTCTGGTCTGGTAATAGCAGGCAACACTGTTAAAGAAGAGTGAGTGTCAACACGAGAAGGTGTCATCAGAGCAAGTGAAGAAATGAATGAGGCTGGGGAAGCCAAGCATGGGGCTGCAGAAGTCCTAATCCATACCTGATGGAGTGTGCTTGCAGAAGCACCCTCGGCGTCTCCAGGTGCTCGGGAGCGTTGTGCTGCTCCAAAACGCATTTGATCAGTAAAAGTGCCTGATTGCCTCAGAAAACACAAGAGCAACGCGTCGAAATGACGTGGCCGGCTGTCAAGGTAACGCCGGTGGAGGGCGGTGTATGCTGTGGGCTGGTAGGTTTTCCCAACCGCCTCTCGAAACAACGAAAGACTGCATTGGGGACCGCTGAGTGTGCTGTGGGCTGGTAGGTGCACGCAATCGCCTCTCGAAACAACAAGAGAGCGCGTCGGGAGCAGCTGATGCTGTACACAAGCCTGATGTCGATGTCTGACGAACAAGGAGGCCCCCCACGGGGTCAAAATGGTAAAGCAATGTGAACGCTCAGCATGGAAGGGAGGGGGGTGGGGGGTGGCAGTGTGGGGGGGAAAGGAAAAAAAGGGGGTAAGGGAGGGAGGGGAAAGGATCAGGCAAATGGAGGCAAGGGGGGGCACAAAGCCTCAGTGGTGGTGTCCCACAGGGTTCATTCACCAGCTGGGGCCCGCAGGGGGAAAAACCCCTCAGAAACGAAAAGGCGGGAACGTTCCAGGAAGGTGGTGGACCCAGTGTCTTGGATCAGGGTGCTAGGCCAATGGTGCTTAGCTAGTGGCCAAGCCAAAAAACAGTAGGAGCCAAAGAGGTGGGAGCCAAAAAGGAGCCAAACACTAGAAACTGGTGAGTCCCAAAGGGTGGGAGCCAAAAATCCCAAGCAAAAACATGGAGAGCCCTGGAAAGGCCTAGGTGAGCACGGCTAGGTCTTGCCACTGGATGTTTTCATTGAGGCCTTTCGAACATGTGTTCAGTCTGAAAATCTATTGCTGTTCTCGTCTGAAGAGGATGTTGTTGAAGTTGCCCCTCTGGCAGGCGGTGTGATTCTCTCTATGATGGTCCATTTGAAAGTGTCTGCCGTGTGTCCTTCGGCTATAAAATGTTATACTAAGGGGGCTGTCAGCTTGTTGGTGCGTATGCAAGAGCGATGTTCAATCATACGTATGCGGACTGCCCTCATTGTCATGCCTATGTATCTCAGGTTGCACGGGCATGTGATCATGTAGATGACTCCCTTAGAGTTACAATTCGTAAATGTAGTCTGTCTCCACGGGGTCTGCCATCCTATATCTATCTCAGTGGTTCTTGCTGTCTGGCCACACATTGAGCAATTGCCGCGGGGGGCATGGCCTATAGCAGGTGATGTATTCCAGAGGGTCAGTTGGATCGGTCCTGTTGTGGGTGTGTTCTGTGCCAAGGTTTTGACTATTTTGTCTCTTATATTGGATCGTCTTTTGAGGGCGCACCGTGGGACCGGTATGTCCGTATTGCCTGTGTTGAGGATTGGCCATAGTCTCTTCACCTCTCTCTTTATTTTGTTCAGAAAGGGCGAATAGCTGAATACTGCTGTGAGCCCTGTGATGTTATCTTGTTTGGTATTCTGTTGCAGGGTGACAGACCTGGGGATGTTCCTGGCTCCTTTGTAGGTGTCTTTGATAATCCTTCTGGGATAGCCCCTGTCTGCCAGCTGTTTTTGCAGGAGTCTGGATTGTGTAGGAGAGGAGTAGGCCTGCGTAGGAATGACAGAAGTAGGAATCCACTCCAGGAATATCAGGGCTACACCCCCTCCAGTACGGTTGGATCTAAGCGCGGAGAGGATCTTGTAGCTATCAGGGAGGAGAGTGTCAAAGCGCATGACAGAGCTGGCCGTGAACCATGTCTCGGTGAGACCGAGGACATCGAGGTCAAGTTCTTCCAGGAGGTGGCAGATGTCAGAGGAGTGTTTGACAGCTGAGCAAGAGTTGAGAGTGGCAATATGGAGAAGATTGCCATCCTTGAAAGACTTTCTGGGAGACATACAACTCAGAGGTAGGCCCTGTCCAGGAGTATAAGAAGCCAAGGGGGGCAGAAGATGAAGGAGAAGAGGGCAACGAAGCCGAGGAGGAGACGGGGGAGGCAAGGATGCTGTGGAGGGAAGAGAGGGGACAGCAGGAGAAGACAGGAAATTGATGAGGCATAGAAAGCGTCTACTAAAGAGGATAAGGTTGGCCCGACGGCCTTGCACCAAGACGGTGCCATTCAGGTAAACATTAATGTTGACCTTAGAGGAGTGGAAGGGGGCCAGTACATCCTCCCACCGGGTGCCACCATTAATGGGAGAAGAAGAGAAAGGAGAAAGCACAGAGACCATACAAAGAGTCCATAGGTCTGGACAGCGAACAACAAAAAGGATGTCGGTGGGGGTTTGTCTGGAGGAAGCACTGGTATAGGTGTCAGCGATAGGGAGGCCTGGGTTGGAGACGAGGATGTCTTTTTTAAACTTCTTCCTCCCAGATTTAGTGAGGAGAGCACGGTAGTCGATCGAGAATCAGTTAGAAAAGATAGGAGAAACAGGGAGCACCATAGAGTAGGTAGGGAGAGGAGAGATGAAGAGGGTAAGCCTCATGGGGGGGAGCGGCAAGACACTAGGGAAAGACACGAGGCAAGGATGCTGTGGAGGGAAGAGAGGGGACAGCAGGAGAAGACAGGAAATTGATGAGGCATAGAAAGCGTCTACTAAAGAGGATAAGGTTGGCCCGACGGCCTTGCACCAAGACGGTGCCATTCAGGTAAACATTAATGTTGACCTTAGAGGAGTGGAAGGGGGCCAGTACATCCTCCCACCGGGTGCCACCATTAATGGGAGAAGAAGAGAAAGGAGAAAGCACAGAGACCATACAAAGAGTCCATAGGTCTGGACAGCGAACAACAAAAAGGATGTCGGTGGGGGTTTGTCTGGAGGAAGCACTGGTATAGGTGTCAGCGATAGGGAGGCCTGGGTTGGAGACGAGGATGTCTTTTTTAAACTTCTTCCTCCCAGATTTAGTGAGGAGAGCACGGTAGTCGATCGAGAATCAGTTAGAAAAGATAGGAGAAACAGGGAGCACCATAGAGTAGGTAGGGAGAGGAGAGATGAAGAGGGTAAGCCTCATGGGGGGGAGCGGCAAGACACTAGGGAAAGACACAGGGAGGTGTGCAAGCAGATAAGACAAAGAGGGACAAGACAATAGTAGACAATTGACCAGTACGACAAGAGCTCAGACAATAGTAGAACAGTCTGCTAAGTGAATGATTTGCTAAGAGGACAAAACCAAAAACAACAAGGACAATAGTACAACAGTTTTCTAAGTGAACGATTTGCTAAGAGGATGAAACCAAAATCAACAGGGACAAATTAGTTGGCAAATGAGAACCTGGAGGAAGCAAGAATGCAACGGAATAGCAGTACAATATAGGACAGGGCAGTCAGTGAGGTGAATACAAAACCACAAAACACCAAAAACAGGAGAAATCAGCAAAAGCGGACCTAGATGAGGGAGGGATATAAAGGAGAAAATACAGGCAGTGTAAGCAAAACAGGGCAGTCAGTGAGGAAAAAACAATAGCAATGAAGAGTGATGACCCAAGTAGGCAAACATACCGCAGAAACGGGACAGTATGACAAACAGTGATCAGGGTAGACCAGGCCAGAAACAGAGGGCGCGTGGTAGCAGGGGGAGAGAATGGGGCCTGAGGCAGTGCGCAGAGCACACAGTCAGGGGATTATGAAGAAGTTGCGAGACACGCAGTTTGGGAGTTGAGAGGAACCATGCAGTCAAGGATTGCGGTTGACCACACGGGCAGCATGAGGAAATGCGCAGGGGACACATTCAGAGAATTGCGAGGAAGTTGCAAGGTCACACAATTAGGGTGGTGTTGGCAGGAACCATGTAGTCAAGGATTGTGAAGGGACCACACGGACTAGGGTACGAGGCAATGCATAGAGCACGCGCAAGGGGACCATGAAGAGGAAGCGAGGACACACGAACAGGGGCAAGAGAGCGAGGCAATGCATTGGGCACACAGTGACGGGATTGCAGGCAGATGCAAGGGCACACGATCAGGGAGTTGCGTGGAACCCGGCAAACAGGTTTTCAAGGAACCACGAGGGCTGGGGAGTGTGGCAAGTGCAGAGGACATGGTCAGGGAACGTGATGAGGAAGTGTGTACATGTGATCGGGGGGCAAGGAACCATTCAATCAAGTATTGCGAGGGTTCAGACGGGCTACAGCCATGAGCAGAGGCAACGGGCAGTGCAAGGGAGGAGTATGAGGGGCCACGCAGGTGAGGGGCGAGAACCACACAAAGTGAGGGTGAAGGTGACCGGGGCACATGCGTGAAGTAGAGGGTAGGTTGCAGGAGGAGGGCAAGGAAGTGCAGAGCAGCAAGCAAACTCCCAACTTCTTGCCTGACGGTGGCAGACAGAAGAGTAAAGCATCCGCACTCACAGTGTGCACCACAAACCCCTTCTTCACCAAACACCTGCGTCGCTCAACACAGTGGCCTTGTACTGCTCAGGCTTTGCCTGCAGAGGGTCCCGAACCTCGGATTATTCGGTAGCGTGGATGTCACAAACGTGTTACGTGGAAAGTCAAGCAGCGTCCCTGTGGACCTGCATCGCCCAACACTGCTGTATTTTCCTGCGAGAGCTTTGCCGCAGAGGGTGCAGAACCTCGGATTTTATGGGCTAGGTAGCGTGGACTTAACAAATGTGTTACGTGGAAAGTCTGGAAGCATCTCCTGCAAACCTGTGTCCCTCAACACTGTGTCTTTGTTCTATGAGCGCTTTGCCACAGAGGGTACTGAACCTCGGATTATATAGGCTCGGTAATATGAACGTAACAAGCGTGTTATGTGGAAAGTCGGGCAGCGTCTACTGCGAACTTGCATCGCTCAACACTGCAGCCTTGTCCTGCGAGGGCTTAGATGCTATACATCTACTGCTACTGTCTGTACTTTGTATATTGCCACACTTACATTTTGTGGGCCTAAGTTCCCCATTTTGGATTGCTGTTTGAGTCTTGTCAATGTTTGTATTTTACTGTTAAGTGACTTCAATTCAGCCATCCCACTAAGACAGTGCCTCGTCTGGGACGCCCAAGGAGGAAAGCCCTTATTTATATATTTTTATGACAAGTTATACTCTGGATGATAAACCCTTATATAACGCCCCTCTCTTTGAATCCCCCTGACCTCACTGAGCCAAGAAGTAGGTTTGTTTTGCAATTTAAAAGATTTAACAGAAATAACTGATAGGGTTTCACAAGAGATAATATGTTCACTTTTCCCCTTGTGGTAATTCACTCCCCCCTATGCAATATAAGGAGATGTAAGTAGAGCACACAGTTTTCAGGGATACAATCACAATACAATACGAATTTCAGATTTAACAGAAATAACTGATAGGGTTTCACAAGAGATAATATGTTCACTTTTCCCCTTGTGGTAATTCACTCCCCCCTATGCAATATAAGGAGATGTAAGTAAAGCACACAGTTTTCAGGGATACAATCACAATACAATACGAATTTCAGTTCCCCCCTAGCAAGCTTAGAGAAACAGGGATGGTTTTAAACACAGGCCAAAGTACTTTTAAATGTGGTATGCAAAGAAGGGAAAAATATGCTAAAAATGATTTTAATTCCCTGTAGGAGATTCAGGGTAGGTGATAGCTATTTAAGATTAGTGCAAGTCACACTGGCAATGCTCAATGAGGGATTAGCAGGTTGAAAACGAATTTTAGCAGTTCAAGCAAAAGACGGCTATCTTTGACAGAAAACGAAATTGAGCGAAATGACAATTTGCGGCAATTTTTCCGAATGCGTCGAGCGCGATTAAGGAAAAACTATAAGGAGTAGAAAGCTTAGATTCTTAGCTTTAAAATGAAAGTTAAATCTTGTTCCTAGTACACGGTTCCAACGATACAGACAATTTTGTGAAGGTCGTTTTTCAGAAATGAAATAATGATTCAAAATGGCAAAATTACACTTTTACAGGTTTAAAATCGGAGAAGGGACACACGATTCATTGATGCAGTTCTGGACAGGTTAAAATGGTTTGAATCAGATTATTTTAGACTAAGAGATTGGTTCTGGCACAGTTGTAGCTGAGTACTCACACTATAAATTTGAAATAGGCTGTCAAGATCTGGTCAGGTTGGCTGCGGTTCTCTCACCACGGACAGTCTTTAGTACCGGTTCTGCTCACAGCGATCTGGTCTGGGTCTGCTAGCAGCACTGTGGTCTGGTCTGGGTTTCTGGTTCTGCAGGTCTGGATCAAGTGGATTCTGGATACAGCACTGCTTTCTGGGTACTGGCACAGGGTTGTAGGCCAGAATCAAACAGCTTGCCCGGCTGTTGAATAGTTTGGTTAGGTTTGCTGGATGCTGAGGCCCGCTGAGAAGAGTTCAGCTGTTTGGGTTAGGCCTCTCTGCTTTAAGTTCTGGCTTGGTTCTGGATCTATCTGGAGTTGAGTTCTGGATCTTGAAGTCGTCCGGCAAAATGCTTCGCAAGAAAATGGAAAGTGAGTCTCTTGCCTGTCCAAAGCAGTCTCTTTTTATGTGTTTTGAAAATGGGTGTGTGCGTGGGCATAACTAAGCCTGCCCCTCACAACTTATCCTTGGCCCAGTCCCCCTCTCTCCCTTGATTGGGGAAGGAATGGAGTGTCATCGTGATGTGGTATGTTTTATGAGTCAGAGGATCCTCCCCTTTGCATTTACTTAGAAAAATCAATTTTACCCAAAACACATATTTCCCAGATACACAGTTTGTTGAAATTACATGTACACATTGCAGATGAATTAAGGTACATTCTTGCCCAACTCTGATCTTCCTAAGAGCTTGGGTTCAGAAATGACAACTTATTTTCATTTTTGATTGGTTTTCCAATATTGGACTTTTACCCAAATTTACAGAGGTACACCCCTCTTCTGGGCAGATTGCAGTTATTTACTATGTCTCTAGCATAAACCCTGTGTCTGCAATATTAATAAATAGTGGGGTTCGGACCCAGAACACTGCACAAAGTGGAGTTTGGTCACAAATCGTGAGGGCATTTTCCATATTAAGGACCCCCAAATTGTACATTTCTGTGAGCTTAATACAAGATTTTTTAAGCAATTTAATCAACATACATTTGCCCTTAATTGAATTCACATACCAGTCTGGCTCACCCCCCAGAACTTGGTGAGTCAGATATCACAGGCCTCTCCTTCCTGGCAGGGCAGCTGTTGACAGTTACACCCTAATCTGCATTTCTATTCAATTGAAAGGCTCTATTGTGTTGTGTCCTGCAGGTTGCAGGGGAAACTCCTCCCTCTCAATCAACAGGGCCATGTGATATCCTGGGCTGTTGTGTGGTTCTCTGAGGTGTTAAGTGTTCTCAGGAAAAGCAGGTCTTTTGAACTTTTAATTACATCAGACCACCTTCTGTTCACTGCAAAGTTCTGCAAGACAGCTCTCCTGTCAGGATTTATAGAGTGCCAGCGCCGGTCAGTGGCTTGCAATGGTACTGCACCCATTTTTGGGAGCTGTCTTGAATTAATGTCTTTCAAAAAGGGGATTTAGCTTGACAGCATATGATTTTTGTTTGACATGGCATTGATGTGGATCTGCAGTAGAGTAAAGTAGAACACTCAACCAGAGTTGGATTTTTGTTTGGTGGTTTCGGGCCCATGATCGTAGCAATGTTTCACATTAATAAAAACAGATTTTGAACAGAACCATCTTTCTTTGCACTGGTGGGTGGCAGGTCAGTGGACCATTTTGGTGTGCGCAAAACTGCGCGGTTCTCTGGGATTCTGGCGCAATGTGGGCTTTTTTGACCATCTTGGATTTTCTGAGCCCACTGCCACAAATGTTGCAGCATAATAACTCGAACATGGGTCAAAACCCCTGACATACTCCCCCACCCGACTGCGCTTTGATTTCGAGTCGAGGGGGCGTCGGGTGCAAAGGATGTTTTGATCCACGCGCTGGGATGTCTGCATCATCTTCTTCCGATTCCACAGATGACAAAGTTCAGCATCTTTTCCTCCATCAGGGTGGATCGATCGGTTCTCCTCGCCGGTCCTGATGGGAGTATTGGACGGTACCCCGGGCCCCTCGGATCTTTGCTCCCGGATCCCAAGGTCGTCTTCCATGGTCAGTCTCCAGGTTTTCTTTCTCCTAGGATGACAAAGCAATGCGGCAATACCTATTCGTAGACATTTCTCCCCCACTATTGATACAGTGGGGCGGCATATACATTTTATAAATCAATAGACATTTACATTCTTATTTTCAAAAAAACAAGATATAATCAGAAGACATTTGCATTCAAGAATCATAGTATTTTAAAGAATATATGTGGGATATTTTAGGGTTGGAACTGAATTACTCTGGAGTGGCTCCCTCTGTTATTGCAGAGGACTCCTCCAGTTGCTGCAGTGTGTGCCTGGGATGGCAACACTTTAACTGATTTATATGGACCCACTTGTCTTCCCCTTCTGCCAAACTACCTTTGGAGATGCGGATCTTGTAGGCAACTGGGGAGATCTTGTCTATAATTCAAAAGGTCCCTTCCATGTAGGCAAACATTTTCGATGTTTGGCCTGGTTTCTTTGGAAATTGTATAGATAAATCCGGTCTCCTACATTGTATTCTTTCCTGGTTGTTTTCAAATCATAGTGAGTTTTCCTACTCTCAGCTGAACTTTCTAGATTCCGCTGAGCATAGGCAAAAGCATGTTGGAGGTGTTTCCTTAATTTCTCAACGTATCCGTGAGTTGTGGAGGCATTTATTAATGTCTGCTCTTGGGCCCTGTAGAGCAAATGCTGGGGAAGCACCATCTTGCGTCCAGTCATCAGCTCAAATGGTGACATTTTAGTTGCAAATGAAGGGGTAGATCTGATGGCCATTAGGACCAGAGGTAATCGGATATCCCAACTTGGCCCAGAATCTGCCACAAACTTTTTAATATGCTCACAATGGTTCTGTTGTATCTCTCCACTGCACCAGAAGAGGCTGGCCGGTAAGCAATATGTAGCTTCCTTTTAACCCCCAGTATCTCCCACATCTTAGTCATTACTTCGCTGGTAAAATGGCTACCTATGTCTGACTCAATCCTTTGGGGTAGACCAAAACGCGAAAAGATGTGGTTGATCATCAGGGCAGCTGCTGTTTCTGCCTTGCAGTTTGGGGCCGGGAGACATTCCACCCATTTGCTAAATAAGCATGTCACCGTCAACATGTACTTATTCCCCTTAGAGGAGCGAATCACGGGGCCTATGAAGTCGATTTGCAAATCTGACCATGGCAGTGTCATCCCCCTCTTTTGGAGAGGTGCACGGTGTGTGAGGGATGTTGGCTGAAATTGTGCACACACAAGACACCCCTTCAAGTATTAGTTGAGGTCCTGCTCCATGTGTGGCCAGTATGCAACCTCTCGTAAGATCTCAAGTGTTGTATGAAACCCCCTATGACTGGCAGTGGCCGCATCATGGGCGTGACTTAACATCAGGCTTCGGAATGAGGTAGGGACCACCCACTGATCATGGCCAGTTAGGGATTTCCTTACCAACAAACCGTCTTGGATTCAGAACATTTTTGGACATTTCATCAACACTCTAAGGTCCTCTTTCCCAATGTAATCGTTATCCGTCAGGGGAAAGTTCTCAGGGTCCTCAATGTGTTGGTAAAACTTACCAATTATTGGATCCCCCTTCTGAGCCGTAATCAAATCAGCATCTGGGGTCTCCTTACTCCATTGTGCAGTTGAAAGATCATTGTGAGCATTTGTCTGGGACCTAGTGATAGCAGTGACCTGGATTTCCCCCAACAGGGACTCAATCCCCATTAGATCCCCTTGGATGGCCCCGGTTTTGGCCAGCTGATCAGCTAAGTCATTTCCAGTTTTGTCTGGTCCCTCTACTTTGGAATGACCCTTGATCTTTTTCCAGAAGATGGTCATCCCGTTCGAGGTGACCAGATCATCAATGTTTTGAATTAACTTCCCATGTTTCAAGGGTTTGTTATTAGCACATAACATGCCTCTGGTTTTCCAGTTAACCTGGTGCTCCACGAACCTGTTCCGTACATAATCCAAGCCTGTGATTATGACCAGTTCATGGAGTTGATGTTGGACATCAGTGAGGATGGCTTGATGCACAGCCATCAACTCTGGCACCTGACTACTTCTGGGACCAATTTTTTATCCAGGTTCTGGGGACTCATTCACCCATGGATGCCCTACACCGGCCACAAGTTCTTTTTCCCCGTTGTTGTCAACATGGTAAGAGCATCCATCCACATAGACAGTGGGCATTCCCTCACACTTGTCTTCTTCAAAGACTTTGTGTGGTGAATTACGGTATGCCTCCATGTTGTCCTTGATTTTTAGACTTTCGTCCTCGAGACACTTTTCTCTGACACAATCATGCAAGTCAGCCAGAACTTGCGCGAGGGGACTCTTCTTGTTTTGGCCATATCTGACCTCCACAGGAAAGCCTTGCATTGACAGAATCCAGGAAGTAATTTGGGAATTACTCACATTTCCCGCCCGGATTCTGTCACTTTGGAGATATTGCAGAGGCTGGTGTGGAGTCTCCAGTATGATGTGTTCCCCCTGGATGAACGGGCGGTAATTCTTCAATGCCCACACCGTTGCCAGGAGTGCCTTCTCACAATCGTTGAATTTTTCCTCCACTGGGGATAAAGTTTTGCTCGCATAGGATATTACTTTATTGACCTTGTCATGCTTTTGGTATAATACTGCCGTCAAGCACGTATTAGAGAACCCTGTCTCCAGGAAGAACTCCTTGTTTCTGACAGGGTAAGCTATGCAAGCCGCTTCGGAGAGACTTCTTTTGAGTTGTCTTACTGCCTCAGATTGTTCTGGACCCCATTCCCACTTGACCCCCCCTTCAAAAGATTAATCAGGGGTCTAGTGATCTCTGCATAGCCCTCAATGAACTTTCTGCTGTAATTAGTCAGTCCAAGGAGGCTCCTTAGTTCCCGCAGAGTTGTGGGATCCTTCAATTTTTGGAGGGCTTCCACTTTCTTTTCCTGGGGACAGAGACCCTGAGGAGTAATCTCATGCCCCAAGAAATTAACACGGGTTCTACACCACTGTGCTTTTTGGAAGGAAAGTTTTGCTCCGGCGGCCCTCAACTGTGTTAGAACATAACGGATCTCCGCTATGTGTTCCTCCACAGATGAACTTTTAATGAGGACATCATCTACATAAGCCAGGTTACCCCTTTCACCCAGGTCGGGCATGGCCTTGTGTAGGAAAATGTTGAACTCATTGCCAGAGTTGAGGTATCCGAAGGGAGTCCGGGTCCATGTGTACTGCTGGACCCCAAAGGTAAAATCCAGCTTGTATTGGTCCTCCCTACTGACAAGCACAGTCCAGTATCCGTTGGTCAGGTCTATTGCAGTGAATACCTGTGACCCCTGGATCTGGGCCAGCCCTTGGTCAATGTAGGGAAGAGGCCATCGGGAAGTATGGACCCGTTTGTTGAGCTCCCTAAGGTCGGCGCAGAGTCCTCACTGGCCATTTGGCTTCAATATCCCCAGCACCGGATTATTGAAGGTGCTGTGGACTGGACGGATTATCCCCTGGGACTCAAGGTTCTTAATTATTTCGGTAAGGGACTCCATTGATGCGAGAGGCAAGTGATATTGCTTCATAAACACTGGACTCATGCCAGGGTCTCTGGGAATTGTTGTTGTGTGGATGTCGGTGCGACCACAGTCATATGAGTCTACCACAAAGAGATCTTGGTAATCCAAGAAAACTTGTTTCAACTTTTGCTTCTGATCCAGAGTCACACAGGCATCAGCTAGGTTGACTCTCTTCCACCATCTGCCTGAAGCCTGGAAAGACTTCTGGTTTGGCTATCTTAGCGGCCTCCTCCAGTTGGGTGGAGAAGTCCCCGGTCAGAGTGCTGATTTGGACTGGAGACTTCAGGTGGGAAAGGCAGCCCTCATGGACCTGGAAAATCACCTCATCCCTCCTGAAGTCACAAGTCACATCTTCCTTACCGTAAGGGCAGGAAGTGTACACCAGGAAGTTCCCCCCATGCCGGGTAAAGATCCTGTCTGGTGTTGTATTGTCATCACTGTCACTGTCAAAGCAGTCCTTGGGGATTGGTCCTAACAGTTAATTTCCTAAATCAATGGAGAAATGTCAGTCATCAACTGCCATTCCAAAAATGGTGCCTGCGGCTAGAGTAATACTCTTTAAGTCGCTGTTATCCACCTCTATTGAAATGGTGTCATGTTCTATGTTGACTAATGGTGTTGGGTTTACCCCTAACCCTTGCTGTTGGAGAAAAGCATTTAGATGAATATAAGCATCAGGGTTTTTCAATATTTGTCCTCTTTTAACTTTCATTTCCAGGGAGAATTGTCGGGTCCTTTCTGGGATGGTGACTTCCTCTTTATCCTGAATTTCAACTGCATAAGGGAGCAATTTAGCTGACCTAAATGCTTTTTCTGGATCATCAAAGCCCATGGGATTATCCGCCAATCGGGACCAAGGTTTGAAGTTTATTAGGTCCAAACTAAAGGCAAAGCGATTGAGAATGTCACTGCCTAAGTAAAAGGTGGCAGTGATATCTCGCACGACCCAACAATTATGCACTACGCTGTTGTTGCCAATGGAGATTTTGAGCATACACCTGCTTGGCAGGAGATGTTTGGAATTGGGCGTTTCCAGATCCATTTCCCATTTGTCTATCAGTTTGAATGTGGGAATGGCTGGATCTTTTGGGAGTTGGCGGAACATTCCTTCGCTGATGAAGCTCTTACCGTTGTTCACACACAGTCGGGCGAGAACAGAGTCCTTCCCATCATTTAACTGAACAGGGATGAACAACTGCTCTCCAATTTGCTGAATATCAGCCAGGCTCTGAGCTGATTTCACATCTTTCTGGACTATCGGAGTGGGAATGTCTGATTGTGACTTAGTAAAGAATTTCAGAGTGTTTCCTTCCAGTGTGGAATACCACCTTAAACTGGAAGGAAGGTTGATTTTCAGAAATAGAGTGGACCCCCCATCACCAGTCTGTTGTCCTACTGCTATTACTGTCACATCTGGAATTTGGTTGTTCTGGAAGTGAAATTCTACTTGGTCCGATTTTTATTCATCCATGTGGCTGGTGCCGTTTAAACTAACATGGTTGACGCTCTGTTTTAATTTTATTGGTCGGCTAGTCTGGGTCCAGAGGACCTTGTTTATGCAATCTATTAGGGGTGACAACCTTCTCAGGAGGTTATTCCCTAGTAAACAAGGGGTACCCTCTGGAGTCACTACTATGACCGGGTATTTCACCTTGTGTTGCCCAATTTTGATGTCCAAATCTGCAGTCCCCTCGATGGGAATTTCCTTCCCGTCAAAGTTCTGAAGTTGTCCAGGAAGAGAGGTGAGAAGAATTTGGTAATTCTCCCCCCTTCCTGCATTTAGTCCATCAAAGGCCCTTTTGGACAAAAGGGTAGCTTGGGATCCAATGTCCACCAGTGCCAAAATTGTACCCTGCCCCTGTACTTGTACCGGGGCATAGTATCTTCCCTCCTTCTCCTCAAGGCGGCACAGATAATGCACATTTTTGGACAACTGGTGGGCTAATTTTCTGGTTTTGGACATTGAGAGAGAAGAGATTTCGGCAAAATTTTGTGGAGAGTCTAGGGAATCTGAAAGAAAAAGTTGGCAACTGGATATGGTTTTGGGTTCCCCTGGTTTCCGGTTCTGGGCCGCCCCCCCCCTTTTTGGAGGCAGTCACCAGGATGGGTTTGGACCAGGGATTTTTGGTATTGTTGGTTCTGGTATAGGATGATGGGCGGCGACAGCTCGATCCCCACATCTACCCAGTCTATTGATTTGGTTTTAGGTTCCCCTGGTTCTGGTTCTGGGCTGCCCCCCCCTTTTTGGAGGCAGTCACCAGGATGGGTTTGAACCAGGGGTTTTCAGTATTGTTGGTTCTGGGATAGGATGATGGGCGGCGACAGCTCAATCCCCACATCTACCAAGTCTGGATTGGAATCCCTTGGGACCCATTTTTCCTTGGGAAGAGTTCCCCCATCTCTAAAGGAGAAGATCCTTTCCCCAGGATCCTCTTGGGTCCCTCTCCCTCAAATTGGAAGATCTGTACCTCCTCCTCAAAGTGGGTCTGTTTGGGTACTTTGTTTCTCCTACCCCCCCTCTGCTTCTTGGGAGGCAGACTTTCAGGGGCAGGAGATTTTGTTTCCGGTTCCTGGGCTTCCAGGGGCTGTTTACAAGTGGGGAAGGAAGCTTCCTCCACGGCCTTACACCCCCCTTCCCCTTGTGCCTCCTCCCTGGGAACCAGTGGGTTGTCGGGGTGCTGCCCCTGTCATTGTTCTGGAGCACTAGGTCCAGAGTTTTGGGCATTCTGTGCTGGCATGCCCATCTGAGGGTTCCGTTGAGCCCTCAGCATGCGGCCCAAATCCTGTGCCATGTTCTGAACCTGGCGCTCTAACTGGGAAACCCGCTCAGGCTGATACGGGGTCCTGTTTTCTCCCCTGGGCTGATCCCGGGAAGGGTAGCTATCCCTTCTCTGGTAATACCCTGGGTTGGGAAGATTTGGGTACCCCTCCACCCTTGGCCTCCCCTCTCCCGGATTAGGTTGTCTGGGCTCAGGAAAGTGGGGAAAGAAGGATGGATGATTTTGAGGTTGGACATTTTGTGGATACCTGGGGAAAAAGTTCTGCCCAGGATTTGGTGAATTTCTGCCCTCTTGGGGGAAGTGCGGAGGGAAGTTCCCTGGGTTGGGCGCTTGGTTAGATCCCCCCCCTTGGGCTGTAGGAGTCCACACATAACCCAGGATTGGACTGTTTCCCTTATAGCGGGGACTTATGTAATCAGGGGAGTGAGGGATCCCTCTTGTGGGACTACCTCCTTGGCTCCCTGTCTGTGACTGGCCCGAGGGCCTTCTGGGCTTAGAATTATTTGGTGCAGGCAGGTTTTTAGGTCAACCCATCTCCAAATGTAAAAAGGGGGCAACCTTTACCTCTGCCACCTTGGCAGCAGCAGGAGTGCTGTTGGTTTTGGGGTTTTTGGGCTGATTCTTATTTTCCACCAGTTTCTGCACCTCATAGATGCAGGTGGCTTGCTCAATGACCCAGTCTAAAGATCTTTTCTCGTGAAAATCTCTCACGAGCTGAGTCATTATGTATTTGGGTAAGGCATGGAAAAACGTATTAACAAATTCTTTACTGTCCGTGCGCACCCTTTTTGTAGACTGTGCAACAGCACGCTTCAATTCCTGCACAAATTCTTGTGGGGCCTGATCCTCCCCACATTGCAAATTGTAGGCTGCCTTGTGAGCCTCTTTCTGTGAACAGATTTTTTTTTCAAGATGGCCGCCCTGTAGGTGGACCATCTTGAATGATTTTGGTCCTCCAGCCCTGCAAAGAAACTGAAGTATTCTGGGGAGAATATCCATTTGACATATTGAATGCAGCTACTGCTGTCCTTCAAATGGAAAGTCTCCATCATTTGCTCGTAAAGCTCCCAAGTGTTCTCAAACAGAATACTTGGCATTCTTGGGATAAGGGGTGATGACAATCCTTATTGCCTTAATCTGTCTTAAGGGGTCCTTAAGCAAGGCCCTTTTTGCCTTATTGGCCTTTTTGGTTCGGGTAACCCTGGTCCATTCATCCTCTGACTCAGAAGCACTGCTCCCAGAGGTGCCCGTCTGATTTTCCAGGTTTCAGATCCCTCCTTGTTGCCAGGATTTGATGGGTACTCCCCCACTGACCTAACTGGGCAGAGGTTTTTAGGATGCCCTTAGTGCGCCTACTCTCCTGGGGTTCCCCACTAAATTGCACTGTGCTTGGGTGCCCATACCCGGATGCCCGCCCATCCATTCCTGGGAGGTACTGGCCTATGAGCCCCATACTTCTGGTTGGATAGTAGTCTGCCATCCCTGTGGCCCTGGGCTCATGTGCACCATGGGACATGGGGTGGCAGAGTCCAAGGACTAGGAGAGATGAAGGCCTCTGGTACTAGGGCTCCTGAGGTTATGCTCAGGTGTTTCCCTTTCCCAGCAAACTTCATCTCTGTCAGCCCCTGCTCCCTGTTGCAATGCAAGAGCCTGCGCTCTCAGTTCCTCAGTTAAGGCCTTACTAGACTCTATCAGTCTCTTCTGCATGGCTACCTGTTGCTGGAGCCTATCATTTTCTCTCTGCGCCTCCTGATTGATCCTGGAGTACTGGGCCAGTCTTTGCTGCAGGAGGGCTACCTCCTGAGTCCCATCCCTACTGACCTGCTCCTGTCTTGCCAGAGCATCTTCCACCCTCCTGGTGTGCTCCAACAAGTTCTGATGCTCTTTTTGGAGGTCACCCAGTCCCTGGAGGGCCAAGTGATTTTCTTCAATTTTTCCTTTTAATTGGCAGACTTCCTGGCCTAAGGTGTCCCTTTCCTGACTAAGAGCCTGCATCTGTGCCACCAGGTCATCCCTCTGCCTTTGAAAGGCACCAGCTTTCTGGCGCTCTTCCTCAAATTCTGTCTGGGTATCCAGGTCTTTCAGAATCAGTTTATTGCTCTCCTCTTTTTCTCTATCCAATTGGCTTTGCAGAGTGGCTACCTGCTTTGTTCATGCCCTGTTGAAATCTATCTGTTGCTCCAGCTTTTTCTGGCTTTGCAGTAGGGAGTCCAAACCTTCTTGGTACTCCTTCTGCAAGGCCAGAAATCTGGTATCCTGGTCGGACTTTTCCTGTTGCAGGATACCCATATCCTCTTTTATTTTAATGATATACTGCCTACTATCATTTTATGACTCCTGGCTCCTCTGCAGCCTCTGCTCAGAAGAGACCAGGTCAGATTGGGCCTTCTCTAATGCCATCAGTTGCCTATTTGCCAGATCTTGGCCTTCAGCACATTTGTCCTGTATGACTCCCATATATAAATATAAATATGCTGCTATCCTGACAATCTTGTTGTGCTCATCTTTGACTTTAGGGGCCATATATAGTTCACTCAGGGCCACAGGTAATGGACCCTGATCTCTCCATATGTCTGACCCTGTTTCAGTGATCTGGACCAGACCGCCTGGTCCTGATGAGCCCACTCACCTCTCACAAATAGCTTATGTAAGAGGTGTTCTCTGGCTATTTTGATATCTACCAAGGTCGTCATTCTGGAAATTGATTTCCTTCCTGACTTATAGAAGTTTGTATTTTATTTTGCAAAACAGACCGTTTCCTTAGAGCGTTCCTTTGAGGGGTGTTTTTACAGTGTAACACGGCGTGGTGATCCAACAGGATTATGTATCATGTCAGTTAGCACACCGTATTAATCTGTACAAGTGATAAATCTAATCCAGAATCCCCGGCTCGAGCCCCCAATCTGTTAAGTGACTTCAATTAAGCAATCCCACAAAGTCAGTGCCTCGTCTGGGATGCCCAAGGGAAGCCCTTATTTATATATTTTTATGACAAGTTATACTCTGGATGATAAACACTTATCTAACGCCCCTCTCTTTGAATCCCCCTGACCTCACTGAGCTAAGAAGTAGGTTTGTTTTGCAATTTAAAAGATTTATTGGAAAAATTAAACAATATATATATATGTCACACTTTTATAATAAATTAATATTTGATATCACAATTAAGAATATGACAGTGATCAACAATAGATAATATTACAATATTACGCTTATTTAATTACTTAGGAGTTGGTATAGAAGGGATAAGGTAGCTGAGAATGCTTTTATGGTTTCAAGGAAAAAACATGATGGAAAGAATGCAGTACAGAAATAACTGATAGGGTTTCACAAGAGATAATATGTTCACTTTTCCCCTTGTGGCAATTCACTCCCCCCCTATGCAATATAAGGAGATGGAAGTAAAGCACACCGTTTTCAGGGATACAATCACAATACAATACGAATTTCAGTTCCCCCCTAGCAAGCTTAGAGAAACAGGGAGGGTTTTAAACACAGGCCAAAGTACTTTTAAATGTGGTATGCAAAGAAGGGAAGAATATGCTAAAAATGATTTTAATTACCTGTAGGAGGTTCAGGGTAGGTGATAGCTATTTAAGATTAGTTCAAGTCACACTGGCAATGCTCAATGAGGGATTAGCAGGTTGAAAATGAATTTTAGCAGTTCAAGCAAAAGACGGCTATCTTTGACAGAAAACGAGATTGAGCGAAACGACAATTTGCAGCAATTTTTCTGAATGCGTCGATCCCGATTAGCTTTAAAATGAAAGTTAAATCTCGTTCCTAGCACGCGCGGTTCCAAAGATACGGACGATTTTAGGCCTCTCTGCTTTAAGTTCTGGCTTGGTTTTGGATCTATCTGGAGTTGAGTTCTGGATCTTGAAGTCGTCCGGCAAAATGCTTCACAAGAAAATCAAAAGTGAGTCTCTTGCCTGTTCAAAGCAGTCTCTTTTTATGTGTTTTGAAAATGGGTGTGTGCGTGGGCATAACTAAGCCTGCCCCTCACAACTTATCATTGGCCAAGTCCTCCTCTCTCCCTTGATTGGGGAAGGAATTGAGTGTCATCATGATGTGGTATGTTTTATGAGTCAGAGGATCCTCCCCTTTGCATTTACTTAGAAAAATCAATTTTACCCAAAACACATATTTCTTAGATACACAGTTTGTTGAAATGACATGTACACATTGCAGGTGAATTAAGGTACATTGTTGCCCAACTCTGATCTTCCTAAGAGCTTGGGTTCAGAAATGACAACTTATTTTCATTTTTGATTGGTTTTCCAATATTAGACTTTTACCCAAATGTACACAGAGGTACACCCTCCTTCTGGGCAGATTACAGTAATTTACTAAGTCTCTAGCATAAACCCCGTGTCTGCAATATTAATAAATAGCGGGGTTCCGTCCCAGAACACCGCTCAAAGTGGAGTTTGGTCTCAAATCGTGAGGGCATTTTCCATATTAAGGACCCCCAAATTGTACATTTCTGTGAGCTTAATACAGGATTTTATAAGCAATTTAATCAAACATACATTTGCCCTTAATTGAATTCACATACCAGTCTGGCCCGCCCCCCAGAACTTGGTGAGTCAGAGATCACAGGGCTCTCCTTCCTGGTAGGGCAGCTGTTGACAGTTACACCCTAATCTGCATTTCTATTCAATTGAAAGGGTCTATTGTGTTGTGTCCTGCAGGCTGCAGGGGAAACTCCCCCCTCTCAATCAATGGGGCTATGTGATATCCTGGGCTGTTTTGTGGTTCTCTGAGGTGTTAAGGGTTCTCAGGAAAAGCAAGTCTTTTGAACTTTTAATTACATAAGACCACCTTCTGTTCACTGCACAGTTGGATTTTTGTTTGGTGGTTTTGGGCCCATGATCGTAGCAATTTTTGACATTAATAAAAACAGATTTTGAACGGAACCATCTTTCTTTGCACTGGTGGGTGGCAGGTTAGGCGACCATTTTGTTGTGCGCAAAACTGCGCGGTTCTCCTGGATTCTGGCGCAATGTGGGCTTTTTCGACCATCTTGGATTTTCTGAGCCCACAGCCCCAAATGTTGCAGCATAATAACTCGAACATGGGTCAAAACCCCTGACATTACCTGATTTGCATTTTGCGAGCCTAAACTCTCCATTTTGGATTGCTGTTTCTGCCTTGCCAGTTTTTTTATTCTGCCACACTGGATGGTGCCTCTCCAGGACTCCTAACACAGATTACATTACACATAGCATCACACATTTCACATGCACTCTATTTGGCAACACCTTACACTAATCATGAATCAACCCCGGCATGACGGGTTGCATCCTCCTATAGAATACAGCTGAGTTCCATGCAATATTCGATGCAGCTGTTCACGTAACTTCTTTGGACAATTTGACATAGCACCCTTCCCACACCTCATATTATGGGCTGCTGTCAGGGACCTAGCCATTTCCTAGCTACTTTCGATCTGGCTATAAATACACACATGCATTTTTACCACTACTTTACTACTTCACAACACAGACTTCCTTCTTCTAAACACTGTTCCTTCTCACAATGCTTCAAGGCCATACCAATGGCAAAAGGAACTTTACAAATGACAAATAATATAACATAACATAACATATATGTGAGGCAGAAAAGGGGTGACTTTTCATGATTTTCTAGCATTGTAAAAATGAAAGAGAGTGACAGACTACTGGCATTAATGAAGTCAGGGAATCGAAAACCTCTGCATATCACATTTGACAAAGCCAAAGTGCTCCTTGAGAAGGTTCTCTACCTTTTATCATGTCGCTCCTAAAGCATCAACAAAAATGATTAATACTACAAAGCATGACAAAACCATCCACAGGTGCATGTCATGGTAAAAACAACTATTTTTCTGGGGACATTTCCAAAGAAGCAACACATAAGAGAAGGAAATTGCTATAACTATGCGCCCAAGTACATGCACAGAGACAGATATGTGGTTTCCTGGAACCAACTAAGATGATTATCATGATTATACAGAAGAAACAATAAACATATGGAGTGAGACGTGCACTATTTCATATTCATATGCTATGAAATACAAGAACGCATGTACACCTCTGTAATCACAAATTCCAACAATCAATATGTCGATGACAATGTCAGATCGCCTTCATACGCAACACTTCTGAAGTAGTTGCATATATCGCAATGCCAGATTTTGAGACAACATATCAAATATAATTTATATTTAATAATTGTTATTAAAAACCCAAAGAGTGGTTGAAACACTGCTATTTATAACACACATGAGAATGGAAAGGCTTAATTTGTGGATCCAGAATGTTTATTTGAATCTAGCTGCTATAGTGTTTTCAGGGACCATTTAGCTTTTGCAGTGCCTACAGCACATGATAGTGTCAGGGCCATGCAATGTGGAATATGCAGGTAGGATCACTGTGCCCGGCATAGTTCCCTCAGGGCAGCGCACAGTGACTGTAAATACCTGCCAGGAACGGCATGCACTTTTAGTAGGGTCCTGTGCCCTGATAGCCCTTGAGGATGCTGCAGACAAGGGTGCAGCTATTCTCGTTTGCCCCATGGTGTGCACATATAAGCGATCACATATGTCGTCAATAATATGTGTGGCGTCAATTGTGATTCTATAATAGATACCTGTATCCATGCACATGTTTGGAATGGTGAAATTCACACATCGTCACAGCCTTTTTAACATACAATAAACTTATTTATGAACAAATCAAATGTTCTTTATGACATAATTATGGTGTAAGTGCACCAATCATGGGGAATCTATGTAGCACACAGGTGTACATATAACATTCAGTTCTTTATCTAGTGATCTATCGATTAAATTAACAGGAGTAGGTTTAAAAATATTGTCCACCCTCTTCACATTACAATTAATGCAAATCAGTATTAACCACAAATATCACTATGGATGCTTACCAGTGAAATAGAAACGCAGCTTTCTGGCTTATCTTTCCCACAAATTCAATGCGTGAAATATCTGGCTGCCGTTTTTACATCTGCCAGTATATCATGTTAGTAAAAAAAAAAAAATTCGTAACAACTATTGTAATCAGTTTATAACAATGCTGACATTGAATGCACTTTAATTAAATGTGTAAATGTAGAATTGTTACAAATGTAGCACTTATATGAACGAAATTTATGAAACACGTTCATTAAACACAAATGTGGTTACATTTATAAACACATTTATGAAACACATTTATAAAGCACATTAATAAAACACAAATTTGTCACATTTCATTAATGATGTGAAACCTGTTCACGCAGTTCAGGAATACCAAAGTATTTTTTTTCTGCTCTGAGGTCTGCTGAAGGGATGCTTATTTATATTAAGTTACTTCTATGTATTTCTTCATTTACTACGATCTGGTTTAAATATGATCAAACGTTACACATCTGTGTTTGTAAGGAAAGAATAAATATAAGGCTGCTAAATTAGAATATTCTGTGAGGGGTCAGAAATGTGAGGCAGACAACATTGTTAAGGTTTTTCAAAAGATGCCATTTTATTAACTCAAAAAGTTGGATAAATACCTTACTATCTCTACACTGACAACGATTTCACGGCCTTTAATAAACTAAAGATGGATTTCTGTCCCTCAAACGTGCATATACATAAAATCAACAAAGATTTATATGGCATTTCAACAGCATCAATTATAACAGTAGCATTCACACCACATTATCTACTTCTATTGATAACCTGGGCGAATTCCCCTCCGCCAGATTCAAACAGGCTTTTGTTTAACTGTCCAAAATGGATAAGGAAATACTGTATTAAAAAGTTCCACATCAGTTCTCTTTTTTTCCAATTAGATAACGCAGAGTTCCAATTTGTATTTCAAGGATCGTTCACAATGGATTCAACAAAGAGTTCCTCTTTTAATTTGTAGCCGAGGTCTTGAGACAGATTCTTGTCATCAACAATATATATTTCAGTATAGACCTGAAGTAGTTTCTTGTCATCAATGAAGAATATGTTAGTGCTTCATTAAATTCAAAACAAATGTTTTTATCAGGATATTTTGGCACCACTTTTAGTTTCAGTACTATTTCTCCAGTACACTTCAGTGATTCTTCAACTACTGCATTAAATTCAAAATTAATGTCTTTGTCCGGATATATTGTCACCGCTTTTAGTTTCAGTAATATTTCACCAAAACACTTCAGTGATTATTCAACAGTTCCATAAAATTGACACTACAACAGTACTTCATGAACTTCCACCTGGTTAATCTCATGTCAGGTTTACCATTACTACAAATCGCTAATCCGGTATACTCTCCTGCCAAAACAGAACCAATTGTCACAAATGGTCATGGACCTAGTATACTCCCCTGCTAGCCAAGAAAAACTACTGCAGATTTCTGTTGGGGTATACTCTCCTGCCCCAACAGAACCAATTGGTACAAAGTCTTATGACCTGACATACTCCCTTGCCAGGCCAAACGACTAACTCCAAGTACGTCTGTAGTAATTGTCATCATCAAATAGTTTCAACACTGTTTTCTGCATCACACAATGTCAGATTTCAGAAATTCTTCAAGCATAACACAAATCACACTGGTGCTATTCACTGCACCTATGTGTTTACCACATGCAAGACAGACAATGATTTCCTCCTTATGAACCTCTCTTGTCAGACTGCAAAGACTCCTGCAAATTTTGTTCCACCTCTGTAATATTAACCAAGTGCTGATAATAACTAATTTCCTCCTTCACACTTCTTAGGCTTTGGCAATGTAGGTTTAAACCATCTCTTAATATATCATCCACTACACATGGGCAATCTACTTCACAAACATTTCAATGCTCAAATATCTTCTTTAGGCTTGGCTACCACTGATTGTTTATCAGTTGCCTTAATATGAGCCTTTGATGGTGGTGTTCCCTCTCTTACCAAATTATTGGGCCTCATTACGAGTCCGCCGACCCGGACTTAATGCCACCGGTAAAACCATACCGCCATCGTTTCCGTGACCGTGCAATCACGACCCACAGACCCGGAAAAACCACCACCACAAACCGCCGCCGCAGAGTTAAGGGATCCGTAGAATGCGACGGCGGCAAAACCACCCAGTTACCGGCAACACGAAACACCATGGGCATCACGAGTACCACAGACATGGAAACACTGCCACAAAAATGGCGGAAAACCGTGGCCACGGAGCCGGTATCGACGCCACCGCGAACATGACGTTGAACAGTACCAGGTGAGGTGAATCAGGCCACAAGTGCCCCAAATGAGGCCAGCCAGACCCAGCAGGTCACTGGGAGGCTACAAAAGGGCCACACCCACACCCAGGCCAAATCCAAACACAACAATGCAGGCAGCAGCATTGGGACTGGGACTATTGAACCTACAGGCAGCAGTGCACATGGTGGCAGCAATGGTGCAGAGGAGGATGAGGCGGAGGTGGAGGAGGCGCAAGCGTCAGTTAGCAAACCCTGCACCCATGCTAAACCCAATTGCGCAGCCGGCGCGACCCCAAGGGCAGCCTGCAATACCCCACATCATGGCCTCACCCTGGAACCTGACCCCAGGACAGATCCAAACATTATACCGGCTGGACCGTCCAACAATCATGTACATCATCGCCATGATTGAGGACGACATCAGCAGCCACATTGCCATCTCGACCGCAGTCCCCCCCCTCCTGAAAGTGGTGTCAGTACTGCATTTCCTAGGCACCGGAACTTATCAGCACACAGTTGGTGAGCTGCACGGGCTCTCACAACCCTGTTTTTCAAAAATATTGGGACAGGTACTGGATGCTCTGCTGTGCCATGTGTCGGAACATATCGCCCTACCCCGTACACTTGCAGAGGTCATGGCAACCAAGTTGGCATTCCATGCCATTGCAGCCATGCCAAATTGCATAGGTGCATTAGACTGCACCCACATAGAGCTGACATTACCACGTGCAATGGAGATGGTGTACCGCAATAGGAAACAGTACCACACACTGAATGTACAGATGGTATGTGATGCCAGACTGCTGATTACACATTGCTGCGCACGTTTTCCTGGGTCAACACATGACTCAATGGTCCTTCGGAATTCCACATTGCCAAGCTACATGGAACGCTACGCTGGACAAAGCACATGGCTATTGGGTGAGTACAACTGCCAATGCATAGGCTCTGTTGAAGTGTGTTGAGTGCCCAGGCCAATGACCTGTGTAAGTGGGCTGCTACAACTGCACATGCATCACCCCCTGGGCCATGTAATGGACGGTCAGCATAACCCACACATCACATATCTACACATGACCGGTTGCCACACTACACACCCTGCCTAAGGAGACATACGACCAAAGCTACCAACAGGCCATACAAGTTGATCCACTCAATCCAGCTACCCACACTTAGGACCACTTCCCCCCCAAAGCACATGACGGCTGCACATGAGACATACTGCAACAGCCAAATCATCACAGGCCATGGAAAGACTCCCCCATGTGTGCTTGTCATTGCACAGTGCCTTACTTACCAACCACTATCGTGTATAAGGTCCACTTCATATGCACAGCAAGTAATAGTGCAATGTCCAAATGCCGCCATCTACAACAATTACCCATGGATGGCAATCACCCACCCTTCCGACCACGGCTAGGCCCATATGGATGAATGTATGATGACCCAATATTGCATTTCATCAGATCGTGAGATGAACCAAAAACACTGAAATGTCCCACACATTTACATCCCATGTAGGTGATGCTGGATATGCACTCACGCCATGGCTGATGACACCTGTATGGAGGCCAAGGAACAGGCATGAGGAGGCATACAACAGGGCACACATCCGCACACGTGGCATGATTGAGAGAACATTTGGCCTACTGAAGGCCAGGTTACGCTGCTTGAGCAGATCTGGAGGATCACTGCTCTACAACCCAGTGAAGACGGGTAAAATTGTGCTTCTGTGTGCCATGCTGCACAATCTGTGCTTGCGCAGGAACATTCCGCTGCCCCCAGACGCAGAAGATGAAGATAAGGATGGAGATGGGGATGGCGATGGGGATGGGGATGGGGTGGCAGCACAACCTCCCAGGGGTGCGCAAGATGGCCAACAAGCACGGGATGCAGTCATTTGAATTTACTTTTGAGAGACTGCACATTGACAGCAAAGCATGGATATGACGATGCCAGTGAATAAATGATTTTTTGTCTGCTGATGAAATGACAGATGTCCACTCATATGCTAGTTTTCAAAGGTTTTGTATTATCAATTAAACAGGGAAGAAAGTGCAATGGGTAGGGAAGCTGTACACCCATGCCCAGCCACCACCCAAACCACCCAAACGTTCCCACCCCCAACCAGGCCCCTAACAACTAACCACCTAATGGGCAACCCCCACCACCCCCACCACCCAAACGTTCCCACCCCTCCAACACCCATGGTGTCCCCAAATGTTATGTTGACTGGCATCCCCACATGCCACTATTTGCAGGGGTGCTTGTGCGCAGGTGTGTCCTTGCTGGTGGATCCAGTCAACCGACTTGAACGCCTCCGTGGGCTGCCAGTGGCAGAGCTGGATGGGGTGGTGCTGGCTGATGTGACTGTCGGTGTAACTATGGGCAAGCATCCTTGAAACGCCTGCTGGGCTACCAACATTGACTCGGCAATGCTAGACTGCACACTGTTCCCTTCCCTGACATGGCGTGCCAGGGTGAGTATTGTGGCTGCAAATCATTCAATTGACCTGGTGAGCCGACGCACTGATGTGGCATTGCTCTCCCGCTGCAGCCTGCCCTCCTCCCGCTGCAGCCTGACCTCCTCCCGCTGCAGCCTGGCCTCCTCCCACTGTTGCATGCCTCCTCACGCTGCAGCCTGGCCTCCTCCAGCTGTCTTTCCACGAGCTGGGTCAAGGTGGCCTGTTGTTGCTTCATGTGCTGCAATCGTGTACAGAGCACGCCCATGGATGGAGTAGGGTAGCGCATGGGGCTGTGCAGTTCTGGGGGCTGAACTGTAGGCCATGGATGGGTGACAGGCCATCCATGTTATCCCCCTCACCCTGTTGTACTGCTTCGGCCTGCATGCCGGGGCACTCCCATCACTTGATGCAGCCTCCTCAGCTGTGCAGATGGGTTGCGAATCATCATCCGGGGCCAGGGTGGGTGGCTGCATGGGGATGGTGTCGTCTGCTGGTGTGCCTGCTGCAGCCGGTGTGCCTGATGTTGCCAGTGTGCCTGCTGCAGCCGGTGTGCCTGATGTTGCCGGTGTGCCTGCTGCAGCCAGTGTGCCTGCTGCAGCCGGTGCCTGTGTGCCAGAGCAGCTCGCATCATCCTCCTGGACATGAGTGCTGCGTTGTGTACCTGCAGGTGGCCGCTGCATAGCCTCTTGTCCGTCGTCACTGTCACTTGTCACTACTGTGGGGATACAGATGGCATGCGGTTAGATGTGTGGTGTTACGTAATGTGTCCATCAGATGCATCAAACATCACAATCCATGTCCACTTGCAATTCAACACTTTTGACTATTGATACACACAGGTGTGTGTCTCTGCTTCCAGTCAGGCACGCACTGTGTGAATTTCGAGGGATTGTGCTTTGGGGATGTGATACTCTTCGTTTGGCCAGTCAGGGGGTCCATTGGGTCTCTCCTGCCCTGTTTGGGGGGGGGTATTGGGAGTGGGTTCATTGGGTCACTCCCAATCACACGTATGGCTTTGTACTCTGTGCACTTACCAGCATCTGCAGGTGGGCTCACTCCTGCCTCTGCCTCTCCTATGCTGTGGATGCCTTCGAGGTGCATGACACTGCTGGAGCACTCCTCCCATGATTGTAGCTTCAGAGGGGATGCAGGGCCTCCACCAGTACCAGTGCTGTGTTGGCCGTGTGCTGTGATGAGGTTGCGCACCCGGAGCCTGAGGTCATCCCACCTCTTGTGGCACTCCTTCACTGAGCGTGTGGTCACGCCAATCGCTGTGCACTTGCGTGCTGCCTCTGCCCACAGCTCCTTGCGGCGTTGCTGAGTAGCACACCGCTGATCTGCACTAAAGAGCATTTCAGCATGCTCAACAATGTGCTCCACCAGTTCTGTGAGCTCAGCCTAACTGAAGCGCTGCTTTCTCTGTCTGCGTGCTGGTATCCTGGATGCCATGATGGTGTTGGATGGTTTGTCAGTCTCAGGGAGGTGATCTGACCTGGGGCAGTGGATTGTGCTTTATATAATGGCCACCACTCTGTTTCCGTTTTTTTACCCGCGGTCATGGTATTTCCGCTTCCGGTGTTTCCGTGTCGGCGGGGGCGGACACGGTTCTAGCGCCGTTTTCTGTGACGCTAAGTCCGCATGCATAGGTGTTTACGTGACGGCGGTGACTCCGTTTCCACCTCGGTGTGTTGCGCCCGACCCACCTGCCGTAATCGGCCCTTCTTTCCGCAACCTTGCGGTCGCGGAAGTGGAGTCACCGTCGCCACGGAATCACCGCATTCCAGCAAAGCAGACTCGTAATGAGGCCCATTGTAGTTGGCTTCTACTATGACCCGATATATGACAGTCACAGCCTTCAGATTGGATGTTTAATTTCTTATCACTTCCCCAGTTGGCATTCAAGAAGAGCTCTGGGATCACAATGGAACAGTGAACTCACTGGTTCAGGTGCTGCCTCCTGCTCTTCTGCTTCTCTTTTCTCATGCAGCCCAGCAGTCTCTCCTGTGTGGCTTCCCGTGGGTTGTGTCTGTCCTTCTGCTTCTGTTTTCTTACGTGGCCTGGCAGTCTCTTCTGTGTAGCTTGCCACGACTCACGTCCTTCACTTCCAGAGCCCTTGAGGCTCTCCCAGCGACCCAGTGCTCACCTGCCACTGGTGAATGCTCGACAATGGGGAAAGTTACAAAAAGTTGCGCGTTCCGCTGTGCAAACTCTGCAGATGAAATCTCAAGCACATTTGACCAACTCAGGACTGGCATCAACTTCCCTGAGCACAATGCTCCCGGTGTCCAGGCTCTTCTACGATTTCTACCTCTGCTTTTTAGTCGAGTGTCCAAAACTCCTTCACCAACTACTATTACTATCCTCCTCCTGCTGCTGCTGTGACTGCTTTTCCTTCCTCCACCTTGGTCTAATGGCCTGCACCTGAGGGGGCCTTTTAAGCCTCTTAGCCAACCCCAGGTGTGCGTAATTAACCCTAGTGGGCTGCCTTTTGCAACCATGTGCCTCTGCACCCGTCATCTTGATCCCAGTACTCTGGGAATTCTGGGACTAGAAGTCTCTAACATTAAAGTTACTCCTTTCCACAACTTCAATTTTTGAATAGGCTATTAGGAGATTGGGGTTTCAGGGAAAATTACCAGTGGGGGCCTCCCAGGCCTCCCTACCTGTTTCCCCTCCCATTTGATCCTCTCGGCTAACACTTCCTCATGGTCAATATCGGAAAGTGTCTGTCTTTTCCTGGCCGCATGACAAGGGTCCCAGGTCAGGTTTCCTGAATCATCTCTGATCCATCACAAAACACATTACATAACACATTTTACTTAATAGATTTCATATCCAAATTTCTTATTAGCATTTACATTGCTAACTCAAGCATGCATAATAAATGTGTGCACCACTTATGAAAATCGTATATTCAATGAAATGATGTTCCAACATCAATCTCGCCCAAAAGGTGTTGTTGTCCATCATGAGTCGCTTATTTACGCATTTTTTAAATACAAATCTCCCGGAGGAATATAAATACTGAAACTCATAGCATACATGTTTGAGGGTTTCAACAGCTTTCCCTACTTTACAAAACTGACAAACTTGTGTTTTTTCTTCAACTCTCATCCTAACACCTCTCACTAAGTCTATGTTTGAAGTAGTTAAAATGAAACAGCGTATACAAATTTGCATATCGAGTACTTGGGGGCTTTCTTATGTAGGGTTGTAGGAAATATAACTTCGGAAAAAATGTAACAAATTCAGGAAATGAGTGTTCTTCTTACAAGAGTTTACAATTAGAGCTATCCCTGATGTACACTTTACGACGTAAATCTTTCCTTAATTTAGCCTTCATAATTAGTTTTAAGCGCATCAAGCAGATTTATTTTTCTCCCCATCAATGCTTCCTACAATACCCGGTAATTATGTGTTGTCTAGTCACCTTTGTTTTGATGTACAAGGGCAGTCTCCTAAGCATGCTTGTTTTACATAGGGAAATGAATCAAAACACAACGCTGATTGCTGGGAAACGAAGTCAGTTTATCATATCTATAAGTCTTCACCAGATTTTCTCTTCCAAGAAACTGAACCATTTTTTAGACATTCAAGACAGGATTCCTCTCCATATAAAATAAGAGAAACTATCTTTTGTTTATAAAATCAAATAACCAGAAGTTTTTTGAAACTTCCATGTTTCTTCTGAAAATTCCTATGTTCCGCACTGAGAGGTCATATATTTATTTTCTTATTTCCTACTGTTTTGTTCTTAGAATTAGCATTGCAGATATTGAATCCTGTGTATGTTACATTTTTTATCCTTTAAAAACAAATTGTTAGGTTTCTAACTGAATAAGTATCATTCATTTTCCAAATCTGATTCAAACAGATTTCTTCGAATTCACTTAATGACGGATAACTAGATATTTCATCTGGGCTTCTTTGAAGACTTACAGGTGTGTGATGATATAATAATAATTTGCATTTATATAGCGCCACAAACCCTCAGGCATCTGTTGCTGCTTATTATTACCCACGGTGTGTGGTGCTCATTTATCAAACTCGGAAGGATGAAAGATTCGAACCTGCATCGACAGGCTCTGCACTGATGTCAAAGTGAGCTCTTTACTCGCTGTTCTATCTCATTGGCCGGCAATACCACAAGAAGTCAGCTTACACCAGTTAATTAATCTTTATCATTTCAAGCTTCAGGTCATAATTATTAACCTTCAATAAGGCTACCTTTAAATCTGCCATATTTAGGTGGAACAAGCAGGAAGCTAAGATTGACCCATGCTTTAAACCTCTAAAGGTTTACTTTGGTAGAGACTGCCTTTGTTGCTTACTATACTTCTAATCTTAGTGTAAGAGTGAAGTGCTATTAATTGTTTCAGCAGGCACAATGGAATTCCTACTTGATCTAGTTTTCACTATAATCTTTCTCTATGGACCATGTCATAAGATGACAAATGGTATAAGAAGGCAGCATTTAGTAGTATTCCACCTTTCCCTAAAACCTGGCCGATTAGGATATGAAATATAAATCCATACTCCACTGTTCCCGAGCTCCTCTGAAAGCCCACTTGAACTTTGGAAACACTATTTTGATATACCAAAAGTAAGGAGGCAAACACTTTCCAAGATACATCCAGTAGGGATATAGGTTTACACGTACTTGGCTTGGTGTGCGGCCACTTTTATGAAAAGGGGTCACATTAGACATAGTTGGTCTAAGAGGGAAAGAGAGAACAGCAAGAATGTCAGTGCTAGGGGAGTTTTCCTAAAGTACAACTTGGAGGTAAGACTTTCGTAAGCTATCCTAGTGGTTTGTAGATACCCCAACTTTTACTATTAGTCTGCACTACTGCTGGAACCTTGGTAGAGTGGCAGAGCAGCCAGGCTTATTGTGAGAGGAAGATGTGAGCTGTAGGTAAGTACACTGAACCTAGTTAATAATGCACATCAAAGAAACACGTAAATATTAATTAAAATATAGATGTATTATATGTACACAATAATCACTTTAAATTACTTAGCACAATAACCTAAAACACTTAGGAATACTTTAGGATACCTTTCAAATGTCACTTCTTAATTTGTAGTTGCTTGTGGTTACATTTGTTACAGCTTTTAACAGTAATGACAGTTCTATCATATTATCAGTAATTATGCACACTCACAAATCTTAGCAGAAATACAGTAAAGACATTTACTCTGCATACACATATAAGATTGTTACCATTGGTAAGTAGAATTGTTGGTTAGTGCAATACTAGCAGTTCTTAAGGTTTTAGAGGCAACCTCCTTGCAAAGCACGTCTTTAGAGGTCCAAAATGAAACCCTAGCTAAAGGTAGTTCGGAAAGGGCTTAAAGTCATGACAAGCAGCAGAATATGAAAGTTGCTTTGGATACTTTAGAGTATCTAGTCTCTAAGATACAAGAGGACACAATCAACTTTGGAGGCCCTGTTAAAGGACTCACTAAAGGGGCACAAACAGTGGTTTTAGTCAGAGGTAAGAGGGGGTACCCTGCATACCTCTATGTGCACCCCAACTCCCTGGAGAAACTTCATGAATCAAGGTAAGCAATACCTTTCTCCACACAGTACCTTAAGTTGGAAGAAAAGATCGTGTCTGGATTCTCCTCAATGTGGCGGCACTGGACCCGACCTCTGGATTCCTTGGTCCGATGATGAAAGGCGGGGCAATGGATGAGATCTCTCAGCAGCAGTCTTGAGGGAGGACCTCTGGCATGGCTTTCAGAAACTTCTCTGGTCACTCTGCGGTTCTGGCACCTTTTCTGCAGTACCAATAAAGGACGTGATTAGCCCGGTCAATCTTTGTCACTTCTCAAAATCCCACACTCTTCGGAGGGGGTCTGCATGAGTTGGGGGGTCTCTGGAGTGTCCGTGAGGGCTCACCAAAGACTTGGATGAATTCGGCCTTTCCCCAATGTTGCACTTGGAATGGGCAGCAGATCTCCTCGTATTGGGGTTTCACAGCTCTGGAAACTCACAGGACCTTGGGAGATGGCTCAAATCAAAGTTCGTCTTGGGACTGGTTCCACCAGTCATAGTGAAGGAGTCATCCTCTTTGGATCTCCTCTGTTGCACATAATACAGGGTCAGAACAGCAGTGGTTTCTTCACGGTGTTGCAAAGGGACTGCACGCATCTCTGGTCATCTTATTCTTCGGTTACTTCAGTTACCAGTGGTTGATTTACCTTTCACCTCAGGAGCCTCTCTTTTTATACATTTGTAGCACACACTCCTCTGCAATCTCTCTCAGCAATATACAGAAAGGGGCGGGTGGCTGTCCAGTCAGCACAGCCAGACCTCCAGTGGGAGGTGGTCCTATTCTGGCACTCAGTCAGACAAAGGGAAGGGGAGTGAAAAACTCCTCACCCACTTCCTGTTTGCCCAGGTACAGTGGAGCCTAAGCAGGGACACCCAACGGGTTCCTGCCAAAGGCAAAACACACACACACCATGCCCTCCCAGGATGGTAGAAGAAGGATTGACAAAGAATAACCATGCTAATAATGGCAAATGGAGCCAGAAAGTCAATACTTGGGTTGGTAGAACACGTCCACCTCCACCAGCCATAACTAGAAGATTGTCTATGTCGCAAAAATGTCACAGGCGCAGGGAGAAGGGGGATAGGTATCCCTTTGGCACTCCACTTAAGGTGGTGTGTGCCAATCTCTCACACTATAACATTTCAGGAGGGATACTCAGTATCCCTCTATCCTTAAGAACTTTAGTTAATCTAGGATATAGAAAATAATCTCAATGGATCACCAAAAGGGTCCCCAGCAACACTGCCCATAAGTAACTGCAATAGTAAAAATACATAAGTCTTAAAAGAGATATGGAAGAAAGAACACTCCATAGGAAAGTAAAATACAAAGGAAAGAATTCAAAAAGACAGAGCCCATAAGTGTCATGCACAGTAGGAAGGTCAGGCACACCAGGCACACTGCCTTACAGAACACTCATACCCTCAGTGATTCTCTGACACATAACACAGCGGGAATCTCCAAGTCACAGTCAGCCCTTCACATGATCATGCTACCTGTGGTGCGAGGGAAGCATCACCAACTTCCAGGCTCTGTCAGAGGGCGATACTATTTGTTCCCTCGTTTCCGCTGGCATCTGCCATGGAGATTGCGAGAGGGCTGGAGCTAGAGTAATCGACGACAACTACTTCCCGGTTCCGGGCCGAACTCTCGGTCACATGCCCACACGTCCGCAAAGTTTTGTCCCGTCTTCACCAAAATTCACTTTTTGCTAAACCTGAGAAGTGGCAGTTTCATACTGACAGTGTGGAGTTCTTGGGATTCCATATTACGCCCGGGGGTCTATCCATGAATCATTCTAAAGTTTGTGCTGTGTTGGATTGGCCGAAGCCCAGTAATCTTAAGGCATTACAATCATTTCTGGGTTTCTCAAATGATTACAGGCGTTTTATTCAGGATTTTCCCTCCATTGTAACACCCCTGACTGCACTAACCAGTCCCAAAGTGCCTTTTGTATGGCTAGAAGAACATCAGACAGCTTTTGATGCATTAAAGACAGCGTTTACTACTGCCCATGTTCTGAAACATCCCGATCCAGAACTCCCTTTCATAGTGGAAGCAGACGCATCCGCATTTGCCCTTGGCGCAGTGTTATCCCAGCATTGCCCTTATTCAGGTCAATTACATCCAGTGGCCTTTCATTCCCGAAAATGTTCCCCTACCGAAAGCCATTACACTGTCACGGAAAAATAATTATTAGCCATCAAATATGCCTTTCAGGTTTGGCGACATCATCTATTAGGGGCCAGATATCCTATCACGGTATTCACAGATCACCGTAATATCCAGGACTTAGCCTCACTCAAGTGTATCAATAGCCGGCAGGTGCAATGGCATTTATTCTTTGCGGCCTTCAACTTCCAGATCTAACATAGATCAGGCTTGTCCCATGGAAAGGCAGATGCACTAGCGCGATCCCCTGGCGGAGTCTCCCTACCTGTTTTTCCGGAAACTCTATTAGACCAACAAGTCATTTGTCTATGTACACCTCCTTTACCACTACTGAACTCGATTCGAACATGGGTTTCACTACATCCTGAACAAGTTTCATAGTGGAATCCAGTGTTTCATGATGGTTTACCTTTCATCCAGAATAAATTATGGTTACCAACAGCAGAGACCCGCAACTTTGCTCTGGAATGGTCCCATGACAGTGCGATCAATGGACATCCTGGACAAAAGAGGACGTTGGATCTCCTCAAACGCTGGTGTTGGTAGCCATCCATGAAACACGATGTTGAGGGCTATGTGAACACGTGTGCAATATGTGCCCAGTGTAAGCATTGTCAGGGGTGTCCAGTGGGCCTTTTACATCCTTTGCCTGTACCCCCTCGACCCTGGCACACAGTGTCGATGGATTTTGTGATGGATTTACCCCGAACCAAGAGGTTCGACACAGTTTGGGTGGTGGTGGATTCTTTTTCTAAACGTGCTCGATTTATTCCCTGTTCTGGCATACCGTCCGCCCCAACCCAGGCCAACCTATTCTTTAAATCTGTCTTCTGTCTTTTTGGGCTTCCCACGGTTATCATCTCGGACAGAGGGCCGCAATTCACGTCTCGATTCTGGTGGGCGCTCACAGGTCTCCTGGGCATTGATTCCCATTTCTCATCCGCTTATCATCCAGAAACGGGTGGCCAGACTGAGAGGGTGAACCAGGCCATGGAACAGTATTTACGCTGTCTCATCTTACAGCACCAGCAATCATGGTTAAATGTCCTACACCTTGCTGAATTCGCTTACAATAACTCCTTGCACACCTCCACTGGTTCTTCTCCCTTTTATGTTCTTTATGGTCAACATCCCCGTACCTTGCCTGTTCCTGATTTCACACTTTCCGTTAATCCCGCTGCGGTTGCAGGTGCCCGTGACCTATCGGCTATTCATGCCCAGACACTCACTCATCTTCGCGAGGCTCAGGCGTCGGCAAAGTCTGCGGCTCATAGGGGGAGGGCTGTGGCACCTTCCTATTCTGTGGGGGACAGGGTCTGTCCCGGGACCCATTTCTCTGGGTAGTTCTGAGGAGTATGAGGTGTCGAACATGCTGGGGTCCCGTGTGGTTAGGGGTGGTCTCCAGTATTTTGTGAACTGGGCGGGTTTTGGCCCGCAGGAGTGATGTTGGATTCCTGAGGCAGATGTCTATGCCCCGCGGCTGGTTTCTCGTTTCCACCTGGACCATCCCGCATGCCCAGGTGGTCGTGGGCCATTGGGGGGGGCTCTGTCATGTGCAGTAGGAAAGTCAGGCACACCAGGCACACCGCCTTACAGAACACTCATACCCTCAGTGATTCTCTGACACATAACACAGTGAGAATCTCCAAGTCACAGTCAGCCCTTCACATAATCACGCTACATGTGGTGCGAGGGAAGCCTCACCAACTTCCAGGCTCTCTCAGAGGGCGATACTATTTGTTCCCTCGTTTCCGCTGGCATCTGCCATGGAGATTGCAAGAGGGCTGGAGCAAGAGTAATCGACGAAAACTACTTCCCGGTTCCGGGCCGAACTCTCGGTCACGTGCCCTGAGCTCCGCTCACGTGATCAGGAGTCGGCAGGTATAAAAGCGACGCACTTTGAATCACTCGCCGCTTCACAGCTGTTTCGCGACACTGTTTGGCGTTTTTGATTTACGTTGGATACATTTGGTTACAGATCTCAAACTTACGGATTACGGACTGGTTTTTCTTTTTCCTTGGATTTGGCATTTGGTTTCTGCTTGGATTTACAGACCTTTTGACTTTATCTCACGTTTCACGGATTGATTGGATTACCCTTATCTGCTTTGTCAAGTATTCTACGCTCTCCAGAGTTCCTCGAACTGCTACGTTACCACAGTTTTCAGAATACTTCCAAGAATCATCAGGTGGTAGCCAGCGCTGAGTTTCTGGCGCCTTAGCTTTGAAGGATTACCGACGCTTCCCTGCACCACAGCCTCAGAGTTACTAGCAGTTAGAATATAACCCTTGGGTAAGCCCTATTTAAATAACAGTTACATTGTTGACAGGACTGTGTTTGTTTGTACTAATACCTAATTCATTCCACAGCTCTGGGGTCCTCGGCAGCGTCTGGTCCTGCGAAACAACAACAACCACCACCTGTGGCCTCCAGGCTCGCACAGGGAGTAGTTTTTTCTTTCTCTCTGTGTGGAACTTGGGGACAGAGGCCCATATATTCTTCACGACGAGTCAAGTTACGACAATAAGAATGAATGAGTGGAAAATGCTCCACTCATTCAGGATTAAAGAAAAAGGTCCAGAAGTCCAGCAAAATGTGCTGGGTGTCTCAAAAGAAGAGGGGATGTATCATAGAAATGATACGTCTCCCTAACAGTGAGTCCATACTAAGGGGTATCTTGCAACACTGTATTGGATAAGCCATCCATACTTTTCTGATTCACGATTACTTATTTTCAATATCACTCCAATCTCCTTTTCCAAGATGGCATCAGGTATGTTTTTTCCCCCGGCACAAATTACCTTATTGAAATATGCAACCCATTATGTTTCCTGAACAGAGTTTATCAAACAAACCATACAAGTATATTCACCCTCTTTTTGAGAATATCCTTGTGTCATTTGTTACCAAGAAGTTCAACATAAGTGCCCATTGATGGGATCTCCTCAAATACTTATACAGTTTGTATACATATTTGTAATGTTGTGTTTGCAATCTAAAAACAAATTGTTATTCATATTCAGCCATCTCATAGCTCTACGATATTCCTTTGTATCCTTTTGTCATAGGAACTAGTGTACACTTTCTGAGTGACAGAAGGAATCGAATCGCTTATAAAATAAACATAGAAGACTAACTATGCATAACTTCGGAGCAATTCATTGGAGAACTCCAATTGTATTCCACCTCTTCTATAGTTGGGCCAGCCATTTGCTGTCTGTAACCAGTTTAGCATCTCTTCTATAGTTGGGCCAGCCATTTGCTGTCTGTAACCAGTTTAGCATCTCTTCTATAGTTGGGCCAGCCATTTGATGTCTGTAACCAGTTTAGCATCTCTTCTATAGTTGGGCCAGCCATTTGCTGTCTGTAACCAGTTTAGCATCTCTTCTATAGTTGGGCCAGCCATTTGCTGTCTGTAACCAGTTTAGCATCTCCTGTACAGTCCTAG